>NW_017729031.1:8364480-8369296 GCF_001723915.1 Gavialis gangeticus | reverse complement strand
GAAGAGGACCTGAGGAGGAACTAACTCCTCAGGCTTCTCTATTGGTCCACTCCCAATCTAGGGGTGGAGCCTCCGGCAGGAATAAAAAGCCAGTGTGCCCAGCATATGGCAGTTTTCATTGAGGGTTGATGAAGTTGAGGGTTGTAGAGTAGCTGGCTGAGCTGGGGGGGGGTCAAAAAAAAAAAAAAAGCTGGCTGAGTTGACCAGCAGGGTGGAGCAGTTGCCCCAGAAGCACCCTGCAGATGCCTCTGGCAGGGAGAAGCGGTGGGCATCTGCATCCCAGCCGCCTTGTGACAAGCATAGCAATGGTGCATGGAGGGTGGATGGAACCCCAGCGCCTGTATGAGGCAACGCAGGTCCCCAACCCTGCATCAGGCAGGAGCCCTTGGTGCACAGGGCTGGTGAGGGTCCAGAAGCAGACGGGACCTTGGCAGCTGCATGAGGCAGGAGCCCAGCCCCTTCAGTGCACAGAGTGGTGCACAGGGCTGGTGGAGAGCTGAAAGGGACCCAGTGCTGCACAAGGCACCACGGGTCTCCAACCCTGCATGAGGCAAGAGCCAGCCCCCTGGTGCAGGGATCAGTGCACAGGGCTGGAGAGCTGATGGGACTCTGGGACTTCCCTATGGCAGCTTGGGTCTTGACACTGCAAGTGGCAGAGCTCCCTATGATGCTTGGATCAATGCACGGGGCTGCAGTGGCTGCACGAAGCAGCATGCGTTCCCCACCCTGCGGGAGGTGGGAGCCCTTGGTGCATGGACTGGTGCAAGAGGCTGAGAGAGGGCTGATAGGCCCTGGTGGCTGCATGAGGCAGTTCAGGCCTTCCTGGCATGAACAGTGACCAGATGCATCAATCCCACTGCGAGGGAGGATGCTGGGAGTTGTAAGCTAGCCAGAGAAGGTGACTCCCACAGGGGAGGAAGGACCTTCCTCGTTGTGGTGATCCAGGGGAAGCCCTTGAGGAGGGGGTGGTTTCAAGGTTATGGGCCTCTCTTAGGCGAGTGACCTGAGAGAGGGAAATGATGTGCTATTAGGTAACAGGATCCTTCCTCAGGTTGTCATTTCTTCTTTGGGCACAGTTGCTGTGTCATTGTGATGTTCTGGTTTCTCATGTTGTTGGGATTTCTGATGTAACCCAAGTCCTTATTGTTGTATTAGGAAAGGATTGTAAGCTGTTTTATATTTGAATTAATTGTATTCATTATCTGTATATGTTTGTGACTCTTCTGATGTAACCTGATTATGTATGTTCAATTATTGTCCCATCACTGCCAGCTATTCTTGCTGTTGATTTGTTAATTAATCTGTGTTTTATCGTGAAGTGCTCCTTTGCCTGCTGCTTAGACTGCCTACTGCAGACTAATCAGAAGGCCACAGAGGATAGGCTGGTGCCTGGGTTCAGGGTTGAGAAGTACTATTGCCTGTGTAAACCTACATTTGTAAATAACATCTGTATATGTGTGTGTATATATATTTATATATGCATATAGATATATGTATGTAACTTTATGGTTATAAGTTTTATATTATTTGTATTCATTAAACCTGTACATAGTTAAATGTCACTGAGTGTCCTGGGTCTCTGCTCTGCTCTGTAGGGAAAGGGGGGTGAGCAGACCTACAGCTAAGCAGCTGCGCTCCCTTCCCCTCTCCTCCCCCCCACAGCATACATGCACCCATTGACATCCCTTTGATTGGTGAGGGGGTACCTTCTATGTACCACCTAAGTCACATTACATTTTCTCATAAAGTGTTTTGGTTCTAAAAAGGTTGCGAAGTGACCTATTAACAGCATGGACTATGTTAATATTAAATCCATAATGGTACCAGAGAAAATTTAAATCCTCGGCTACAAGGCACTAGATGTATGGATTTAGACACCTGCTATTGCTGTGAAAGACATGTGATCAAGCAAATTCTGAAAAATCTAAAAATTAACAAAGTTATTCCCATTCAGTTCTATGGTACTGACATATTTTCCTGTGTTAAGAACCTCATACCAAACCCAATAACAGCAACAATAATATCCAACAGTGTTAATATTGCCCAGCACCCTGTAACACCCTTAAAAGGATCTCATGGCACCTTGCTTGAGGCTCTCTGCTCTACATTTACAGCATTGTAACTGAGAGAGTATAAGGTCTATTGAACAGAGAATCATCCATTTGACAAAGAACACAGAACAGAAATGAAAGTAAAAGTCGAGAGAAGGGAATAACTACAGATCTACCCCATTACCTTGCATCTTGTTTAGTTTAGCTGTATCTCCTTAATACATTTCCATGTAACCAAACATGAAGTAGCAGGAGGGTGTGAAATTGAGAATATTGGCAATGAGGGGCTGAGCAGGAATGTTGTCCATCACAGCAACTCTCTCTGGAGAAATGTCTACAATTTAATAATACATAAGAACAGCAAAACCTAGTACAAATGCACTAGGTAGAAAGAAAGACCAAAGAAACAGAGATGGAGCCTTATAAAATTAAATGTTGGGATCTCCAGCTTCCAATTCCATGCACCCCTGATAAGACTTTCAATTACAAGCACAATAATAGACAGTCATTTTAGACCTTTATACAATCAGACACAGAGTAACTTCTGCAAAGGCCTGCCAGCCAAGTGAGGAGGAAGACAAAGACAGGCATCTTGAACAGCTCTGAAAGCTAAACTGGGATGTGATGTAGGATCAATAATTAGAATTAGCAGAATTCATTCTGGGAAAAGACAGCATCACTTTGGTAGGCAACAGAGTGTTACAGTGCAAAGTTAATCATTGTGTCATATATTATGTATGATGTTGCTGATTCCTGTGTGCACCTTTCCTTTACAAATGAAAATATAGCAAAAGGACACAGTGAGTATCTATCATCCAACAGCAAATAGTTTGCTTCCTAAAGCAATCAAACATCTATGAATTTTTAGCTGGAAATTGACAAGCAAATGACAAATTATTTAAACTGCTTATAACACTTACAGGACTAGAACTCGTCAAATGTATAGCACAGGAGTGGGCAATTATTTGGGTTGAAAGGCCACTTGGAGTTTTGATGAGCTGTTGCAGTCTGGGCCAGCATTCCCCCTCCCCTCTCCCCCCCCACAAACAACTAACCAAAAACTCAGTAAATGGTAGATTACTAGACCTGGGAATGCATCATGCCTCTGCCCTGGGTCACTGCCCAGTGATCCTGCTCTGGCCCCAGGGTTGTTATAGGGACTAGCCTGGGACACACCATGGGCAGCCAGTGTGCTCAGCCAGGTGGATGGGATGGGGCTGCAGGCAGGTGGAGAGCAGTGCCTTTGAGCAGGATGGACAGGTGGGACTGGGGCTGGCATCATGGGGCATTGACAGCCCAGGGTTGAGCTACAATCTGTTCCCAGCACAGCCCCATACATTGTCACTGCCCTGTGATCTTGGTCCCAGCCCCAGCCCTGGCCCCACCCACCCATCTGTCCCACTCCTGGATGTCACTCCCTGCCCACCCATAGCCCAAACCCATCCACCCAGTTGACTGTGCATAAGTCTGGTCCAGTCTCCATGGAGATCCCCACCCTGTGCTCCATCCAGTGCCCCCAGCAGTGAGTGTGAGGCAGATAAGCTGGAGTGCCTGGGCCGCAAGGCTGGGTCTGGTGGAGGTGGCAACACTGGCAGTAACAGCTGGAAGGAGCTGCTGCTGCCAGGGCTTCTGGGAGGTGGAGGCCAGTCACTAGATTACTCCAGCCCTGCTGCATGCCTGGGGACAATGAGACCAGCTGCATGCACAATGACTTAGACTACCTCCTGAAACTGGGCCATGTGGGGCTGAAGCACCTGCTGCTGGCCAGATAAAATCCCTTGGTGGACCGGGTGTGGCTTTGCAGGCTGTATTTTGCCCGCCCTTGGTATAGCAATGTTTTTTGGGGTGGGGGGGTAGGCGTAGTAGCAAGGAAAGGAAGTAGGTGAAGGCAGGGCTAACTGAAATTCAGGAAAATGCAGCCAAACCTTGAGCTAAAAAAATGGCTTGTGTTGTATAGAGAAATGAATGCAATTATTCCCTGAGATAGTATCAGGTAGAAATAGAGAAGTATTTTTGAAAATATATGGATCATGCGAACACTTGAGCAACAAAAACCTTGAAGGACCTATGGTTGGGATAGGACTCCTAGTCTGTTAGGGCGTGTTTAAACCTTCACAAGCTTTTTTCAATTAATTTTTATTGCAGAGAAAGTGCTTAACTCAGCCTTCCCTTACCAAGATGCTAAGAAAGAAAATGTGCATTTCTATAGCAGTGATGGAACCATAGTGCATTTATAAATGTGCTCCAGCAGTGGGGGAGGGAGGGAGGGGGGTGGCACTTTAATTTGAGTGGCTCTGAAAGCACCCAGAGCATCTTGTGTATTAGAATCCCCACACTAAAAAATGGTGGTGAGGGTGCTTTAACTAAAGCTACTCAAACTAGCTTTTGCTAAAGCACCCCTGCCACCATTTTTCAGCATGGGGATGCTGATACATGAGATGCTGGAGTCTGCTGGAGTGCAGTAATTAATACACTCCAGCAAAATCAATTAATTGAGTCTGCTCTGACGTGCTGTAATTGCAGCTCACTGGAGCAGCCTTCCTGCTTGTGTATAGGCACCCTTAACATGTGGCTGAGGCTTTTGAAACTTAACTGGGGGACTACCTGGAGACAGTGTCAGATCTGGGAATGCATGTAATTAGATAACAGTTGCCTAATTAGATGGAAATCTCTTTCTCTTTTCTTCCCTTTCTGCTTTACTTGGTACATGGCATGTGCCCTAAAAAGGATGAAACAACAATAATTATTTAAGAGATCTACAAGTC
>NW_017729031.1:8356730-8359480 GCF_001723915.1 Gavialis gangeticus | reverse complement strand
GAGAAAGTGTCAGATCTGGGAATGCATGTAATTAGATAACAGTTGCCTAATTAGATGGAAATCTCTTTCTCTTTTCTTCCCTTTCTGCTTTACTTGGTACATGGCATGTGCCCTAAAAAGGATGAAACAACAATAATTATTTAAGAGATCTACAAGTCATGCTTTAAAATACTTAACTGGGAAAATGGAATGTTAATTCAAGGTTACTTGAATACATTTTCCACAAAATCCTTATTGTCTTGGTGTTTGTATTAGCTTCACCTGCTCATCAGATGATCTGTTTCTGCACTTAGGCACTCAGGGGACAGGCTAGATTTTTTTCACAAAAGATGAAATCTGGACAGCTATTGACTTTAGATGGTGAATTGATTTTGTAGGGGAAATGCAACCGATACAGGCAACTAGGATATGTGTTATGAGGCTTGTTATCTTCATCACAACATGGCTGCTAGAACAGCTGGTGCAAATCTGTGGCTACTATTTAATATAGGATTAAAATTGCAGGTGCAGTTAATTGTGTACATCCATTTAAAAGCCTAATTAAGCATGGTAGGTGCATTTAGTAGCCATATATGCTTTCATGTAACTGTTCTACACCCACAGTATTTACATTTTCAGACACAGGATTTAAAATTAATTATTTTCTCTCACTCCTCCTTCCAACTTATCCAGCTCAGGACATGTCAAAGTTCCCTTCAAAATTCCAGTGAAAATGATATGCTGTTTCCATTTAGAGAGCAGGTCTTCAGGATTCAGTGCATGTAGTAATTTGAATTGTGGACTGCATGGCTCAGAAGTGGAGTCTGAAAGCATTTTCAGGCTCACTCTTCATTGTAAGTCTAATGAATGAAATCAGGCATGTGATGAAGAGCAAGTCTATCATGCAAATGGTTCACAGCACCGCTCAGATTTTGTCAGTATATACAACAATTCAGAGTATTGAAAACTATAGATTTACAATTTAGTTAAAATATGTAAGTAGTAAATTGACACAATCTTGTATTTCTGAGATAGTTATTGTAAAAAGCTTTTAGAGTAAGGGAAAATCAATCACCAACAGTTCAGGTCATGGATCTGCTATATGAGTTACATAGCTTTTATATCACGGAGTCTCAGAAGAAAAAATATTTATTGCCCTATTCCTTTTCCGATGCTTTCCTTTAAATGAATATAGAGCAAAGGATAAACCATTGGAAATACTACACTGGCACACACTGGGAATACTATACTACCCCCAAAAAACATTAACACAAAGGCAAAGTTTCTCAGATGCAATTCAAGATAAATGAATACACATTTATTTGGTTTGTGCCTGTTTGGGCACTGCTAGCAAGTAATTCATGCCTCATTATGCCAACAATCTTCTTTGGTAATGTAGATGTTGAGTGACTAAGGTAAATAGCTTGCCTTCTCTGCTCTTAACTTTGACTAAGACCAACAGTGAGTCTCCCCCTAATACACTCTCTCCTACACACATACATGTGCATTGTGTTTTCCAAGAAATATCACATACCACATTACTGACAGGGTTATAATATTTTTAATGGACTTCAGAGCAAGTATACTACCAAATTAATCTGTCATTTAGTGTTTAGTTTCTCAATTATCTGCCAAAATTTTGGCTTCATAAGAACCATTCTATGCCATACATTCATGTTATATAAAAAGGCTAGTAAAAACAGTGAAAACAACCCAAACAAATTATGCTCTACTTTAAGATGAAAATAACAAATTGAAAAGTTTCATTAATTTATTTTTATAATTTATGCTGATGAGCATAAGAACATTTGATTTCTAAAACTTATTTTTGCACTGATGGCTGCCAAGAGTAAGTGACAGCTGGTGGTAGTTGCCAATTCCCCTCTGCTGGTCTGACCTATTGGCCCAGAAGGTTTGCTGCATGCCAGGAGCCTGCATGTCAAATGTTAGGGAGAGGTTGCCTAGGTTCATGCACTCTTCTGAATACTACCCCATGCTGCTCCTCCATGTGGGATATGAAGTAGGGCTGTGTAAAGCTTCAGTCACTGATTTGATTTGGTGGAGATTTGGCCCAATTCAGTGACCAAAACTCTGAACCCAAATTGAATCAGGAGAACCTTTAATCTCTCCAAATCGAATTGGAACCCCCTGAATTGATTTGGAGAGATTTGGAAAGATTTGATGATTTGGCCATAGACACAGCTTTAAATATTTTTTAACATACCTCAAGGTACCAGGTGGCTTGTGAATGCTGAGATACTAGAGAGTCCCACAGGAGTGCAGGGGGGTCCCCAGCATGCTTGGCGGCAGACCCAGAAGTGGACCAGAAGCACTTTTGGTCCACTTCTGGGTCCACCAGAAAGTGTGCCAGGGGGCCCCCTGGCACCCCTCCCCCAGATCAGTGACTGGTGCCTCCTGGGTCTTGGGGGACACCTGGCATCCCCCCATGACCAATCACTGAGCCGGGGAGGTGCAGGAGGGCCCCCCTGCATGCTTGGTGGCGGATGCAGGTTCACCACCGAGCATGTGGAGGGTCCTGCCCCACACTCCTGTGGGACGCTCCATCTGTCCCAGCATTGCAGCATTCACAAGCCACACCTGGTACCTTGAGATATGTAGAAAAAACATTTAAAGCTGTGTCTATGGCTGAATCACTGATTCTCCAAATCAGCATAGAATCTTCAGATTCAGATTCAGCTGAATCAAATTGGGATAGTACTTCAAATCCCAATTTGAAGTACTATCCCAACAAATCACATCACTGTCCTCAA
>NW_017729031.1:8350736-8351730 GCF_001723915.1 Gavialis gangeticus | reverse complement strand
TTAGGCAGGGGGTTGGATTTGAAGATCTAGAAGGTCCCTTCCGACCTAACTTCTATGATTCTATGATTCTATGGTCCAAGGACAATTGAGGAATTATGATATAAATGGGATGACAGAGAAATGATGGGACAGTTTACATGACTGGAGTACTGTCCCAGGTGGGTATAACTTGTTCAGGAAAAATAGGCAAGGGCAAAAAGGAGAAGGTGTTGCCCAATATATAAAATGTGATGCATGTGTGTTCTGAGGTGCAATATCAAACGGAAGGTAGGCCTTTTGAAAGCCTCTGGGATGGAGAGCAGTAGAAGGAATTGTCTGCTATAGGCCACCAAACCAGGAGGGGGAGGTAAATGAGATCTTCTTTAAGCAACTGACAGAAGCTTCCAAATCACAGTGTAGCAAGAAACCTTTTTGCCTGCCCACTCTCCAAATGTGAAGCTCCTCCATATGGCAAAAGCCCCTTTTGCAGTATTTTCCCCCTTTTGGGGATGCTTTCTCTTTTCTATGTTTTCTTCCTTCCTCTCTCTTTTTCTTTTATTATATTATTATTATTATTTTATATAAGGTGTACTTGTAGTGAAAATAGAGCTTGCAGATGCTTTTACAAATGTACTTTAAGTTTAAAAATAAGTTGTACCATGTAACAATGTTAGCAAGGGAAGTAATCTCTGTATGGAGTGGGTTCCTGAATGAATCCTGGTTGATTGTGTAACAGAGTAGCTAGTCTGGCTAAACAAGTTAACAAGTGGCAATTAACACCTACAAAACTACAGTCCAATAAGAGGAAAGCATCAATACAGAGCCAGGAACTCCCTGAAACTTCACTGTTAAAGGTACGGAAGCCCTGGTTTGAACTAATCAATGCTGGAAACAGACCCTTGGGGCTGAAATACCCCCTGATCAACCACTTCCAGAGCTCTATTCATCACAGCAGTGAATCAATCAAAATTCATCAATGGACTCCCAAGACTGCATGTACCTGTGGATGTGACCC
>NW_017729031.1:8344635-8345736 GCF_001723915.1 Gavialis gangeticus | reverse complement strand
CCATAGACACAGCTTTAAATATTTTTTAACATACCTCAAGGTACCAGGTGGCTTGTGAATGCTGAGATACTAGAGAGTCCCACAGGAGTGCAGGGGGGTCCCCAGCATGCTTGGCGGCAGACCCAGAAGTGGACCAGAAGCACTTTTGGTCCACTTCTGGGTCCACCAGAAAGTGTGCCAGGGGGCCCCCTGGCACCCCTCCCCCAGATCAGTGACTGGTGCCTCCTGGGTCTTGGGGGACACCTGGCATCCCCCCATGACCAATCACTGAGCCGGGGAGGTGCAGGAGGGCCCCCCTGCATGCTTGGTGGCGGATGCAGGTTCACCACCGAGCATGTGGAGGGTCCTGCCCCACACTCCTGTGGGACGCTCCATCTGTCCCAGCATTGCAGCATTCACAAGCCACACCTGGTACCTTGAGATATGTAGAAAAAACATTTAAAGCTGTGTCTATGGCTGAATCACTGATTCTCCAAATCAGCATAGAATCTTCAGATTCAGATTCAGCTGAATCAAATTGGGATAGTACTTCAAATCCCAATTTGAAGTACTATCCCAACAAATCACATCACTGTCCTCAATTTGGGCCAAATCCGAATTGAATATGGCCTGTTTCGCACACCCCTAGTATGGATGATACTGGGGTCACCTTGAACAGATCAAGAATGACTGTATGGATCTGGGAACTAGAGTGAAGGCAACAGGGGTCCAGTTGTTGCCAGCAAGGCTTTGGCTTTTTTGAATAGAGGATGGTGTTCCAAGAGGATGAACTAGTAGGAAGAGATGTGGTCTACCTGCTGAAGACAGGGAAGAATGTCTTCACATTCAGGCTTGCTAACCTAGTGAGGATCACTTTAAACTAGCTTCTCTGGGGAATAGAGACAAGAGCCCAGAGGTAAGTAAACAGCAGGAGGGCCTAGATAAAAACTTAGTAAGGGGTAGCAATAGCAGATAACTTAGTAATATTCTCAGGAAGAAGGTAGGACAATCAGTTCGATACCAAAAATGTTTATGTAGTTATGGAAGAAGCCTGGGGAATAAAGTGGAAGAATTGATGGTGATCCTCCCCCTCTATGTGACACTGGTCAGGCCACAGCTGGA
>NW_017729031.1:8317701-8334501 GCF_001723915.1 Gavialis gangeticus | reverse complement strand
AAGTAATCTCTGTATGGAGTGGGTTCCTGAATGAATCCTGGTTGATTGTGTAACAGAGTAGCTAGTCTGGCTAAACAAGTTAACAAGTGGCAATTAACACCTACAAAACTACAGTCCAATAAGAGGAAAGCATCAATACAGAGCCAGGAACTCCCTGAAACTTCACTGTTAAAGGTACGGAAGCCCTGGTTTGAACTAATCAATGCTGGAAACAGACCCTTGGGGCTGAAATACCCCCTGATCAACCACTTCCAGAGCTCTATTCATCACAGCAGTGAATCAATCAAAATTCATCAATGGACTCCCAAGACTGCATGTACCTGTGGATGTGACCCCTGGGGCTGACAGCTGCCATCCAGCAGCTACCAAGAGGGACATCCCTCAAGGTTAGTGACCCCTGGATTGGGTAAGCCTGAGAATTGGGGAGTCACCAAAGTCTGCCAGAGTGGGATAAAAGGCAGCGAAGAATGACCCCCAAGGGTGCTCTCTTTGACTTGACCAGAACCCTGCCTGTCCAGCCAGAAGGACCAGCTGGTGACCCCTTTCTGAAGCAACATTGCACTGAAAGAAGGTTTGACTGGCCATCGATGGTGGACTCCAGTGCTTGGGGATAGGTATATCTTGACACCGGTGCTTAGTGTTCATAGCTAGCTACTGTGAGTGTGTGTGTGTGCATGAATGTGTGTATGTTTGAGGGGACCAAGTTTTATGGTCTGACTTTTGCATCCATCCAATAAACTAGGATTTTATGATTATCCTCTGAGTTGGTCCTTTGTAGCCAACAACAGGACTTGATTCTCAAGGGGGACTATAATTTTTTAGACACCTGGGAGTGAAACACAGCAGTGAACAAGCAGACCAGAAAACAGGGAGAAATTGGTTGAAGATGTGAAGGTGGCAGGTAACTTGAGTGACAGTGGGTGCATCTACATGAGATGTGACTGAACAGTCATTACTGTGCATTTATTTAGTACTTGTATTAGCAAGTACTAAATAATATGTGTGCACATCATCGCCCTGTGGAGTTCTTATTTCTTTGTGCACATATTGGGTGTCAAATTAATGTGACCAGCAGTAGGTAATGCATTTTAATGTCCTTGCTGCATTTTACCCCCCATACACATAAAACAAAGGAAAACCTGTAGACTTCAACCCTCTCTGTCTCCCTCTCTTATTCACTACAGCCTGCCCCCTGCTTGCCCCCACTAGAGACAATGTACTTATAAGACAGATGGAAGTGTTGCAATGAAATTTTTTATTTTATTTATAGAAACACTAAACAGTAACTGCTGAATGGTTTAATGTTCAGCACCCTCTCCACCTGCAGAAGTCAGAATTTGTGTGGCCAGGCAATTCTACACAATGGCTCCCTGACCAGCATTTACATGCTGATCGTAGGAGGCACCTATGATCAGCATTTGACTGGCATTTGCTGAGGTAGTAATTGAATACCTTCTTTTGCTGGCCAGTAACTTGTCCTCCATATGGCTTCATGAGCAAGGGCAGGAGAGGGTAAGCTGCATCTGCTATGATAAGCAGGGACACACAAAACCCTGGATTACTGCATTAGGGACCCCGAATGCATATTGTCCTTTTTCCATCACGCCAGGCAGCAGCAAATTTCAAAAGATGCACATCATGCACGCTGGCTGCCCAGCCTATATAAATGTTAGTGAACCATCCTCAGTGATCAACTATGGCCTGGAGGATCTCAGAGGTAAATCCCTTCCTGTTGGTGAATGACTGGCTCCCCTGAGATGGGGAGAGGACTAGGATGTGTGTGTTGTCCAATGTACCCATGCAGTCAGGGAATCCCATGGCCTTGAAGCCTTCAATAACATGGATCCTCAGGTGTCTCCAACACAAACACCAAACTTTGGGTCTCTGGAATTTCTGGCATGTCCCACAATTCTGAGGAAGGTACCATCATGAAATCCAGTGCATTCTCTTCCTCTGGATTATGCAGACAAGGGATCAGGGGGAGGGGGTACTGGAGGCAGATGAATCTGTTTGCTGTTATGTCCTGCAGCAGCTGGCATACCTCACATATCACCATCCTGGCCATGCAGGGAGCCATGCTGAACTGGTCCCCAATGAAGCAGATGCTGGTGGGGGTGACCAGTTTCATGATGGCTATGGCCACCTTCTTTTCTGGTGTGATGAAATGATGCATGACAGCGTCCAGGCACTCAATGTGAAGTAACAGGAGTGAGACTGTGTGCACAAATATGTCCCTGCTCATGCGGAAGCTCTCAAGCCACTGTTTTTCATCCAAAGTCAACAATATGATGTGCTCCCACCAGTCAGAGCTGCTCACGGGAGCCCAGACCTTGCAATCATTGATTGTAGGTTGATCCACAGAACGCTGTCAGCCTCAAGATCCATGGCTTCCTCTCAGTTCTCTGACTCCAGCTCACAGCCCATTGACTGGTATAGCAAGGCCTGAGAAGCTGCTACCCTATATTGGCACCTTTGTAGAAGGTCTATCATAGCCTGTATTGTGTTCAAGACACAACAGTTACTGTTTTTCTTGGAGCACCACCTGCTTGTGCTAAAGAGGTTGAATAGGTAGGGCTGTTGAATAGGGTCATTAGCATTATAATAGCCCTGCTCTTTACATTTTGATGCCTAAACATTTCAGGTTCCTGTAACCAACCCTCCTCTAAACACTTGGGGTGTCTGATGACCCCTGAAACCTGTGATCTTCCCACTAATGCAGGTAATAATGCTTAGTGAAATAATGAAGATACCCGCCAGAAAGTACCACCCCAGCAAATACCTCCAACCTGGCAGAAGCCAGGGAAGAAATGTGGGTGTGAAGTCTCCATGTTCTTTTTGAATATGTCCCATTAGTACATCAAGAACGGTGCTAGAAATTGAGGTGCTGGTACCACCAAGTAATATCATAGTCACAGATGTCTGAAATTTCCCTATGCCCAATTTATGGTGATGTACTCAGCAGAAAAAAAACAGGCACTGAGCAGAAGACAAAAATGGCCAAACCCTGAATTAAGAGTTATTGAATAAGGACATTAGCATTAACACCATTAACAGCCCTGCTCCTTACATTTCAAGTCCTACATACCCCAGGGTCCTGTAACCACCCTGCCACTAAAAACTTAGGGATTTAGGTTTTTTGGGGATTACTCTGAAATCCGCCAAATGCTCAGTGATAAAAAGGCAGGTGCTGAGCAGAAGACTGAATGGATGAACCCCAATTCACCTCTCCCCACAAAAAGTCCCTTAGGAGCAAGTTATGCGATTGATACGTTGGACAGTATTGTCAGGGGAGAATGGGGTGTGTGCTTGAAGAGACAGCTGCAGTTCCCTCAATCTGCATCATAAGTTGTCACACAAAGAATTCTGGGTGTGTATGGCAGCAAGTCATTAACAACTATCCTTCTGGACAATGGGGGGGGCACAGGTCTGGGGGACAATTTTGGGCAGGCTATGGATGTCACAGGTGTTTTGTTAGGAAAGGTCACATGAGCAGTGTGGCAGGGCACTATGTGTGCCTGCCACTTTAAGGGCCTGGAGCTGGCAGCCACCAGCCCTAATAAGGGCAGCCATTTTAGATTCAGGGCTGCCCATATAAACAGGGCAGTTCTGCTGCTGGAAGCCAGGCAACAACATTGCCTGTCTGGAGGGCTGCTGTTATCATCTGGAGGTAAGGAAGGAGCTGTAGGGGAAGGATAGGAGGCTCCTGATCTGGGGTATGACCTAAAACTGCACCCTGCTGGAAGTGGGTGGCCTGGTGGGGCTCTCAGTGGCATGGGAGCCCCCAGGAAATGCCAGGCCAGCTACCACCCTGGTGAAAGGTGGGTCGGGGACCCTTAACCCCTAGCCCCCACAACCGGGTGGGTAACCCCTCTTTTTATAGGGCCTGGAGGGCAGACCCCAAGACAGAGAGAGGGGATAGAGACTCCGACCTGATGCCTTAAATATCCACGCAACTGACCAGTGCCAAAGCTGATGCCTGACTGCTTAGTAAAGGGGCTTACAGGGAATGGCAGAACAATGGGAGCAACACCCAAGAGGTCGGTGAGTGGACAGGGTGTATGGGAGGGAGAGCCTTGAGGAACATCGCACCGCGATCATGAGTACCTCCGTCACTGGGTCACCCAAGAAGAGGAACACCACTGAACTCCTCCTTTGACCAAGTAACAAGTTGTGGCAGGAAGTTGAGGGGCGTCCCGGTAAAGGGGGATGGTACAATACTCACCACGCCCACTAGAGCTGCCACAGCTGGGATCTTTAAAGTACTGTCCTATGTCATCCCCTTTCCCCCTTCACTTCATAGCCTAGCCTAATTGCAGCTGTCAGTTCAGGTGACAGGTGACTTAAAGGGTCCCCAGGGCTTCACATACTGGATATTGAGGTCAAGCTCCATGGTTATCCTGCTTGGAGGAAGTGGCTGGTGATACGACTGGGACCTTGCCACTATCTTCTCCACTGGAGCCCCTGTGAGTCGCAGCGGTGATTGGTGACGTCTCAGCGGGCAAGAACACCCCAGAGGCCTCTGTCCCTGTGCATTCATGGTGATCCAGTACTTCCACTAGTGGCTAGAGGTATCTGTAATGGGCAACATCACACAGTGGAGTGTCCTCCTGCTGTGCTTTGGCAGCATCCCTGAGGAAAGCAGCCCACAGTATCTTTGCCTTGACACGGCACTGGACCACCATCCTGTTGTGCTCCTCCACACCCATTCTCCCAGCATCATCAGGGTAGATTTGCCAGTTGACCCATGGGCTACAGATGAACTGGCACATGACCTCTGGGTCTTCCAGCACTTGCAACAGGCTCTTTGTTTTGGTGAAGGTACAATTGATTCTAGGCCTGTGCGCCCCAGTCAACTGCATTCTCCCCCAAATGTCAGACATCTCGGATCAATAAGGTATACCCTAGGGAGTTGTACACTCAATTTATGTTTTGAGGTAACAGGGCCCAGGGGAGTTCACCCTCCTCCTGCCCTGTTTTTGCTGGGCAAAGAGTGTCCTAAAAATTCATTATACACAAATACCTGCAACTTATAGTGACACTTGGTAGACAAGGGGGCTCACTACACAAAAATTGTGACACCTGGTGGACAAAGAGGCTCACCACACATCATTCAGTGAATTACCATATACATAGGACAGATTAATGGCTGCACTGTTCCAAGCTGCATCATTGCAAATTAAACTACATCGGGGTGGGGATTAGTTTATGATGATGTGAACTCATTTAATTGCCCAAATGTTAGATGTTAGAGTGATGGTTCAAGAATTACACAAGAAGCAAGGATTTCAACTGCATAGTTGAAAGCTTGTCTAACTCTAACCCAACTATGCAGATAAATCAATAAAAGATATCAGCCTAGGAAATTCTCATCTCTGACATAACAAGCTAAGGAAATACAGACTAGCTGAAAGGTTGTTACATAACTGGTTGGATCACCATGCTCAATGAATAAGCATCAATGGCTCAATGTCTAGTTGGGAGGAGGTGTCATGGGGGCACCTCAGAGGTCTGCCCTGAATCTGTTGTTGATTAACATATTAATTAATGATTTGGATGATAGGACTGAAAACACGCATAACAAATTTGCAGGTGATGGTGACACCAAGTTGGGTAGAGTTGAAAACACCCTGGAGGACAGGGCTAGGATTCAGAATGACCTGGAGAGACTGGATATATGGTCCTCAATCAACCAGCTGAGATTCAGCAAGAACAAGTGCAGTCCTGTGCTTGGGATGGGATAATTTTAGGTACCAGTACAGGCTGGGGAATAACTGGCTAGGCTGCAGTGCTGCAGAGAAGAATCTGGGAGTTATAGTGGACCATTAGCTGAATATAAACCAACAGTATGTTCTTGTTGCAGAAAAGATCTCAGTGTTCTACGCTGTATTGGAGGAGTGCCGCTTGCAAATCAAGGGAAGTGATTTTGTTGCTGTATTCAGAACTGGGGAGGCCTCACCTGGAGTACTATGTCCAGATTTGGGCCCCATACTGCAAGAAGGATGTGGACAGATTGGAAAGAGTCCAGAAGAGAGGGACTAGAATGATTAGGAGCCTGGAAGTCATGATTTAGGAGGAAAGGCTGACGGGGCTAGACTTATTTAGTCTGGAGAAGAGAAGACTAAAGGCAGATTTGATAACAGTCTTCAAATACCTGAAGGGTGATTCTAGAAAGGATGGAGATGGGTTTTCTCTGTAGCCATGAAGGCCAGGACTTGGGCCAATAGTCTCAAGCTGCAGCAGAGGAAATTTAGGTTTGAGATTAGGAAGAATTTTCTGATTATGAGGCTGGTTAAGCATTGGAACAGACCATCTAGAGAAGTTATGGAATCTCCATCCCTGGAAATTTTCAAGAGCAAGTTGGACAGATACTTGGCTGGGATGGTTTAGTCAGTTGAGCAGGAGGCTGAACTAGACTAAATGACCTTGTGAGGTCCCTTTCAGCCCCATATTTCTATGATCGTAAGAAAGGAAGGGGTATAAGGAAAGGGGCAAAGCCACATCCCCAAATAAAATAAAATAAATATTTCTAAGTATTTCTAAAACAATCATTTTTTGCTTAAAAGTCTTTAATTAAAACAAAAAAAACGTGTATGAGTACTTCATTTTGGTTCAAATAGATTTTTTTATTAAAAAACACTTGATAAGTTATGTTATATACATGATTGTTTTCTCCTCCTCTGCAACTGAAGGAGATCCTCAGTGAAAGAGATGAGTATGAGTGCTTTAGATGATGTACATAGCTCAGTTTATTTTCCAAAGTTCATGTATCCACCTGATGATAAAAAAAAAAGCTGACGTTATCTGGCTCCTCTGTGATCCTTTATACTTAGAGCAGGTCCTTTATGTCAGGAAGTATGGGGAATTACTGCACTTTTTCAAAGGGCTCACATGCCCCTGTGTGGCATTGCAGTATGCAGTATGCAGGGGAATATGATGGGGAACCCTCTGAACTGCTGCTTGTAATATTTTCACATAGCAGATAAATAAAGGATGTCAACCCTGGTGATGAATGTGTCCTAATTTAAAAATAATAATAAAGAGTCATATAGAGTGTTGCATTGTACATTTAATCTAAAGGTTTCAGAAGTTTTTAATAAATAGTTTTGTTTTGCTTTTAAATTTTCATTTAGCTGAAAATTGCAAATTTCAGAACAATGACATAAACTGACTCACCAATAATTCAACAGAGACTCAAAAAACGACCCGGGGACCAGGCTCTCAGCTGGTGTTAGCCAATGCTGTGTTAGCCATTGGCTTCAATAGAGTAATGAAAATTTATAGCAGAATCTGGGCTCAGTTTATAGCATTGGGAAAATGTGTGAACAATATTATTTCAAGGAACGTGGACACAGATCATCATCAGAAAGGAGGTGTTGGTGGGTTTTAAGTGGAGAGATTAAATATGAAAAACAAAATTAAGTATTTCTGAGGCAATAACTTCTCCTTCTGCACCGTATTAAGATGGTCCTTTTTCAGTGCTTAATATTTTTGATAAATATTGCCAGCATAAATAATCAGGAAAGTGTGGGATGGGGCATTGTTCACATAGCTTCACTCAGTTCCCTTCCCTTTCTCTTGGATGGCAGTGACAGGACTCAGGTGGCAATCTGCTGAGGATATTTTCCAGAAGCTATATATCTCACTCCTTTCTTGGCACAGACCTCAGACATTGGGTCTGTCACATGATGAGCTGCTGATGAGCTGTCTGGGTTGCCTTGTCCTCCCTGGACACCATTTTCTTTCAGCTTGCATTTGATTACTGAAATGTATTGTGTCAACATGAGGAATGTGAACCTTTAACAAAGGAATTTTGATAAGGTTTTCTTCTTCACTGTGGAGTGAAAAACGACTTTAAAATGCTGGATGTAGGAGTGGAAAGTTTTAAAAGATGGTAGTTGAAAATGTCCTGTAGTTGCAGAGGCTGAAGATATTTTTGATCAATTCATCTTACGTGACTCAGATATTGAACAGAAAAGTTCAGTGGTTACTTTTTAAATTCCACAGAGGCGTGATTTATATATTTGGTTGAAGGGAAGGGAAGAATGAGACTGTGCAGAATTGCTTAATTTTTTTTTTCAAGAGATTATGTTAGTTAAAGAGAGAGGCAACATAGTTTACCCATATTTATAAGTATCAATTAATTTACACTTCAATCTGTATTCTCTGTAGGCAGAGAAGGGAGGAAGTTTAATGCAGGGGCTAAATGATTAAATGCATAAATTATATTAGCTATAGAAGGAGGTTAGCTAATACTTTCTTTGCAAAATGTAGCAGTTTTTTTCTCAATCATGCATTTTGTAACTGAATATGATCCTGCAGTCTGTAAAATGATTGAACCTTTCCTTGTTCCTTTGGGCTGTTACATACTAAGGAAAGTGAGTATTCTTCAGCCAAGGAGTTGTCTTTTATACAAAACATTTTGAAAAAAAAGAATATTTATTGATCAACATATAAAAGGTCCTGAATAAAATTACATTGATTTGGTATTTGGTATCTTACTGATCCATAACACAGTACATAACCCACATTTATGGAAGTTCACCTGTACACATGTCAATTTCTATCCACCTATTTTTTCTAGAGATTCTATATAAAATTTCTGACTAACAAAGAATTTAAGTGTTTCTTTAAGCTTATGAACCATCCTATTGAAGTGAATTGGTCCAAGACTTGGAACAGGGGCCAAATATGTTCAAAGTTACCTTGCATATTTTCTTTTGAGTCTTAAAATATACAAATCAAATTCCTTTTACAGAGTCCAGTTTCTGTCCAATCTTTTCTTCAGTCAGGTATACTATATCCAAAGGCAGGCAAATACTAGTGTTGAGAGCTATGTCAATAGATGGTGTTTTCTAGTTACCTTTGTCCACTGTCATTGGCTTGGAAAAAATCACTTCTGGAATAGTTCATAATTTTTCTTTTAGTATACTGAGAATTTCACAGTTTCCTGACCTTCTGCTTCACATTATATTTCTGAATTTAATCAGAAATTAATACAGATGAGGTAAAATGGAGCACAGCTAGAAAAAACCATGACATTCTTTTCTAGGGTGTCTGTGGATAGGGTTAGCTTTATTTTCTTTCCTTTCTACCTGTAACAAGGACATTTTTGCTTGTGAAAGCTCTGTCAAATGCCAAAAAAACCTGAAAAAGCTACTTTTAATAACATAGGCTATGTTTCATAAAATATCTCAGGCACCTGGAGGTTCAAGTAGCTCATATCTGCATTCAAACCAAGCTTTGGCATATCTGATGTTTTCACTTTCCAGTTGTGTATATAGGGAAAATGGTATTTGAGTAACAGCTGAAGCTTAAACTAAAAAATACCACTAGGCACAGATTGTAAATAGTTAGAAGATCGAGTATTTTAATAGATCATAAGGATAAAAATCATACAGATCAACTATACCAAGGTAGCCTCCTTAGATACAGTAAAACCAAACCAAAATTGACTACATTATCAATGTGACATACACTGAGAGATCAAAAATACATTTTGAAAATGGTTTAAATTCACCGAATGGAATATAAAGCAAACTATCCCCTCCTTACTAACACAAATTCTTCTGAATTTGATTTTATCTTTATAAATGAAAAACAGGAGGGTAAAAGGAATGAGGGAGTCCTAAGCATATAGATAAAAAAAGCATGAAAATGAGCTGTGTAGGGAAAGACAACTAACTAGCCAACTATTCAAATAGCCTAGAAAAGTTAAGTCATAGAATGCCAAAAGCAAGCACCAAAAGCATTTTGCTTTCAAGAAGTAAATGTGACATATTATCAATGTATTTGGGGTATGCCCAGCCACTGGTCAGAGTCATGATGAATAAAGCTCAACATTTTCCATGCATTTGCCCAGTAACTTTCTTATTACAAGGCACTAGCAATCATTTTGCAGGGCAAGGTATGTTTGCATGTATTACAGCTTTTCAGAGAAAATTTTCTCTAACCAATTTAAAATAAAATCCTGGAAATCTTCCTCTTAATTGCTTTTTTGAAGACTTTCCTGTGCCAAATTATTTTATGTTTTGATTCTGTTCTATTAGGATTTATGAATGTCAAGGTTAAGAAGATATAAATGCACAATCAGCATTGGGTGGGTTTTATGTTGGAACGGTTTTAGTAAGCCCAGAAAATAACATGAATGGAAGAACTCTTTGAAGAACAGAGCTGGTAACGTACTAGGGAGCATCCTAAAGAATTCTGTAAGCGGGGTACTAGAATGCTTTGGGAGATTTAAAAAGACAGGTTAAAATAAAGTGGTCCTCGTCATGTAGGGATGTGACACATTAGGGAGAAGAGATGGGTAGTATGACAAGGCAAATGGGTTAGAGACAGAAGGGAGGAAGAAAAATAGATAGAGGTGGGGGAAAAAAGAAGAAACCCATGTACATTAAGATATTAATGAGGATTTGGGGCTGAACCTGCTCTTGCAGAAATCATTGAGAACCTCTGTTAACATCAGCGAATACCCTTCTACTTTTATCCATGACAGTGCAATCTAGTCCTTCTAGGTGGATGAGCATGCTCTTATCCCAGCGGAGCCAGTAAGAACTGACACTGCTGACAAGAGACACCTCACACTGTGCACAGCGGGCTTCTCAGGGTGAAGGTTTGGACTTAATCTTTCCTTTTGAACTTGTATTATTTTCTAGTCAAAGCAAATGATAATGTCAAGTGGTGATTTTTATATGGACAATTTCTATGATATGAATGAGCCTGCTTTTGACAATGCTGTAAGTTACATGGTTTCTGGAAAGTTGATTGTTTATAATAAATGCACCGGAGCTTGTAGAAGTCAGATGCATGCTTCTTTTATTTTGCATATCATTGTTTTCTAATTTTGCTTTGAATACTACTTTCTAGTGATCCATAGAATCGTAGAGAAGTAGGACTAGGAGGGACCTCCATGGGTCATCTGGTGAAACACCCTGTTTGAGGGAGGATTACACCTATCTAAACCATCCCATACAAATCCATTGTCTGACCTCTTAGCAAAAGTGCAGTCACCCATGATGCAACATGAGACATAACATGCTAACCTACCATAGGTAAAGAAATGGGACCACAGATTGTTAATATACACTCAAGAGTTCCCAGGAAGAGGGCCATGCCCCCTGCTACAGAGGAAGGCAAAAAACCCCACAGTCCATACCAAACTGACCATGTGGTAAAATTCCTCCCTGACCCCTGATGCCTGACCAGAGGGGCAAGACTCTCTAGCCAGGAACCTCTGGTTTGAAGTCTCAACCAGAGCATTGGTGTACCTCAATCAAACCCCCTGGCCTTGGCAGCAGCCAACACCCAGTGTTACTGAGGAAAGTGAAAAAAAACCTCCCCTGAAACATATAGTAGCAGGAGGGGGAACAATTCCTTCCTGGCTCCATGTGGCAACCAGCAAAGCCCAGAAGCATAGGAAATACCCATAGTAATACATAGTAGAACATGCTAATTATCAGTGGAAGACAACCACCAAGAATGTCTGAAACCACATGCAATGCTGCATGCTCATGACACTGTGATTTTTCAGTTCAGAGGTGATGAGAAACATAGGGATAATTTTTGTAACAATTAAAGTACAGAGTGATGCAGTCTGTTAGCACTTGAGGGCAAATGCAAGAAGTGAACCTATGGTTTAATTAGCCCGCAATGGGAACTGCCATGCTGAATCAGGGTGATTGTCCATCTTATCTGGTAACTGGTCTCTCGGAGAGTGCCGATTAAAGAACCCTCGCAGAAAGGTGCGAAAACCTGCACGTTGGACAGGTTTGGAGTAACTTGCTCTTACGAGATTACTTTTCCTAATTACTTCATGGTTGGGTTATATCCCTGCTAAACATATGCAGCTGCTTTTGTTCTGTTTCAAAAAATACCCAAGGTTAATCTGTATTTTCCAAACAAGGCTACCCTGAGTTCTTCTGAAAAGGGAAGCAGAACTGATCTTCCTACCCCTAATAGGAATCAAAATAGCCACACACTTAAAATAATTCAGCCACACACTTAAAATAATTTAGGTAAATAAAAGCGTAAGTCTCCATCTTGCCTTCATGTGGGTTATGTGGACCTTTAGTCTCCGATTGGTATTCACAGCTCAGTTAATGTTAATGGGAATTACAGATCTGCAGTGAAGGTGGAGGGAGCTTCTCTGATTAGTATCCAAGGACGATATGCTGTAAGGGCAATGAAAAGAATATCAGAAGATATCTTCTTGAAGTTAAACAATCACTGGGGTGTCACTACCTTCAAATCAAATTTATATCCTAGGCTGTGGTGACCTCATCAGAACTTACTAAAGGACTAGGTCAGGTTTGTTCAGTACTTGGAAGGGAATATGTGAGAAAATAGCCAATTCTTGCAGAGAGGGTGTTGCTAATACAGCATGTGGCATTTCAGCTGTGAACCAGTATTAATCCAGTCCCAACATGAATTTAGAAGGTTGTACAGATTTACGCTATTTTGGAAAAGCACAAAGCACAGATCCTGATCATTTGAAATGACAAGAGATTCCTTGTCACTGTTTACATGAATTGGGGTGTTTTATCCAAATTCCAGTCTGGGTGAGCTATAAAATATAGTACACTTGTTTTCTTTTAGCATTTCTGTGCTGCTACACTCTTCATCAGAGGTGCCTGCATTACAGTACCATCAAGTGCTGTGGCACAGTCATATGTTAGGCATTGTCTGATTTCCATGGTCAAGTCATTTAGAACTTCACCACCAACTTCAAAAGAAACAGACTTGGCTGTTGATAAAAACATATACTTATTACAAACCAACTGGACTACTGATGGGCAGCTATTGGTATATATACCTGGGCTTGCTCACTGGATTCTATGGCTTCAGTCCTGATAGACAATGTACCCATACAGAACCACTTTGATTTCAATGGGCTTCCTTGTGAGTATGCATGCCATAGTGAAATAGAGATTTTGTTTGCAATATGCTTTCAGACTTTGGAGGGCATAATATGGACTGTCTCCATGATCATGATGATGATGGGAATATATAAGTTATGAATCTAAGTCTCTAGCCAACATTTCAAACCATTAATGATAAGTGCACAACCTTATAATGACTGCTGCTAAACAAAGATTTACATAGGAGACTGTAGAGCTTTGTGGATCCAGTGGGTAGATGTCACACCGATCTGTGACAAAATACATAAAATATATATAAAATTAAAATAAAACATTTGTTTACATTTTTATAAATGTTTAATTAGGCTCCCTATTATATTTCCCTTCTTAAATAATATTGCCTTATTCTTTCAACATTTTATTTGTATGTTATAAATTAGCATGCAATGAACTGTGGCTTTTCATTATTGGTGGAATGTGATAGGCATGGCAGAAAGGACTTGAGGAAAGATTCTTCCCAACTAGGGGGAAAGAAACATAAGCAGTGAGTAGACACAGAGTACCTCTTTGGAGCCTTGTTGAAGTCACAGTGGTTCTGCATGGTTACAGGTCCACCTGCAGGACTGAGCAGAGCATACATCCATAGAGGATTTGTAATTTGTACTTTGCCGTGGGATATAAAGTCACCTATATAGAAACATCATGCCTTTAGTGGCATGATAAGCATCAGCTACTCCTAAATTATCTTAGTGCAAGTTTTATCATTGAGATCAAAAGGTATAGGATCAGATACATGATACATACTCTGCTACATCATTTTGCAAATCTCTCTCTCTTTATATATATATAGATATGTGCGCGTGTTTGTGTATAGAATGAAATCTATTTGCAAAATGACATAGCAGGGTATATATCATGTATTCATTCAGTGGCCTGATTTCATTCAATACAAATATATTTCATTTGTTCTCTCTCTCTCTCTCTCTCTCTCCCCCTCATTCTGTTTCTATATATATTATCTACACACACACACACACACACACACACACTATATATATTTGATTCCCTTCCAAGTACTGAACAAACCTGACCTAGTTCTTTAGTAAGGCCTGATGAGGTCACCACAGCCTAGGGTGTAAATAGAATAATATATTTGCAAAATGACTTAGATTAGCTGGCATGTACAGTGTTCTTTATGGGATGGAAGATATGGATGCTTTTATCTTGATCTTATACTGGGCTGACTAAGAAACACCTATGTATGATTAGAAGGATATATCATAGTTTCATAGATTCATAGTTTCTAGGGTCGGAAGGGACCTGAGAAGATCATCTAGTCCGACCCCCTGCCATGGCAGGAAAGAGTACTGGGGTCAAATGACCCCAGCAAGGTGTTCATCTAACCTCTTCTTAAAAACCCCCAGGGTAGGAGCCTGCACCACCTCCCTTGGAAGTTGGTTCCAGACCCTAGCCGCCCTGACCGTGAAATAGTGCCTTCTGATGTCTAACTTAAATCTACCCTCTGCTAGCTTGTGACCATTGTTCCTGGTCACTCCTGGCTGTGCTCGGGGGAACAGTGACTCCCTGTGCAGGAGCTAGAGAACCCAGAGACCCCGGGGAAAGCAGCGGCGGGATAGCCGCTGCGTCGGGCCCACCCCTGCCCGGCGAGACGGGGCACTCACAGAGTGATTGCAGCTGGGGTTGCCGAGAGACGGAGTTAAAAGGGCCGGTGGTCCACGAGACGGCAGTGGCGGCGGAACCGGAAGTGCCCGGACAAGCGGCAGACACTGGCGACACGGGAGGCAGGCAGAGGCGATCCGCCCAGCACCGGCCCCGCACGTCCTGGGGCGCGGGTAAGACCCCAGCAGGGGACCGGGGTAGAGCAGCGGGCAGAGGAAACCCCAGCCTGGCAGTTCCCCTCAGAAGCCAGGGGAACAGTGGGGGCAGAGTGGCTGGGGCAAGGAGGGAGCAGCTCACCAGGCCGGTGAGCAGGCAACAACCCGACAAGGGCGAAGATTTCCCCTTTGCCCGAAGTCCCAGGGGAAGAGGGACAGTCTGCGGGAGAACCAGGGTCGTGGGGACCCAGCGGACAGAACTCCCTGCCGGAGAAAGTGCGGCTCAGCCCAGTGCGGAAAACTGGGCTGAGCTGAACCCCGCAGGAAGAGGGGGCATTGATCTGAGGACTATTTAGGCCAGTGGGGACCCTATAACCGGAGGCCAGGGCGAGGGTGTAGGGGTGGAGGAGCCCTCTGCAACCCCAGGCACCCACATACACAGAGTGCCACTTTCGGACGTGCACGCGCCAGACGAACAATACTGAACCAGAGCAACATCAAAGTCGTGGCAGGCGAGTTCGGCGGGTGCACCGCCAGAAGGGAGAGCGTGCTCTAGCAAGAGGGGTCCGTCTGGGGCCGGACCAAGTTGAGAGACGAAGGGTCTGCTCTTCACAACTGGTGCATTGGCCGGGAATTGCGGCAGCGGTCTCCCGGACACCAGTGGACAACATCAATGGAGCACCAGGCAAGTTCAACCGGGACTGAGCCTTTTCAGCAAGTAATGAACTTGTTAGTCCAGTTGCTGCAGCAGCAGCAGCAACCGAGCATGGGGCAAACCTCGTTGCAGGAGCGTCTCTTACAGCAGCAGCTGTGGGTGCAAAAGGGCCCAGGGGAATGCCGGATGCCGAAGATGGCACAAGAGGATGATCCGGAAGCATTCTTGGAGGTATCTGAACGGGCGGCCTTAGCGGCGGGGTTAGAAAAGGCCACATGGGCAGGCCAGCTGGGAACTCTATTGATTGGGCAAGCCCAGGCAGCATATAGTGAGATGTCCAGAGGGGACGCCTTAGACTACAACAAGGTAAAAAGGGAAATTTTGAGGCGGCTGGAGATTCCTCCGGAAAAACACCGCCAGGTCTTTAGGGAACGGAAGAGAGGCGAAATGAAAGCCCCGCGGGGGCTGTGGCAACGCCTGGCAGACTCCTTAAGTAAGTGGCTCAGGCCGGAGTCCTCGTCGAAGGAACAGGTGTTTGACCAAATCCTCTTAGAACAATTTATTAATGATTTAGAAGAAGACACCCAGCAATGGGTAAAGTGCCATTGCCCCGCAACGTCCCGAGAGGCCCTGCAACTGGCAGAGCAATTTGAGATGGCCCAGGGAGATAGGCGACGCAGTCGGGCGGCGAAAGGGGTAGAGGCCCTGGCGAGGCGAAGCTCAGAACCCAGGGGAGGCCGGAAGGGGAATCTACCGAACCTGAAGTGTTTCACGTGTGGGCTGAAAGGCCATATTGCAAGGAATTGCAGCCAAGGCATCCAAGCAGGGTCAGGCATGGAACCGGGCAGGAGGGACGGGCGATCGGGGCTCGGCGCCACGCCAGAAATCGAGTCAATGGAGTGTGGGGTGGGCAGTCGGAGGGCGGGCCCCATCCATCCCCTCCCCGAAATTCTGGGTTACGTAGAGGGAAGTCTCATCCAGGCCGTGGTGGACACAGGCTGTGCCCAATCTCTGGTGCGGCCATGATTGGTACAGTGGGAACGGGCACCCCTATGCTCCGCGGTGAGCATGGTGTGCCTGCACAAGCAGAAGAGTCTTGTGGAGCGACGTTGGTTGACAGTACAGGTGCAGAGCATCCGATGGAGCCTGCCAGTAGGATTAAAAGAGGACCTGTTATACCCAATGATACTGGGGAGAGACTGGCCGGAGATATTCGAGCTTTTGCCGGGGTATCGAGGCGACGGGGAATTGAGAGCCAGGCTGGTGGGAACAGAAGAAGAAGACTGGGGAGACCTGGCGGTGGATGACCTGGCGCAGGCAGGGCCATTCTGCGCCGCACAAGAAGCCGATCCGGAGCTGCGGCCGTTTTGGGAGATAGAAGGGTCAGACGACAGTGCCCAGGTAAGACCCCCCGGACGCGCAGGGATGCCCACACACATAGAGGTGCGAAAGG
>NW_017729031.1:8309763-8317690 GCF_001723915.1 Gavialis gangeticus | reverse complement strand
CTTTCATGTCCTGAATCCTCGCTCCAGGTAGGCAGTATATCCTTAGACAAATTTCTTCAAATTATAGTCCACCAGAGTTACCCAAGTAATGTGCTCCCAGAGAATGTGCTGAAATATCCACTTCATTTTCATCATGTTCCCTTTAATGAAATGCATCTTGGTGCATATACCATAGTTTTGCCATAATAAATCTTTGTAGCAATGTCCAAATATGTCAAAATAGTAATCTTTTACCAGATGAGAGCTGTTTGGTTAGAGTAGCACTAGCAATTTCACTCTTTAGGAAAAACACTTCTTCCAAATACCTTGCTGAATTTAAATGTTCTAATTCAGTCATGTAACTTTATAACCCCTTAGAGACAAATCATTAAACTAAGAGGAGACAATTCTTACTCAGCCTGAAACACCTTTATGGCACTTTTGCAATGTAAAGATGCCTTAAAGTATATAAATTATATTTAGATTCACCAAATTTATGGCCAGTGTAAGACACTTTTACACAGCAGAGTGGATTGGAAGGATTTCAGTATAAATAAAAATGAGACTCCCCATTGTCAATTTTCTTCTCAATGCTACCTATTTTACTATTTTGCCCACATTGAGGTCAGTGCGATTTATACCTGTTTTGGATTGCTGAATCAGAGCCAATTGCATGGTTTCCCCCAAAGAAATCATATGGCACTCTCAAAGAACTTTGGCATTTATGAATGCCTATTTGGGAATGTTATGTAATTATCTGTTAATTCTAATTGTGAACAATTCTTTCAGAAAAGTGCTGAAAAAACAAAACCCTGGCCTGTGCTTGGCAAAGCAGTGGAGTTGAGCAGAGAAGTAAAATAAAATATACACTAATACTGCTCCATGTGGTCTGATCCCAGATAAGTAGGGACCTACCTACCAAATTACCAATTGCATGATTTTCAAAGAAACCATGAATTTGGTTGATTTCTGTGAAAAAAACCTGGTCCCCATGAAAAAACACAGACAACAAAAAGGTGCAAAATCAGCGGGGGGGGGGGGGGGGGGGAAGAGGAGGGAGAACTTATTATTGCCCTGAAGAACTTATAATTGGAAAGACACAAGACACATGAAGAGCTGGGGAGAAAGATGACTATATTTGGGGCACGGCTTTGTAAGTGATGTGTTCTGTAACTGACTATTTTAATTGGAAGTAGAGCTAGGGTGATGGGAGAAACTGGACCTGGAGACTTTTTGGGGAAAGGTGTTTTCACATTTCATATTATTTGCCCTTGCTTTTGTGTGCATGGTGTGTGTTTTTGTTAAATTATGTTTGCATAGTTCATCTACTATGTGTTAATCTGTTATCTCTTTGGGAGTGGAGCTGTTTTAAGCACATAATATACAGTGGCTCTGAGGCTGCACAAAATTCTTCCCTTAATATTGGAGGAGATTGAAAAGTGCTGGAGAGTCACTGATGCACCCAATTCCCAGCATGCTGAACAAAGCATGTTGTCACAGAGTTGCCCCCAGGGGCTTGATTGCTCAGGACTACTGCAGTCTTGATTTTTCTCTGAGACTGCCCCCTGAAGCCAGCTAAGGCATAATTTCTAGAGCAGTGGGGAACCCTGACTCCTTCCCACTCTGACCCCTGCCTTTTAGTCCCTCACCCTTCTCAGTTATCTGTGGCCCTGACTCAAGGAGCTAGCATCCAGTTCCATTCCTGAGAGAGGGCCTCGACTTCTTGTGGGGGAGTACAACCAAGTTCAACCTAAAGTTCAAGGCAGCAAATACACAGCTCTGTTTCAATAAAGTCATTTATTGGTGCAAAAACCACCCAGCTAGAGGTTTTCTGCCCCACCCTCCAAACGGTTGTACAGTTCCTCCATTCCCAATCCAACCCACACAGGCCAGAGCTCTCCCCAGAAATTGTTCTGCTGTTCTCTTTTTGGTCTTCTCTTTTCCAGCTTCTGAGCCACAAAGTTGCTGTGCTGGTCTCTCCCTCCAGCCTCCTCTCTCCAGACACTCTACTTGTTCACACTCCCCTGTCCATTGTTATGTTTCTCTTTTTTGGCTTCCCTGGAAGCCTCTTGGACATCACTAGCATCTTCACCTTTGTTGACATGTCAGCAAAACTATTCAAAAGTCTTTGGACTCACTATCTCTGTAATCCATCCCTCCCCCCATATAAATTAGCTAGCAGAAACTGAGGTCTGCAACATTATTTTACAAAATGAACACAGTTAACACAAAAATATTACAATAATAGCCATAGTCTGTCATGAGAGCCAATATTTTTAGGTGAAAATTAGTATAAAAGCTTTTTGAAAATATTTTAGACCAAAAATGCAAGCATTTGTTTTTCTAAATAGGTCACCTACAATGTGGATCAAATTTTAAATATATGAATATTAAAAATTGTAATGTCATGGTTTCTCCTATTCTCCTGCCATGGGCTACATGCTATAATCATTACCCTATCTGAATGTAAATTTAACATCTAATTTGTGCCCTCTATTTTTGCTTCTTTACAGAAGCTTCTACTGTAACAGATTTTAAAAGCTTACATTTCCTTTATAGGAAACCTTCAGTGAGGACCACAAGATTTTCTACTGGAATTAATCCTTCTTTTACTGAAATCAATGACAGGACTCATAGACTTCAGTACAATGAGTTCCAAAATGAGTCTTTCATTTATTGATGTATGATTGACTGCTTTCTGCACATCTATGAAGAACATGAAGCTTTCTTATAAATTTCCAGCATTTCAAATGCAATGAAAGAAGAGCTTTCTTATTATACTCTTTCTTCCATATATTCTTTTTCCCATACTGCATATGGGAATTTTTTAGCTATTTGGGTTATTAATTACCATTATCATGATCATTATTAAATAGGATTTAATGAGTGTCTCCTGATTAGTATTATCCTCTTAGATTTCTGCCTGAGTGACTTTGCCTATTCCTTTTTTCCCTTATAGTCATATGCCCTTTTATGCTGCTGTTGGCTAGAAAATGATATTTAGAGGTTTGCTTTTGGGAATTGGCTTGTAGGTAAAGTAGATATTGCACTAGAACAATGGTTCAGGGCAATGGCCAGGGTTAATTGGTTTCTAAAAGCCTGTTTGTGACAAGGTTTTCTTCAAGACCCACTGTGTATGAAGCTTGCAGACACACAGGCTGGGAAATTGAAGACATGTACCACACTGTTCCATAACATGAACAGTGTACCCAAACAGAGATAAGGGATTCTGCAACATAGGGCCAGGTCATAGTGCCTAACTTCAGAGCCCTTGGTATTTCTGGTTTTGGTGAACAGACCAAATTAGGAGGTCTGGCAAATAACCAAAATAAAATATGTATTCATGTGATGGGTTTGTGAAACAAAGCAATATGCTAAAAGAACATAATGTGGACAATACAATAACCACATGGAAATCAATCAATGGTACCTAGAGATGAAAAGTCATCAGAGGGTAGAAAGAATACAAAAGGAGGGATTTCAGAGCAGCAAAGTGTCCCTGAGAGGGGAACATGAGGCCACTATGGGTCAAGGGCACTCCACCAGCCTCTCTCACCCACCCAAGTCGGGGGGGGGGGGGGGGAGGGGAGGGGGCTTCAGCCCTTGACCTCCAGACTGCTGACATCTGACATTCAAGAAAGAACCTCAGGGTGAAGCTTGTATACTGGGCAGATGATCTTCCCTCTGTGACAGCTCTAGACTGGTAGATATAGAATTGCCTGCATTATTGTTATTTGCTATCACTGTGTATCAATAAAAATTGCCTGTTATCAAATGGAGAGGTCATGGTCTGTCTGAGGGTTTCAGTCCACCTGGAACAAGGTATCTGGGTCATATATGCAATGCCAGCAGCTGCAAAATTAAAATTTTAGAGTATAAAACCTGGAGCAAAGTCATTGTTATTTCAAAGCCCTTTCTGAAATAGTTCTTGCCTCACTCATTTCAGACATAGCCCCCAGGGGATGTAGATCAACTAGAATGGTCTAGTTATTCAGATGTTCTATGTGTAAATCCAGAATAACAAAAGCTATCCCGAAACACAAAACAAAGGCTCTGATCAGTCTTGTTAAACTGAGTAATCCTTACCACTTGAATAAGGCTTTGCTTGGTTTATATGAGACTAATTGAATTTAAAGGATTAGGTTCCTTGTCAATAACTTGCACTGTGTTTAGCTACTGCCGTCTAGTACCCTGATTGATAAATGAATGTTTTCAGCATTCTAATGTGAATTATTGGAAAGACTCAATTATCCTGTTTTACAAATGGGGAACTGAGAAACAGAGAGGAGGAGGAGGAGGAGGAGGAATGAGTGATTAACTATATAGAGAGATACAGATTAGGATTTTCCAAAGATTTTAGGTTAGGTTCCTAATGGGAGTTAGGTGGTTTTGTGTCTGTCTGGCTACATAATTCTGAAGAAGTCCTTAAATGGCCTCAAGTCAGATGTTTAAACTAGGCTCCCTAGATGCCAGACCAGCCTTTCTGTCTGCAACTATTTTTACTAGAGCTGGTCAAAACACATTTTTTCCCCCCACAAAAAATGTAAATGAAAAAAAAAACCATTCAAGGCTTTTTGTTAGGTGAAAAAAGTCTGTTGTCATGTGGGAAGCTTAAAAACAAATTGAAAGGGCTTTTTTCATTTAATTTCATTTTATTTTACTTCATGTCAATGTTTCAAAATAATATTAGAACTCCATTTTTTCCTCTTAAAAGATCATTTTGTTTTCTTAGTAAGGTGTAAAAAAGCCTGTCAAATAAAATTCTCATGTCCAACTGACATTTCAAGTGAAAATTGATTATGATATTTTCCATGGGAAAACAACATTTTTTTTTTATCAGAAATGACAATTTTATGTGGAAAAAGTATTTTTTTCCATAAAACTCTTTTCAGCAGTAGAAGTAATTTATGATGGAAAATTTTGGACCATCCCCAATAATAAGATCCAGTGGCTGTGATGGCTTCTTCCAGAATGCTCTGCCAATGTCCCTCAACACTGACAGGCTCCCTCAGGGATCTCATTCAAAGCCCATTTAAGTCAATGGGAGTTTTTCTGTTGCCTTCGTTCATCTTTGGCTCCAGTCCTGTAGTGTATATACCCATTGCGAATGCCATAGTCATTCTTTGTCCGCTCTCTTGAGACTCCCTAGAAGTCACTGTGAAGGAGATAACTGACATCTGTCCACTGGAATGTGAGCTGAGACTACCATCTCATTTCATAAAGACTAATTCAAGTGCCATTGGATGATAATGACTTTGACTTCCTGACCTTTTACCTGTATTTATACCTACGTGTATTTTCTCATTTTGACTGTACATACTGCTGCTGCTACTGCTTTTTCAGTTTGTGCTAGAATTTTTTTTGTGGTGTCTGCTAAGCTTAAATGAATATTTTGCATTTATTCAAATATTTTGTCTCTTCCTGGCATTTGAAGTAAAAAGCTTTACTGAAGCTGTGCACCACTGGTGAGATTGTGTGTGCTTCCAGGTAAGCACATGTATTTATTTATTCCCCTTTTTATTTTTATCAGACATGAAGAGAAAGCAGTCAGTGTGTAGCAATTATATAAAAAGAAGATGCACAGGCTCACTGTAGAGTCCATCCATTAACAGTTAAAACATACATTTATATTTTGGGACACTGCAGTAAATTAAATTAAAAAAACCCCAACATTTCTCTTGATGCAACATAAAAGGATTATTTATATCTCTGTCAGCAGGGAAAACCACATGGAGACTATTTCCTTCAACATCTAAGCCTGCAGCTCCTAAAGTGATAGGATTTGAAACTGGGTTTCGAAGACCGCTGTTTTCTTTGTACTCAAAATTTGAATCATCAGTGTTAAATACTTAATATTCTAGGAAGAGAATCTGCCAAAATCTGATATTTGGATGTGAACTCCTACTGGAATGTATATGATTTGTTAAGCTTTGCATCAAGTAAGTCTGATGTTGATATCCTTTAAGAAAAGATCTTTTTCTGGGTTTGTTTCAGGGCAACTTCCATCTATATAGACCTTGTCCTACTACTACTACTGGATAGTAACTTAGGGTGGAAACAAACATCACCTTTGTTCCACCATTATTTTTATGGTGGCACAAAGTAAAAGCAAACAGATGTTCATGCCTTCTGTTGCACCATAAATGCTCAATTTCATTGCTGCTGTGGATGGTAGTAATAAATCGGGCTGCTTTATTGTGTCCCATGTCTGTTTATGGTGCACAGGCTGTGCATAGGCTGTGCAAGGCTGTCCGTGGTCCCTAGATGCTCTGAGGCAGGGGCTCTGTGGGTTTGAGGGGCAAGTCCTGCACATCTTGGGAATTCTCAGGCAGGGTCGGGCCTCTCAAGCTTTGGGAGTCTCTGCTTTGTTTTCTGAAGTCGGGGTACAGCAACCAGAGATGTCTGTAGATACCTTTGGAATGATAAAACCTGTGCCTTGACACGTTAAGACACAGCTGATCATGCTCCAATGACAACACCTGTTTCCAGCCTTACTTCTCAAATCACCCCACTGATTTCACTGAAGCTACTTGTGGAATTAGATGCTAGACCTGTGGTTCTCAAACTTCTTAGACTCAAGAGATCCCTCTCTGGACTCAAGGCATCCTTAAAAAATGCTAGTTCTTAGCTTCTGCTAGAGCAATTCTTATACTGAAAAGAAATTCAAAAGACCAGCATAAGTTAGAATATTTTTGACATTATGTGTTCCTATTACAAATTTCTGGATTTATTTTATGAATTATGCATCGGTGTTTGCACACTTAACAGTGTTAATATTGCACAGCATCCCACAGCATCCTTAAAAGGAGTTCACAGCACCCCAGAGTGCAATAGCATCCTGGTTAGTAAACATTGTACTAGACAGAAAGTGTCATTCTGTAATGAAGTTCTGAGTTAGCAAAGCACTTAGGTGTCATTGAGGTCAGTGCATTAAGCATGAGTTTAAACTGGTGCCACTAAGATTAAAGGTAGTAGGTTGCAGCCCTTTGATGTGGAACCTACAGGGAGATGTCACATGTTCTTGGTTACTAGGAATCACTTGGATTTAGTCAGAAATTTTGTTTAGTATTTAGGGTGTGATTGTGGCAAACCAAATACAGAGGTGGGAAGCCATACCAAAATTTCTTATGGACCTCCACATGTGATTGCTATAAACCAATGGGAGAGCATAGGAAGTAAATAATGGTATGAAGAGGTGCAGCTGTTTCTGGAAGAACAGGCATGATTTATCTTTTGAAAAGTTACAGGACACTGATAGAGCTCACACTCCCCTTTAAGAGCCCCAGAATGAATTCTGGTTGATCTGCAGCTCTGAAACACCATGGGTCAGTCTGGAATTGTAGTTTAAAAATACAATGGGTAAACTTTGGGTTGAAGTCTTTTGCATGTGTTCTTGGTATCTTCAGAATTGGATATAGTTTCTGTCCCCTTCCATTTAAAGAATGTGGTACTAAATGCTAGCATGATCCTGTAGAAGTTAAAATGCAGTATGAGCTTTTATACTGTTTTAAGTTATTGCAACTTTTTATTACATTTTCATTGCATAGTAGTTGAAAATCACTTTAGAGACTCAGTATGACATGATTCTGCTGAAAGAATGAAAAAAAGCATCGTCTTGTCTAAACAATGGCCACTTCCACAAAGACTTAAAATAGGCCATTTTCCACTATGTTTGCATTGACCAAGATATTTAACAGAAACTAGAGCTTCCCAGGCCTTGTGTGAGGCACTTTGAAAGCACTTGTATTTTAGAAGATGAACTTCCAGTACATTCTGAAAATTAATCAAATGTAAGGTTCCTGAGATAAGCATAAAAACCTAGGGCACCTAAATCTGGAATGTGCAAAACTATCTTGCCTTCTACCTAAAATCTTTGGTCATATTTGGACTAGTCTTCTTTGACAAATCTTGGCCAATATGCCTAGTAATATGGATATTGTACTTTTAC
>NW_017729031.1:8303658-8304763 GCF_001723915.1 Gavialis gangeticus | reverse complement strand
GCATAAAAACCTAGGGCACCTAAATCTGGAATGTGCAAAACTATCTTGCCTTCTACCTAAAATCTTTGGTCATATTTGGACTAGTCTTCTTTGACAAATCTTGGCCAATATGCCTAGTAATATGGATATTGTACTTTTACCCTCTGTTAATTCTGGAAGTGGATTTTCTAGCCCAATAAATCTACCATTTTGTCTCATTAATTTTACCTTGTGAATGAACTGACAATAGAACAACATGATTCAAAGTGAAGAGTATTTTTTAGTTAATTATACTGCTTGTAACATGCAAGTTGTTCTATAAAATCAAGACAGAGCAAATGAGTTAATAAAGTCTTCATTTTTTCAACACATGTGACTAGTGTATCTATACAATTAGAGATTACCTTAAAGTATACCAATTATTATTCAATCTGATTCTATGTTTCCCACGTTAATTTCATTTTGTAAGCGATAACTTTTCAGTTTTACTGTTTCTGTGGAGTTTTGCTACAAAGCCAGTGAAATATATGCTTAAATGGGTTAGAGTTTTCCAGCAATTGTTTAATTATAAGGTAGCATCATATGCACAAATGCCAATTAAATTGTTACCTGTTCCTAATTTATTATACATAGGATAAAAATTTATTTGAATTTTTTCATTGCTGTATTTAGTGATTTAGTATTCTCAAAAGGAGTTAGTTCTGCAAAATGTTCTCCCCCCCTTCAAGTTAATATCAGTGTGTCCATTTACAATCACAAGAAGTTGTCTGAAGAAGAATGTCAAAGATCATTGAAGAAATGTAACTATAGATCACATTCCAAAGCCTTCAAAATGCAAGTAATCTATTGCTTTATATTAACTTTTGTGCTAGAAAAAGTTGTCTTAATTCCATCTGTGATGGAAGCATGGAAAGAGATTTAGGATTGCAGGATTGCAGAAGTGCAGAATCTTCTATAATGGATATGAAATTGTGCACTAAATAGCTGGCATTACCGATTATTGTATCCTCTGAAAGTCAGTAAAATGACGGTACATTCTTTGACATTTGGATTTCAAGGTTAGATTGATTTGAAAACCAGATGGAGAAGTTCAGAAATGCTGAGTGTCTGAAGGCTCTCAATATTT
>NW_017729031.1:8296589-8298658 GCF_001723915.1 Gavialis gangeticus | reverse complement strand
TTCGAGGTTAGATTGATTTGAAAACCAGATGGAGAAGTTCAGAAATGCTGAGTGTCTGAAGGCTCTCAATATTTTTCAGTGTATCCTAGTACTTTTCCTAATTGCTCTAATCGGTGCGTCAGAAGGATGATTGACTTGTGTTCCTGGAAGTCCTTAGAAAATAAATCTAAACGAATGATATTTTTTCTCCTTGCTATTGCTGCGGATATTTTTCTTCTTGCATAATGCTAGATGCCACTTCCAGAGACAAGTACATTATACTTGTTGAATGCAGTGTTAAGGGATTTTCATTCCTTTTGTTTCCTTTTGATGTGATTCCTTTCCTGCTGATGTTTGAAATAACTGAGATATTTTCAGCTGTTTCATGGCTTTTGGTTATGCAAAATAAAGTAGAAACAGCTATGTCAAAAAGTTGCTAAAGCTAAAGTCTTAGTTTTCTTTAAATTATATTTGTTACGAAGCTCTCAAGCTATATATAATTACCTAAAACAAAATATATACAGTAGAACTTGAGAAGTGATACCCTTCCATTCTCTTTAGATTTCACAACCTAGCCTAATGCCAATGAAAAATGTTCTCCCTTTCATCCATGAAACCTCACTGATTTTTTTGGGTTGCAACACTTGTGGTATATCTGAGGCAGAAAATGGCCCTAACCCTCAGGAATTTTTAACATGTAATAATAATATGAAGCTTTTATATTTGAAATAAATATTCTTGGATACATGCTGGGCTGCACCTCCTGAGAGGTACAGTAAAAAGGGCAGAGGGAGCACAGAGGGATGGATGCCACCTATGTGCTGCCTGGAGTTTGGGTTGCTGCAGCCAATGCAATCCCTTGAATGAGTCCTTATATCTTATGGTGCTGGTCTTCTTTTCTGCCTGTGGACTATGCCTCTCCATAGTGAATACTTGTAGCACTGTCCTGTAGAGAGGATGCCTATTACTTCTGATACAGCTTTGACAATGGGAGGTGCAATTTAGGGATAGCAAAGGGCTGTGCACACCAGACTTAGTGTTAGGCAGTAAGAAAAGATTTCCTCAATCTGTTACAGCAGGTCTACACCTTTGGGGCAGGCTGGGAGCCAGATGTGTCTCCTCTGTCTGGTGCAATGAGTCCACTTGTAAATAAAGTACAATCATTGGCTGTTTGGTAGGGCTGTGCGAAATTTCGCGGACAGTTTCGTTTCGACGTGGTTTTGACTCATTTTGAGCTTGAAACAGCAAAATCAAAATGAAACAGAGAGCTTCAAAACAGCCTCAAAATGAAGTGAGGCAGGTTGAAATACTTGGAAATTTGCAAAACGTTTTGAGTTTCAAAGCTCAAGCTGGGCTTGCCTGCAGGGAAACAGAAACTAAAATAAGGGGAGGGAGGGGAGAAGTGAGGGGAAGAGGGGGGAAGGAGTGCTGTCATTATTGACTGTGTAGCTGGCCTGTGACTGTGGTCCTTCCCTGAGGTCCCTTCCAATCCCAGTGCTCTGGGGGAGGGATCGAAAAACTGCATAAAAGGCAGCATTATTTGAACTGCCCTGCTTTCTGCCTTGGTGTCACTTGAGTGAGGGCACACCTTAACACACACACAGTCACCCACCCACGTCACGAGTGTTGCCTGTCAGCAGCTAGAGGTGCAGGGCCCCAGAACCCAGACTCCCCCTGCACTCATCTGCTTGACAGCTGGCAGGCTTCTTGGCCACAGCAGGGGCTATCAGGTCTGCAGTTTTCACCCTGCTGTGCCCCAAGACAGACACAGTCACACAAGCACCCATGTCACAAGTTTTGCCTGTCAGCAGCCAGAGGAGCAGGGCCCCAGAACCCAGAAGCCCTTGCACCTATCTCCTTGAGAGCTGGCAGGCTTTGTAGCCTCAGCAGGGGCTAGTATGCCTGCAGTTTTCACCCTGTTGTGCCTTAGTGTCATCATGTCACAAGTTTTGCTTGTCAGCAGCTTGAGGTGCAGTTTCCCCAAAACCCCTGCACCTATCTCCTTGACAGCGTGAAGGCTTCGTTGCCTCAGCAGGGGCTAACATGCCTGCAGTTTTGACCCCACTGTGGCTTAACAGATACACATGACA
>NW_017729031.1:8290068-8291589 GCF_001723915.1 Gavialis gangeticus | reverse complement strand
GAAGGCTTCATTGCCTCAGCAGGGGCTAGCATGCCTGCAGTTTTGACCCCACGGTGGCTTAACAGATACACATGACAGGAGTTTTTAGCTTTCAAGACTTTGAGGTGCAGTTTCCCTGATACCCTTGCACCTATCTCCTTGAATCTTGGCAGGCTTCATGCTCTCAGAAGGGGATACCATTTCTGCAAGTTACATCCATATCAAGCCAGAAATGACAAAGTTATAGGTTGTTTTGAGCTTCCCCATTATAGCCTATGGGCAAAACGTCAAAACAGCATTGAAATAGCAAAACTGTTTTGACGCAATGAAATGGAACAGTGGTTTCGAATCAAAATCAAACTCAAAACAAAACACTGTTCTGTCAAAACGCAAGTTGAAATGGAACGGTGTCGTTTCACACAGCCCTACTGTTTGGTTGTATTTTGCCTATTTGTAATGCCCACCTCAAACCTCTGATTCAGATCTAATCCAAAACAATGAACCATGTTTGAACTGGGACTTGCATCACTTCCAAATTTAATCTGTTTCAGTAATTGACTAACTAGTTTTCTCTCTTGGCCAAGGCATTCATCACTCTGGCACTCGCATGACTTCAGTCCAAAAGATGATGGAGTGAGACAAAGGCCAGATACAGACATTACACAAACTGGTCTAAATCATCGAAAACCAATCAACGCCCATAACAGAACAGAAGTTTGGCTAACTTAGACTAGTTTAAAAATGGTGGAACCTGATCTAAGATAGAGCTCGATTGATGTGCACTCAAACTTAATAGATTTAGGTTAGACTGGTGCATTGAACTTCTATACCAGATCCCCTATTAATTCATGTTAGGTTGCTGTCCACCAGCATCCCAGTTGCCTTTTGCGGCTGCCTGCTAGCCTCACCTTGCTGGGAGACATGTTAGCACTCGCTCTGTGCTTGGCTGTTCAGTCTGAGTGCCCAGCAGGCCCCAATCCTGGGCTGTCACACAGATTAGCCAGCATAGTCCTCAGCCCTGCCTCCTGCCTTCAGCTAGCTATAAGTGGAAAATAAAGATAACTGACTCATAGAAAATTTATTCTAACACTTACATTCATTTCTATTTTGTGTGATGTGTTTATATGTTAGAAAGTAGGAAGTGATACATATTTTTCGGTGTGTTTGTGGACAAGCTGTATTTACTGGCAGAATGCCTTAAAACATGCTCAGTTACTACTGGGAGAAAGGATGGTCTGTGGTGACTGCAGTGTGATCCCAGCTTGCACCAGGCAGCAGGAACAGGGGGCTCTGCTAGGGAAGGATTAGGCCCCTCAGAGCTCTGGTACCAGTGACAGCTGGTGGCAGGATGTGCCCAGCAGCCTGGTAGGCTCATGCTGGGCAGTAGGGACAAGGAGGCTCTGCTGAGGGAAGGATTAGGCATCTTGGAGCTCTGGCACCAGCAGCCGGGACGGATCACTCTAGGTCAAGTCCCCCTTTCCTTGCTGCCCAGTGCTACCCTTCCAGGCTGCCAGGTGTGTCCTGCTACTGGCTGCCATTGGT
>NW_017729031.1:8274362-8285068 GCF_001723915.1 Gavialis gangeticus | reverse complement strand
CTCTGGCACCAGCAGCCGGGGCGGATCACTCTAGGTCAAGTCCCCTTTTCCTTGCTGCCCAGTGCTATCCTTCCAGGCTGCCAGGTGTGTCCTGCTACTGGCTGCCATTGGTACTGGAGCTCCAAGGGGCCTAATCCCTTCTTCTACAGAAAGCCCAGGACACACCCGATTGGCTGAGTGAGCACACCCTCAACTGCCTGCCATTGCCACAGACCTTCCCCTGCACCCAGCCCTAGGCTTCTAGAAGAGCCCTAGAGCATGTCACCATGGCATGCCTGTCAACCTGGCCTGTGGTGGTGGGGGGTGTGCCATGGTGACCACTCTGGGGCTCTCCTGGAAAGCTTAGGTCTGGGCATGGGGGGGGGGTGGCTGCAGTGACAGCATGGGATCAAGGGCATGCTCATCTATGCCTGGCAGGTAATCAGGGGTGGCCTGGGTGTTCAGCTGTGTTTCGCAGTCTCTGGCAGCCCAGGGAGCCTGTGGGGTCTGCTGGAATGCCCCCAGCCTGCTGGCCTTGGCCAGTGCAGGCAGTCCATGTGCCCGCCACCCCCCACCAAAGGGTGAACATGTGTTCTGTTCATATGATCAGAACAGTGACTTATGCCACTTGCAGAAAACCATGTCACTTAGATTCTGCCTTGGGCTTTTTAAATGTCTGTACCTAGCCAAAGAGATACAGTTCCTGATCTCATGTGCAGAACACACTGGCAGATTTGGTTAATTCAAATCATCCCCCACATGGCAGTTGTTCTTGGAAGGTTTTAAAATTTCCAGACTAGCTATCAGAAGCTATGAGCTGGGATTTCCAAATTTAGGGGGTAATCTACAGTCCAAGTCAATAGGAATCTTTCTACTTCAATAGGTTTTGGAACAGCTCTTCAGAATCCATCACCGGCACTGGTGAATTATTGACTAGTGGAATCCATAAAATTAGGACAACCCAAAAGTTTGTGCTGTGAACTTTGCAGGACCCCAGTGTTCATTTCAGAGGTGAGGTGTTTCTGTGAGAGGGGATTTAATGGCCCCCCAGGTTTTGTCCTGTTTCTTTAGCTTTTGCCTTTTCTCTTCACCTGCTTGCAGAGGCACATCCTGTGTCAGGGTGTGGCGGTTCAATATGAGCACCCAGGAAATCCCCTTCAGGCAAGGCGCACACGATCAGGCTCTTGAAGCTCCAGGAGTGCCTGCCTGGGGCAGCTGGAGAGTACAGGCAGCCTTGGTTTGCCCATGTTCTCCTGCCATAAGCAAACAGATGGTGGCTATTAAAAAGAGGAACAAACTATTAGTAGGCATGGTCAAGCTCACAAATTTGGGCATTTGTTGCATGACAAAGGGCTATGATGTCTGTTCACTTGGCTTTTGTGCACATCTATTTGCAGCCATAGGTTTTAAAGCTGGAAGGACCCATTAGCACACCCATTCTGACCTCCAGGGTATGAAAGGCCGTAGCAGTAGTTTCCATGTAACGAGACCCAGAACTTAAGTTTGATGAAAACCTACCTTCCAGAAAGACATCCAACTTTGATTTGAAGACGTCAAGCCATGGAGAATTCACTGTTCCCTTTTGTAGTCTGCTTCAGTGCTTAATACCCCTTACTTATTTCTGATTCAAATGTGTCTGGCTTGTTATCCTTTTCCCAGATACATTAAAGAACCCCTAAGTACCAGGTATTTTTCCTCCATGAAACTATGTATACCATGAGCAAATCACCTCTTGATCTTCTTAATAAGCTAAACAGATTGAGCTCCATAAGTCCCTCACCAGAATCCCTTTTCTTATTTTTTTTTCTAACCTACCCTCTCCAAGTTCTCATCTTTTTCAGTTGTGTTTTATATTTCACAAACCCTGTTTTCATTCACAGGATTTCATATTGTGTGCACAAGTGTTTAAATAACTAACAGGGTTCCAAATACACATCTGTCTTTGGAATGATTATACCAAAAACATGCATTTAATCAAAATAAACTAGACTAAGGGCCAAACTAAGTTAGTACAGATATAGACACACACACACACACACACACACACACACACGTATAAGTATGTTTAGGTCTCTGTAATATTAATGGAGCCAAACTTTGGCCTCTTGTTCAAGTGCCCATCTTTACATTGACTTCTGTAAGAATTTCATGTGCTTCATGAAGAAAAACTTGCCCCTGAGGGTAGATAATATGTAGCTTTTAATACAATGGCACGTGTGACTATTGTATCATTGTTCTCCAGTTCATCAACCAGTTTTTGGTTGCCACAACCATTTCCTAATTCAAATGGGTGAAGAAAGCTTTTCTAAGGGAAGCTGAAAAGCTCATGTCCCTAAGTATGACTTTTGGTTCCATCTCCTGACTTTCTTTTCACAGTGTGATCATTTCTGTTCTTTTTTTCCCCCAGGGACTCAAACTTGCTTTGCCTGGAGTACATTTGCTACCATGAAGGTCCATATTCTACAAGTACTTAACCTTACTGACTCTACCTTGGCACATTAAAGCTGCATCTGACAAAGCACAGCTATTAACTTGTCTATAGAGAGAACGTTTATAGTTCAGAAGGACAGGTAGAATCAGAGAATGTCCTGGGGGTAAAACACAGGATATACATCATCAGCAATGGCAGGCAGGTGTGAAAATAAATGAGTAGTGCTTTAAATGGAACTTTGTTAATGCTTTATAATACCCACATTAGGTGGCTATAGAGAAATACAAACATGTGTGCTGTAAAACAGTCCCTCATGTACCCCTCCCTGTGTTTTTACAAGTACTTTTTGGCTCTGCTCTTATGAAATTATTTTAAGAGTTCATTGATATGGCTTCATCCTAGGTAGTGCTTAGCTTCAGAAAGTTATTGATATTTATTTTGTACCACTCCTTGCAGCATCCCAAGTCCAGCTGGGGACAGCTGTGGGATCAGTGGAGCTGAAAACAAAGTCTTGAGACCAAAATCTATTTTCTAAAAGGCCCGAATAGGAATGAACACCAGGTCAGTTCCTGCACTTCAGCTCCGTATGTTCTTAGCATGGGAACGTAGGGTGGATGGGTCTGGAAAATTTGTTCAGCTGAGAATTTCCAGGTCCCATTCTTTTCCCTTGCTTTCTCTTGGCATACATCTCTAAATGCTTTTTTTGCAGGGAATGTCTGCAAGGATGTGTTATGCAAGGAGTGAGCTCTCCATCTCCATCGTATTAAACCCTCTTCAGAGTGTGATCACACTGCTTCTGCTGCCAGAGTCCCTCTAGAGCTATCATGTTGAGAACTGTATTTAGCCTTTGGGCTTTAGTGATCTATTTGCTTCTTCCTTACACAGGGGTGAAATTCCCCATAAGTTTTAGATACCATAGGAAGAGGGTGAGATTCTCAGGTAGTGTCAAGCTCCCTAGAACTCAGATGATTTACATCAGCTGAGAAGTTGGTCTGGATAATGTAAACAGCCATAGTAAAGGGACTCATTCAGTTGTCATGTAATTATTGACATCCATGGAGTTGCATCTGCTAATTAGGAATGAATTTGGCTTGAAGTTATAATAGCCTGTGCTGCATTTTGGGCAGTGCAGCTCATTATTAGGTCCTAACACAGAAAACATAATCTTTAAACAAAAAGCATAAGTCACTGCCTGCAGGAATGTTAATCCTCTCCATACAAGCTATGTGTGGTATGTGCCTTGATATGGCACATATATTTTAGCTCTAAACTTCTGCATGCTAAGAAACTCCAGAGGTATGTTTCTCATTAGAAGACACTTCAGGCAGAAAGACGCAAAGCTTTGTGAGACATCGTTAGTCTTTTATGAATTATTATGAGTAAGAAAAGTTTGACATTTTGCCTCTGTTTAAAAAACAGACAAGCACAGAAATTTCTGGTTATCAATAAGAATTATTCTGTGTCTGTTTAGAAACAGGAAACTTCTACAAATATACATTCATTGCCATTTTGTTTTTGTCTCCCAGTCTACAGAAAAATATAATTTATTTGAGTTTGAAAAGCAAACAAGAAGTGAAAGCACAAAAGTTTAACCTTAAAAATACAGTTGTGCAAAAGTTTACTTTCAGTGGTTGAATCTTTTGGAGACTTTGCACAATTTATTACAATTTTTCCATCTGAAAAGAAAAGAAAATCAATATGTAATAAAAGAGAAAGAACTGCTGTCCTGTAAAATCTTCATGAATTATAGTTAATTCTCTTCTATAACAGTAAGGTATTTCTTGTCAGCTACAGGTATGTAGTAAATCTGAGTGAAATGTCTGATTGGCATCCTTGGAATTTTATCATCACAATGTAGACATTGTTTCACACAGACATCTACATTGTGTACCAGAGGCAGTAATTGTAAACCATGTGAAATGACCATAATAGAATCTGCATTTATTTTAGGGATTCAAGAAAAGTAAAGTTGAACAATGATTCAAGAAAACCTATGAACTATCATGTGATAAATGGCAGAGAAGGTTATCGTATAAAAGCATTTTGTGCATTTATACTGTAGATCTTTTTGTGGTTCCAAAGACTGAAGTATTTTACTGCTTTTGAAAAGGAAAATACCCCATCAGGCACTTTGAAGGCCAGAAAAAAAGGTCACTTGAAAATCTGCTGTAGAGATGAGATTGCTTTAATTATCTGGGGGGTTTCATTGCTTTTAAAGGGACTCTGAGAATTAATTGTTGTGGTTCCTTATGATTTTTTCTGGCATTTCTTAGATTCTCTTAGAATCTTTTCCACCAGAATATTGTGTGCCTTTTTCGTTTGTGCTTTTTCCAGTTAAACTCTATGAAACTTTCATAACAAAATTGGTCTTTGTGCAGTGTCAGGTTCCCTCACAAGCCTGGAAGCCAGACAGAATTTACCAACATTTTGATCTAGTCTGGGCTGAGTTTCAAGCTATTTTGGTTTGCCTTATACATGAGAATGGGTTGAATTATGTTGTTGAGAGGAAGCCATCTGAAACGTTCTGGGTTTGATCCAAAAGCAGGTAAAAATCAGCAGCCTTGGCTTAGTTTTACCTTGCCTCTTTCTCTTTGGGTCACATCAAAAAGTACAGTTCTGAGCTTGGAAACACCCACTGACTGTTTTCATAAAGCTGCAGTTTTCACTTGAAATGAAATTAAACAGACCCTTTCTTTTGTTTTCTTATTTAGACACCACTGTCATCCTCAAGGATGCCAGCGCAGTTCTGGGAATAGGGTTTATAAATTAACTTGCAAACCCTGATTTGAAGCTGACATTTCAGAAAAAGGAACAGGACAAGCAATGGCTTAAAAACATAGCCGCTACAATTTGGCAACAGTTGGGAAATGTAAAAGATATAAACTTTTGACTAATTTCTGAATTTAGATAAGTCCTAATTTCAGGTTTATTTAAATGAAATCTGAACCAGATGTCTTTTGTGTTTCTTTGGATTCTCTTGCCAATATGTTCAACACTTCTGTTTTTTAGGCTTTTTATAGATTCTTTCGAGAAGACTGGATACAGATGCACAGGTACTTGAATAATTGACATTAGAGATTCACAGGTATACAAATAATCACTATCCTCCAGGGATCCTGTCAAGTGACTGAATCATGTTTCTTATTCTTCCAATAGTTGCATAGATTCAGGCAAAAATTTCAGGATTTGTCCTGTATACCTGGATAATTGCATAGGCTGTTTTATATACATGTATTATATAGTGATAGCTGATGCAACTTCCATATAATTGTACATGTGGGCCAAATCCAGCTCCCACAGAAGCCATGGAAGTTACTTCAGTAGGAATTAGATCATGGGCTATGAGAATAAGAAGTCTATTTGACTCATGTGCTTTCAACTGATGGTCCCAAAACACTTTATTGACATTACTGATTAAATCTCCCAATGTTCCTCCAAGTCACAAGCCCATTGTACAGATGCAGGAACAGAGAAGAAACAAACTAGTGCCTTTATCTGGGTAGGCATTTTTTCTGAATTCACATCCATAGTAGTTGGACAATGAATAGCAATTTATTGCTTAATCAAAAAATTACATCTGAAGGGAAGGCAGAATGCCTGACACCCAAACGCACTAACAGCTACTATTATCTGTATAATGTATTTCTCTTTCTAGGCTGCCCATCAGTGCAGTATGTTGGTATACAATAATCAATATTCATATGGAAGTCATATGGAAGTTGTATGCAACTGTCGATCCTCTGGATCATGCTGTGTACTAGGGCTGTGCAAAGCTTTGGTCGCTGATTTGATTCAGAGGAGATTTAGCCTGATTTGGCAGATGAATCTTCGAATCTGAATTGAATCAGGAGACCCATCAATCTCTCTGAATCGAATCAGAAGCCTTCGATTCAATTCAGACAGATTTGGAGAGAGTCAATGATTCAGACATAGGCACAGCTCTATATGTTTTTTCTGCATACCTCAAGGTACTAGGCGGCTTGTGAATACTGAGGTGGTGGGGCAGATGGAGAGTTCTACAGGAGCATGGGGATGGGGGGGTGTCTCCAGTGCACTCGATGGCAGACCTGAAAGTGGACCAGAAGCTCTTCCAGTCCATTTCCAGGTCCGCCATGGTGTGTGCAGGGGACCCCACAGCCCCATGCTCCCCTGGCTTGGTGACTGGTGTCTCTTGGGTTTGGGGGGGCACCTGGCCCGTGGCCAATTGCTGAAATGGGGGTCCCCCACATGCTTGGTGGTGAGCCCAGAAGTGGACTGCAAGTACTTCCAGTCCACTTCCAGGTGTGCCACCGAGCACCCCGCCCCCCCCACACTCCTGTGGGATTTCTCCATCTGCCCCACCATCTCAGCATTCACGAGCCGCACCTGGTACCTTGAGGTATGTAGAAAAAACATATAAAGCTGTGTCTATGGCTGAATCACTGATTCTCTGAATCAGAATCGAGTCTTCAGATTCGGACGTGGTTAAATTGAAGTGGGACAGTGATCTGAATCAGTGAATCAAATCACCGTCCCCCAAATCAGACCAAATCTGAATCCAAATAGAACACAGCCTGCTTCGTACACCTCTACCATGCACGAAAAAGTTCTAGTCAAGATGCTTGATGGATCTGTTTGTGACTGACAAGCCCAATTTGAGAGTGACACAGCTTGTTCCAAGTTTCACAGATCCAAACGTTATCTGAGTTGGAGTCCAAGTTTACAGCAGTCTGCTTTCTTCTTTCTTACTTTTCTTCCATCCTCTGGATCAAAGCTGCTTCATGTTGAGCTTCACCAAGTGCCAGATGTTCTCTCCAGATCCAGTGGACTGCTGCACACTCTTCCCAGCTTTCTACAATGATGTTGAGTGACTTCATATAATTTCTGCATACATCATGGTACCGCCATAGAGGGTAACCCTGCTTTCTAGAGCCGTCTTGAATTTCACTATACAAAATATTCTTTAGGGATATGTTCTTCTTCCATTCTCCTGACATGGCTGAACCATCACAACCTTTTCTTCTTTATGCGGTGTCTAAGTCCATCAATCCTGTGCGCTCCAGTACCTTTGTGTTGTGTATTCTGTCTTCCCACTTTATTTTTAGGATCTTATGCAGACATCTCATGTGGAAACTGTTTAGTCTCTTGATATGCCTAGCATATTTAGTCCATGTCTCTGAACGATAAAGCAGGGATGACAGCATACAAGTCTCATAGATTTACATCTTCACCTTAGCTGATAGTTTGCTGTTGTTCCATACATGTTTCTGAAATAGCCCAAAATTCTTAGCTGCTTTTCCAGTTCAGTTAATCAGTTCAGTCTGAAGGTCAATTTTCCTGCTGATCATAGAACCTCAAGTAGCAAAAGTTGGCAATGACACCAAGCAATTTATCCTCCAGAGTGATGTCATGTATTGGTTCTTTCACCCCTTCGTACATGATCACAGTCTTATTCAGACTAATTGCCATCCCAAAGCTCTTGAATGATTCAGAAAATGTGCCCAAGAGATTCTTCAGGGAAGATTCACTGTGGGCAACCAAGGCTGCATCATCCACAAACAGGAAATCTCTCAGAACCAGTTCTTTCACCTTGGTTTTTGTTCTAAACTTTGTGATGTTGAAGAAGCATCCATCTAGTTTATTTCAAAGATAAATGCCATCATTGCTGTCCTTGGTTGCATGAAGAAGCAGGAAAGAAAAGTAGATGTTAAAAAGCATGGGGGCTAAGATACACTGCTGTTTCACCCTGTTGTTGATGTCAAAGGCATTGGATTATTTGTTTTCATACATTACAGTTGCCTTCATACCTTGATGTAATGAGTGAATGATGTTCAGCAGCTTGAGGGGACAACCCAGTTTTTTCAGAACAGTAAAAAGCCCCTGTCTGTTGACTGTATCAAAGGCCTTTGTTAGAGCTATGAAGGCTATATACAATGGTATTCATTATTCTGTACACTTCCCTTGCAGTCGCTTAACAGAAAATATCATATCAATGGTGGCATGCCCTGAGCAAAAATGGCATTGACTTTCAGGATAGGTTCTTTCATCTAGAGACTGCATGCTCCCTTCATCTAGGGAGCATGATGTGAGTGACAATTTTTTCAAAGATGTTCAATAAGGAGATACCTCTATAGTTGTCACAGTTGCTTCTGTCCCCTTTGTTTTGGTATAATTCTACAAATACAGCATCTTTGAAATCTTGTGGTACCACTTCCTCTTTTCCATAGACCAGTATAACTAGGAACTTCCCCACATTATGATTGCATGGATTTCATGGAAATCATGAAATGGGGTGATCTCCATGAAATCCATGGGGAAAAAAAATATTCTTAAAAATAAAATACTGGCTCCCCAGTGGGAGCAGTACTCCCAGCCATCAGCTAGGCACAACGAGGGTTGCTGTCACAGAGGCAAACAGGCAAGATGTCTGCCACCCTGCCTCTAGCCACTGATTAGCTGAGAGGGCTGTCTGTCAAGCAGCCCTGCCTCTCTCCACCAATCAATCATAAGGGGCAGCATTGCATGACAAACAGCCCTCTCAGTCAATGGTGAAGGGTAGGGCCATCTGATGGACAACTTTCTCCACAAATTAGTGGCCACCAGGGCTCCTCAGCCTATCAGAGGCATGGGAGGGTAGGGGGGAGCTTCTACCACTATAAGCCCTTGAAAATGCATGGCCAGACCCAGGAACTGCCTTCAAAATTGGCCAGCCACTGCCTTGAGTACGGTAGACCCCCTAAGTATAACATCATGTAACTTTTGAATAATTTTTTGTTGGCACATCTGTAGATTTCAGCAGGCAAACAGTCACTGATGGTGCCTTGTTCCCAGGAATTAATTTAATGGCTTTCTTGAAATCTTCTAATGTAGGCCCCTTGTCTAAATCTATTGTAACTTCAGACCAGTGATCCTTCAAGCTTTCTGTGTTTAATTTCAGTCTCACTGGAGTATATAATTCCATAGTGTTCAATCCAATGCTCAAGTTGTTTTTGTTTTTCAGTAATGACATTACCATTTAAGTCTTTCAGCAGAGCTGCTTTCTTCTTGACTGGACCAATTGCTCATTTGATGCCTTCATATATTCTATGGCTATCACCTGTGTTGACTGCTTTGTGAATATCATCACAGAGTTTCAACCAAAAATTGTGGGCCCACCTCCTGGCTGTCTTTTGCATTTTTCTTCAAGCCTTTCTTGGATTTTCTAGGGTTATGGTTTTGGGAGATTTATTATCGTTGGTTAGCACTGTCCTTTTGGTCTCAACCAGTGGTAGAAGGGTCTCAGAGTGCTCTTCAAACCAGTCTGCATTTTTTTTCATTTTTTCCCTAAATGCTGTTATAGTTGAATTTTATTTCTTTTGGTTTCCATAGCTTACTTTGCCTTTGGAGCCTTAAACTGTCCCATTAATTAGACCTGAAATTTAGATAAAATATAAAGAAAATGGAATGATTTTTGTCAATTTGCTGAGCTCTCCTCAGGAGCTATCATCAAGCAATCAATGCATAACAGAAGCTACACTTGTGGTTGGCTGAGTTGCGTAGCATTCACATCTCAGTCACAACACAACCCTAAGTATCCAGTTAAAATAGACAATCTGTTCAAAACCAGCAGAGGTCTTGGTTTCAGGTTGCACCCTCCCTACACACCCCTTAGATCAAACTCAAAATCTACACCCCCCATTTTCAGTCACCTCTGGCTGATTATTCTAGGACAAGATCTGCTGCTAGGAACAATACAAAATAAGCTATATAAGAGAAGTGCTAACTGGAAGTCAGCCAAGGGTGGGGCTGACTGTACATTTGTGGAGGAAGCAAATTAGCATTTAGCTCATTAAGTAACAAGGCAATGCAGATTGGTGACAGCAGAATGACATGTCCATGGGCAAAAGGCCATTAATTATACAGTGCAATAAAATGTATTGCACAGATTATCTGCAACAGTTTGCAGACATTTAAGAATATGTTGTGCAGGAAGCTTAGCTTCATTGAGTTGAAGAAAACAAAATATTTTTGATGCAACTCCTATTAAAGTTAATGGCCGAGGATAACTTTGCAATCTGTTCCTAGTAGAGGGCAGCCTATGGCTACAAAACTACTGTTAAATGGCTGATAAGAAGGGCTGCTACAAGAAGCCCTCTCCAGTGCACAAGTGTTATTGGGCTTGTGAAAACCTGTTACTATGCTATATTTAAATGGCCACTATCTACTCCACCTATTTATTACCTAATTCATTCTATATGTATCTGCATCTAACAGTCCTGTAACAATTTCCAGAGCAGAGCTGGGAAAGAATTGTTAGTGAGAGTCCTTGTGTTTTTGA
>NW_017729031.1:8262870-8269362 GCF_001723915.1 Gavialis gangeticus | reverse complement strand
ATGGCCACTATCTACTCCACCTATTTATTACCTAATTCATTCTATATGTATCTGCATCTAACAGTCCTGTAACAATTTCCAGAGCAGAGCTGGGAAAGAATTGTTAGTGAGAGTCCTTGTGTTTTTGAATTTTGTCCTATTTTATCCCAATTCAGGCCAGATATGTCATTTTATTGTATGAAGGGCTTCCTAGAAAAATGGGTATTTTAAGCCTGCTGGCAGCTCACCTGAAAAGCCTTTATCATTTTGTGTGCACAGCCCAGTAACCATCTGTGTTGTTGGTTAGGCATCATTGAAACTACGGAGTGTAAAAACTGCTTTTCACCTAATATAAGTGTAAGAAATCATTAAGCTTCTTCATGGACTAGGGAGCTGAAACAATATTACCAAATTAATTACATGCACACGACACCACCTGAAACCAAGGCACACTCAGGAATTTAAATTGTGTGATTATAGAGGCTTTTTTTAGTGAAGAGAAATGTGTGTATGAGAGTGCAAGGGAAGAAACACCAGAGAACAACACAAAGAAAGCGGCAAAGAAACATGAGGAAGCTTTAGAGGCCCTTGCACCTTAACCCTTAGGAAAAAGGTAGAGAACAGTTTTGTCTTAAAGTGCTGGCTGCAGAAGGGGCTTTAAACTGTTAATGAAGAAAAAATATCATTTGGACTCTCTCAGGAGAAAATCTCAGCTTTTCAGCCATGTTGACATTTTCTCTCCAAAAGGGGTATTTTCAATCAGGAAGTTGTTCAATGGAAATTTCTGACCGTGCTTCCTCCAGTGGTCCACTATTGATTAGCTTCTGCCGATCAGTTCTGCACAGTGCAGAATAGCAGAGGACAAACTGCTGTGCTTCTCCCCACAGCTGAAGTCATAGTCTGAGCTGAAGAGTAATGGGGGTTTTCCTCCATTCAGGGACTTGGTAAAGGGGGTGATTGTCTATCTGAAAATACATCAGACTTGACTGGGTTATGGTCTTTAACTGAGAACTGACCAAAGGCACTGTTGTTGCTAAGAATATGAAAAGCATTTATTATGAAACGAATATGAATGAATGAATAACCAAAATTCCAGATACCTGTGCTATCCCAAAGCAAATGCATTCCACCTCTCTCTGCTTTGCCTCTTTCTTCCCCAGCACCAACAACTCTGCAATAAGAAAGGCTGAACCAAATTTATCAAGCTTACAGCTTGTAGCATTTTGGAATGATGATGTTCCAAGCTAAATTTACTTCAGTTGCATGAAATTAATGATAAGGATAGTAAAAGGATTTGTATAAAGGACCATTCTTGTTCAGCATATCGGCAGAGATCCTTATTTTTTTCTCCCTGTAGGAGTGAAAACAAATGGTCGCAGTAAACAAGTCTGGTGATAGTTGGTGCTTTTCTAAAAACTCTAATTTCTGGAGGTTTGTGATTAGGGAGAAATTTTAATTTAAAATAAAAATTGCCTAGTCCTTGTGGTTGCTAAGGAATGCTTCCTAACATGGCCAAGAGCACCCTATCCAATTGAGAGTGAGGTAGGAGGGAGAACAAATTGAAAAAAACCCCTCAATATTTATTATTATTTTTCACACCTCATGATTGTAATTCAGTCTTTCTGGGGGCCTGATTCATGATCTTGAACCTTAAGTCTGACAGTACAGGTGGCTCTGTGGACTGCTCTGCTCTTTACCAGCTCCTTGACTCTCATTCAGATTCAGACCTCTCGGTTAGTGGGGCACTGCCAGAGGCATACCGAGCAGAGGGGCGGCCCCGGGTAAACTGGGCCAGAGACAGGGGGTGGGGCATGTGGTTCTGAGAGCAGAGGGAGCAGGTGCTTCATTAATGGGGGAGGAACAAGATAGGAGACCGAAGGCAGTGGGGGGTGGAAAGGGGCGAACTCTACCCACCGTGGGAACTCCACAATCCTGGCTAAGCTGCTGGCACTGTTGCACTTGCTCTGCCTGCACTGGCTGTTGCTCTTAAAGCAGCAGCTGGCTGCTTTTTTGTGGTTCCCAGCATGGGAATGCTGCCAGGGTGCAGACTCCATGGGGTGGGGGACAATTCTGGTGCTGCTCCTAATGTAGCTCCTGGGGTGGGTGCTCCTTTTGCCCACACCTAGTTAAGCTACTGGGAACTGCTCTGCCACATGGCTCAGTCCACTGCTTCCTTCATGTTTGGGGAGCCACAAAAATATTTGTGGGCCAGAACTCAGCAAGGATGTAGCAGCTAAGTGATGGCTGCAGAGGGAGTCCCCCCTCTTCTTTCAAGGTGTCTTATTTCTTCTTTAGCTGGCTGAGCTTCATGGGGAGTTCATGTAACCTTCAATGTTTAGCCATATGTTACCTGGGCATCCATTCTTCACCATAAAATATACTTTAAGGACTGATGACTGATTTTCTCTCCACATAATCCCAGTATAGCTCCTTTGCCTTCTCTAGAACTGCCCCTGATTTGCACTACTGTTAATGATACATGAGTTCCAGAATCTGTTGCAAGAAGACATGAATGCACATTTTTTTCCAGTTGTGCATTTTATGTTTTCTAAAATTTCAGAACATGCTGCATAGGCAAAGGGATCTAGGATCCTGTTGCAGGCGCTACTAGATTATGGATGCAAATGTCACAGGAGTTTGAAGCTCTTTGAAGCTTCGCTTACCCATGCTTTTGCCAAACTGCTGTTTATCAAGGGATACCGAAGGAAATCACTCAGATGCAATAAACTCATTACTCTTTTCAAGGAAGGGCATTAATTGGCTACTTATAGAATGAGCCAGATAAATCAAACATGAAAAACACTTTGCAACTCAAAGGACTACTTCACAGAAGACTTTTAGATGGGCAGAGCTACAGCATTGTGATTGCTGCTGCGGCGTCTCACTTTTCTTCTCTGCTTCCTGGTATTGCACCTGTATCTGCCGCAAATTGAATTACAGAAATACTGGGGTAAAAGTATTATCTTGTCTGTATAGGGGACCCACTGATTTCAGTTGGAGCTGAATTGCATTCGTAGGGCTCATTTCCATCTTCATGGTGTATGAAATGAGAATCCAGTGGACTATACATGTTACCTTTACATCTTTATGTATAATATATCTGTATGTATCCATGTTGCATTTCTTTGTGATATCCCATACATATACATATCTGCACTCTTTATGCTTCTATAGCGTTTTCAGTCACAGGTTTCAAAGTATTTCACAAACACCATTAATTAAGCCTGAGAACAAATCTTTCATATAATTGTTATTAGTTTTCAAATGAGCAACCTGAGGCCCATACAGAGAAAGTAATGATTTGCCCAAGGTCACACAGCAAGCAAGAAACAAACCTAGAAATAGAATGTAAGTGCCCTGGCTTCCAGTCCTGTAATCCCTCAGCCATTTTTCCTGCAGTTTTATGGAGTCTGATGATGTATTGCTGCAAGTAAAAGATTTTATTTTCTTGACAGGACAAAAAATAAACGCCTCTGCATGAATACAGTCGAAGGCTGCTCATTGTAGGCTACATTAAATACAAAGCTGGATAATAGCTAACAGTAAAGGAATGAATGTGACTCATGAGTTCTTAAAGATGTGCTTATTGCCATCTGTCTTAGCAGCATGGTGAAGTGCTGTCAGATTCATAGTAATGAGCTGCTATGGCTTTATCTACACATTAAATACTAATAATAGTGTAGAATAATAATATTATCATTTGGCATGTGCATGATAGGAGACTGCTTCCCATTGCCCTCCCTACTCTCCAAAATTGATATCTCTAGTCAGGCTAACATTCCCTTTAGCTGACTAGGACTGGACTGACTCACTCTGGGGCTCAATAATGCTATTTGTCAATTAGGAGTGGAAAAATGATACAGGGTCTTCCCTTTTCTGCCTCAACCAAGCCTCCGTCGAACACAGTTTCTTCACTAATTACAATGGACTTTGGATCAGACATGTTGGGGAAGAGCCTTTGTAACATTCCAGCTTGTCAACCTGAGTCCTGCCCTAAGGCAAACCCCACTTTGCTGAGATGTCGGGTGCATAAGGCAGACTTAGATCCAAGTCTGCTTCATGTGGTCAAACAACACATCCCATTGAACCAACAGGCTGCTCTGAAACTGCTTCCAGGGCAAGCATATCAGAAATAAAATATAGAGGGAAAGCATATAATAAAACAAGGAGAGTTTTTTGTTAATGACACATAACTTTGTTCTCACTGCCTAACATGACACTTTCTCTGAAGCCAGAGTCAAGCTTCAGTCATTAATGTTGAGGAAATGAAAGCATAATTACTTGTTTCCAGAAAGAGGAGTGCTGATTTAAAAGTGCAAACTCCCCTTTGCGAATTCAACAGGAAATTCTTTACCTTGAAGTCATCAGGTGGCTCTTAATGACGTAAGCTCATTTTGCACTCCCCCACTTCATTTCAGGAGCTTGTGTTCAATGGTAACATAAAAACATGAAAGGAAAGTAAATATTGCTATTGCACATATATCTAGTAACCAAGAAATTCAGTGTTCAAAGCTCATTTTTTATTTCATCTGGCCTTCATTACAAAATATATAGTGTATTAAAATGTTGTGGGTTGTATCATATCCCTAGATCTTAAGGGAAAGTTAAGGACTGACAGACTACATTATCATGGGATCAGTTTGTTCTCGACAGCTTTTCTTCTTTAACCTTAAGTGACAGAAAAATCTCTGACCTGAAAGTCATTGCTAGGGTAAAAGAATCAGGAGTTGCCTCTTAAATTTGAAAAGGGCTTTGAGTTTATTTACCATTTAATGTGCCTGACACTGGAAAATTGAAAAGAACTCAGAAAAAGAGCAACAAGAAGGCTAAAGAAACATGGTTTTTTGGGGGGGAGGGGAGCGAGCAAGGGGGTATCAATCTATTCAATTTATTGGGAAGGAAGTTGAGAGGCAAATTGTTCACAGCCTGGGGTTCTTTCTTGTAAAAGAGATTTCTGACCATGAATCATACCAAGGTAGGGCTGGTAAGGACATTTAAAGACCCGTTAATTCAGAAGAAAATGCATAATGAAATCTTACAGGTGGACACTGTAGTTAAAAATTCAAATTTGGGTTAAAAATCCAGTGTAAAACATTAACAGTGATGATAATGAACATTGAAACAGGCTACTTAAATCAAGACTAGGTTTCTCTCTAAATGATGGGCTGTATCTCTAATAGAAATTTTGCTGGATGCAGAAATCATTGTACGAGCTTCTTTGGCCTGTGTTATGCAGGAGGTCAGGCTATACGGTAGTAATGGTCCCTTCTGGCCTAAAAATCTACAAAAGCATGAATTTATGAATTAAAGATGTGCAAGTAATATAAAGCTACTTACTTGTTTCTCCCTGTAATATGAAAAATCAATCAAATTATCTAGCATTGCCAGTGTCACCCATTGAAATTCAGGTTAGATCTAGAGCAATCAAATGACATACAGACATATACTGTGTCAAACTGATGGTGCAGCTGCATTGATGTTCAAAGTGATCTGTATAAACAAGAGGTTTTGGACCTGTATGGATCTTCTACCATACACAGATATAAATAGAAATGAACCTCCTGAGGTCAGTGAATAGCAGGTATAACATCAATGTATATAAGAAGAGACTCAAGCTGCAAGTTCTCATATGCAGATTTTCTCTACATGATATTGTGGGTACAGTTGTTTTTGCCAGTTACTGAACTGGGTGCCAAGCTCAGGCAGAAAATATGAGATTTTTTTTCCTAAAGAAGACTTTCTAATCCTTAGGAATGAAATTAATCCCTGAACAAAGGGTCCAGAGTAACACACATGCACTATGTAAGCCTTACCTAAGGCTTATTTTGAGAACACAAGTGTATGGAAATGGGTTATATCCTAGGTACATAATTGTTGGCTTCTAGACTCTTACTATTTAGCACATTCTCCATTCTCTTAGAGAATGGGCTGGAGTGCTGTTGTAGTTGTGATGGTCCAGGAAACATGTAAGAAGCAAAATATTTTTTGGTGATGTCTGTATATCTGGAAGAGATGTTAAACAAGCTTTTGGGTACAAAGTGCCCTTCTTCAGGTCTGGAAAAGAAAGAGGTAAGCCTAAGGCAAATAATTCATAAAATGATTGCTTGTGTTTAACTCCATGTGTACAGGCAGGTCCTTCTGCATGTTAAGTTTCATATTTGGAGTTGTGGGCATTAGCCAGAGGGTTGCAGATGGTAAATCTCATGTTTTTGGGCTCAGAAATGCCAGATTCAGTGTGGGAAACACAAAATATATTGGGCGCATCCAAACAAGTGCACACGTGCCTCTTGCCCCACCTCAAACCCCTTTGAGGCAGGGCAACAGGCACGTGCGGGAACAAAAAAATGTTCCCTGAACTGAAAACTTGGAGTGTGGGGAGAAAATTAGACCCCTGGATATCCAGGGGTCTAAAAAAATCAATGTTTAAAAAAGTGGAGCAGCTGGAGGCTGAGTCCTTCATGGAGACACTCTGGTTGCCAGAGCATCTATATGGTTGGCCCTCGCCCTAGTGCT
>NW_017729031.1:8262442-8262859 GCF_001723915.1 Gavialis gangeticus | reverse complement strand
GGCTGCAGCAACTGGTGGGGGATGGGGCCAGGTGGGGCAGAAATTGGGGGGGCTGGGGTGGGAAATGTGGGCCTTGCAAGGGGAGTAGTAGCCCCTGTGGGGGCCATTTGGCCCTGTTGAGGGGCTGTGCCACTTGTGTAGGTGCTGAATCCCCTGTTGTGGGGCTGAACTCCCTGTTGGGGGCCCGTACCCCTTGTCTGGGAGTTGAATCCCCTGTTGGGGGGGCAAACCCCTTGTGTGGGGTCATCACCCTGTGGCAGTGCAGTAAAACATGTATTCATGAATTCATGAAGCATGTATTTAGAGTTCACTTTATTATTATGATAGACTTACTTTAACACTGTAAGATATATCAATAAAACATTGTCCAACTGATCACTGTCTCTGTCTTGCTCTCTAGAGTGAATGAATTTATTA
>NW_017729031.1:8235776-8257442 GCF_001723915.1 Gavialis gangeticus | reverse complement strand
GTGGCCTTTTGTTTTACTTGTGGAGAAACATGGATTTGAGGGTATTTTACAGAGTGACTTTGGGATTTTTTTTATCAGGGATTTTTCAGTTTTCCAATAGGAAACACCAGAATTCCTGCTAGGGAGGCCAGTGGCAGGACCTTGGTTGGTCAGAGCTGGCACCTTGGACTCATCTGACTGTGGCTGATCTCCTGGCCAAATGGGGCCAGAAAGACATGCTTTGACAGTTCAAAGCAGACCACCACACCTGAAATATCTTCCAGGTGATAGATGCCCAGATGGCTGGGCAAGGGGCACAAATGGCAGTAGTGTACAAAGGCCAACCCTGCAACCGCAGTCCACTGGCAGTTGGCCCCAGAGAGGCAGATGCCTCTACTGGCTGTGAAGTCTCCATCTGGGTCTGGTAGGTGCACAGCAGGTCACAGCCAGGCAGCAGCCCCCACTGCCAGACTGCTGCAGTGGGTAAAGTGTGCAGGGAACTCTTAGGGTTGCTTCAGCAGTCCAGCTGGCACAAGGCGTAGTGTCCCCAGGTACCAATTGGCTGGGCCCCAGAAGCTCCTGAATGCTGGTAGCCCTGAGCTACTTGCCAGGGTGGCTTTTTATACTGCTGGGTCCAGGACAGGGCAGCTTTTTATACTGCTGGGGACAGCACAGGTGCTGGCCCTGGGCTCTAGCTCCCCCTGGCTGCAGATCCGGGAGGAACCAGGCAGGGTTATTTTGCCCCAAGTGGCACAATTTGCTCCACAACAAAGTGCATGTCCAAGCATGTGCACTGAAGCAAAAAGCCCTGGCTCAAATTTGCACCACTTCTATTTGAGCTTCTGCAAGCGCATGTGCTTGCATGTGTGGATGCACCCATTGAATTCAAATTTGGGTTTGACATCCCTACACCTTGATTGACTTGGAGTCTTTCTAGACTTATGGAGCCCAGTACCCCAGTGAGAGTGGAATAAACCCCCAAATGAACCCCAAATAATACTGGATAGGGTATTGGCCTAAAGAACTTCATGACTGCTATTTTTGGCTAATATTAGCTTTATGAACATACTTTTACGACAAGAAATCTTGGCTCTGCTTTAATTTATTATTTGCTTCATAGACTTGGCTGGCTTCTTCACAGAATATATGATAGCTAGTCATTTGTTCTTTCACTGAGCAAATGATACTTTTCTGTGCACTGGAGAATGGTGTGCATTTTTTGTTTCTACACCCGCCTTTTTTGTATTGGTAAGATTCTAATTGCTCATGCAATTTGTTCCTCTGGGGCATCTCAGTAAAATAAAAGAGCCTCTTTTCTCCTGCTCTTCCTGAGCAAAGTGGTTATTTTTTCTGTTGCATTTTCAAATACTTTTATTAGCTATTGTGTTGGAAACTAGCAATTCTTTTAAGTGACTTCATCTTGCTATTTCTGTTCATTGCTTGTGAAAGCCCTTCATAAAAAAGCTGCTCATCTTTCTTGCCTCCTTTTACAACATACAAAATGAGCAGTCTTTCTAATTCTCTTTTATAAATGATCATAGACTGACATTTCATATCAATGCAATTTCAGGAGTGACATAGCGTAAAAAATAAGAAAGGACCAAGAGACCAGAAACTCACTCAAAATATCATTGCAACAGCCAGTCACCAAGTAATTTCGGCTCCAGAGATCACTATTTTTGCAATGGTAGCTTTTCTCTGAAAAATTCACTTCATTCAATCTGTTCATTTTAACAGTTATGGAGCAATAATTACATATATTCCCAATAGTGACAGGGATGACATTTGTGCTACTTAGGGGCACAAGAATTGCACTTGCACGTAACAGATAATTACGTTTTAGCTCCTGATTCTTGCCTTAAGAATTAGTTTATTGTAAGGATTCCTTGATAACAACTTGCATTTGTTACTTTTGGTTTGTAAGTCAAATTTCTTAAGGATCAGATTCTGCTACCATTGCCCTCCCTGAGTAGCACGTATTTCCTCAAGTAAGTCCAGGAGATAGAAGAAAAAAAGGTGTCACAGTGCAAGTGAACGGTAGTAGTTTAGTTTTGTGGATTAAAAGGAGACACAAGTTCCAGAGTTAAGGGCATATTAGAAAGAACTCTGATTTTGATAATGATTTACTTGGGAACATAGTGAAATTTTTTTCCTTCCTTAAACTGTGAAGTGGCCGGCTCAAAATGATGAGACATTTGCCTTCTCCCTCCTCCCCCCCAAGTTATTGTCATAGATTTTTTTTTTTTGATTTTACATTATCATTTACTAATTATATTATGAAAGGCTGAGTTCTCACCATCAACATGCTTGTAAGGCTTTCCTTAAAGATTTCCCCACATAAATTGATGGTATTTAAAATCTAGACAGGAGATATTTTATGAAGGAGGGAAACCAATAGGGAGAAGAACTCAGGCTTTTACTATTACCATGCATTTTCACTGTAAAACCTCATGGAAAGTAACAAGATTCAGAAAGAACAGTTATTAACTCTCCACTGGCATATGGAGAAAGTGATACATCCCAGCTGTTTGCAGGCATTTAGCACCATTAGTTATCTTTGTTATGGAGAGTAAAGCCATCTCTCTGGCTCTGGGCTAGCTCTTGTTATAGAGAAAGAAATGAGAACAGCAGAGAGCTTCATGACTGGGCTCACAACTAAACTTAGAATTTCCAAGCCATGAAACTTGCTAGGAGCTCTGCTTCCTCTCAGGCACCTAACAAATCTACATTAGTTCATTGAACCACACAGTGATACTGACTCTGAAGGTCTCATGAGCCCTTATACTTTAACAATGAGGAGCTGCATAATGCCGCAGCCCTGACACACTTCTCTCATTCCTATCAGTGGGATTTGCTCACATAGACTGGACATGCCTGAATGAATGTAAGTAATTATAATTGTAAGCATTATATATCATCATAATTGGCAATCCCTCACACTCGAGGATGATTGTCTTCCATGATTGCTTTATATGTAGGACTGAAGATGGCTGATGAAGCCAATCTGGCATCAACAGGTTCTATTGCAAATAGGGCACATGTTTCAGTGCAGGGTGGGTGGCTCCAGATTCTTGATTTGGTCATGATATGCTGTTTATACTGCTCCTACTTTTCCATCTCCTGTTGTTGTCATGAGGTTTCAAAGTATTGAGATCCTTGCAACAGTTGCTTCCTCAGTAATCTCAATAGTCTCGCAAGTGTTAATGTCAATATTGCATTTTTTCAAGTTGGTCTTGGGGATGTTCTTGAAATGCTTTCTATGTCCTCCTCTTAGATGTATGCCTTGACTGGGCTGGGAGAATAAAACTTGCTTCCAGAGTCTGGAGTCAGACATCTGGATGATGTGGCTGGCCCAGTGAAGTTGATGTCAGATGAACGTTGTTTCAATGCTCATGATGTTTGCTTGCAAGAGGGCACTAATGTTGGTGCACCCATCTTCCCACTGGATTCAAAGGATCTTCTGTAGGCAGCATTCATGGTACTTCTCCAGTGACTCGAGGTGTCTCTTATATGTTGTTTACATTTCCACTCCATACTGTAAGGTGGGGATCACAACTGCTTGATAAACTATGAGCTTAGTTTCAAATCTAATGTCGCAATCTTCAATCACCCATTTTTTCAGGCGTCCAAAGGCTGCACTTGCACATTTGCGGCAATGTTGGACTTCTTTGATGAGGTCAACCTTCTGTGAGAGAGGGCTTCTGGCGTATGGGAAATACTTAACATTGTTCAGAGTCTCACTGTAAACCTGAATTACAGGAGCTGGGGACTGATCATTAAGCTTGTTGATGGAGGACCTTTGTCTTCTGAACATTAAACATCAGTCCCATTTTCTTGCATGTTTCATAGTTAGTAGGGTCAGAAGGGACCTGAGCAGATAAAGTTGATGTCTCAGTAAAGACATCAACTATGGCCTAAAAATCTGCTACAGCATCCTCAGTATACTGGAGCTCAATGACTGAGGTTGGGGAAGTCTTGGTTTTGCCTTGGAGTTGGCTGAGGTGAAAGAGTTTACCATCTATTTGGTAGTTTAGCTCCACTCTGACTAGAAGCTTGTTAGTGGTCAGATGTAGCATTTCAGTAAGGAATATCAAGAAGAGTGTTGGAGCAATGGCACAGCCCCACTTAACTCCCATCTTAACCTCAAAGGGATCTGGGATAGAGTTGTTATTGAGAACTACTGCTCACATACTGTCATGATATACATAAAAATATACAATATTATAACAAGCAGTTCGTTAAACCTTTTTATAGCTCTCTCCCCTTGTAGATCATCTTGCTCACTTAACTAGTAACAGGATGACATAGTGTATCCAATTAATATTATATCTCATTCCTATTTATTTATTTGGGTTTTTTTTCCCCATCAATAGTATGATTCCCATTAAATTTATAATATGGAAACAAATACTGTGAAAGAATCAAGGGATTCTGATAGGATAATTGTACAGAGCTTTTAGTTTATGCAAGCCATTTTTATAGTTTAACTGTATAATTAATTTGTCTATATAATTTTTAAGGACATATGGGAATGATATGACCTGAAAATTATATAAGAAACACCGATTGAAAAATGTGACTTTATGATGTTGATTAAGAATTTTGAAAAAAATCAGACAGAACAACAACAAAAAAGCAAACTTATTTCAACCCATCTCCACCCAAGTATGCAGAAAAGGAAAGCAGTTATGTTAAGACTAATCCTTGTCTTTATTTTGTAATGGACTATTCAGTTGCTTTTGTAATTTTGTCAAAATGTCAACCAAAAGATGGAAAAAGGTTCACTGCTATTTTTATGATTTTTTCCCCTGGCATTTAACTGGAAGGGGTGGAATGAATGAAATTTCTCAAATTTTGGGAATTCATTGCAAATTAACACAGCTTAAACATTTGTTGTTTTAATTTAATAGCTGCATTCCCAAATCATACCAAGCTTTCCCTTTTAAATATATTGATTGGCCTCTTGTAAAAAGAAATGCCAATGGTATTTTCTGTAAAGAGAAGAGCTGGGGAAAAATCACCATTACATTCATGCCAGGTTCACCATTGCTTTTTTGGTTTCCTGTCAAAATCATTTTTCATTGTCCCCACAACACACAGAAAGCCATTTGTGTCTCTATCTGAACTCTCAGGGTGACATCATGTGTGCTGTGCTCCACTAGTGCAATGAGTTTCTCTCATACAAGAAAGCATTTTTTATTTCTGTCATGGGCCTGCCTTCACATAGATTTGCCTACAGGCTGAACTCTTGTGTAATGTATTTTGACACCCCATCTGGTCCCCATAGTTTGCTCAGGCACAAACTGAAATCTAGCTTGCATTTTTGGCAACCATGTCTATCTGGAAATAGTCTGTTTTTTTCTTTTTCCATGGCAATATTCACTTTTGGAAAGATTAGTATGATGATCAGGCATTGGCAAGAAGATGGAGTAGATGATCTATTAAGTCTTTCCCATCTTTAATTTCTATGATTTATACGGAGGTACCCTTAGTGGCAAAAGCACCAATTTGTCTGAGCTGTCACTGTAGAGGGAATGCAGAAGAGGTGGCACTAACAATGTCACCTAAATCCATCTTTTTTGGCACCTCTGCCCTTGTGAAACAGGCAGACCATCTGGTGAGCAGGCAGAATGCCATTTTAGCAGATGGGCATGAGTATATCTAGCTATGAGACCATGTATGACTATCAAATGTGTTGTTGAGCAAGGATTTCCAGCCAGGAATATCAAAACATCTTTTCATAATGAGCTTCTGGTTCTGTGGTTGAAGATATGTGCCATTGGCTTTGCACAACTGGTACCTAAGAAACTGGCCAAAACACACTACAGCTGGGCACCAGCATTTCTGTTAAAGAAGGCAAAAAAATCCAGGGGTTCTCTTTTGGATTCCTCAGATAGACTTTTGATAGTGCAGGTCTGCAAAGTGCCAGCCAAATGCTAGCAGTTAAAATAACACAATGAGCCAAATTATGAGTCTTGCCTGGCAAGGAAGCAGGTTGGGGTGGTGAAGTGTCCAATTCCTTTTCAGTTAACTGAAGCCTGTATTCAGACTTATTTCATGAAGAAAAATGTGGAGGCTGTAAAAATACTTTCAAAATAAGGGATTTTTAAAAATCAAAAGTCTCGTTATTATGCATAGATATTCCTTCTATGCCAGTAACATTAATTTGATTCCAAGTGTTGTTTGTGTAAGACAACTATGGCACTGTTTTGTACCACCTAACATTTCCCTTTCTCCAGCCTCCAACCTGAAACTCTTAAGGGCTCAGTTTTTAAGAAGGAAGCAATATTATGTTTGGGAGGCATTTTTGGAATTGATGAGATGCAGTAGTCAAATCTGTTTCAGTTTCTTCAGTAGGCAATTCATTGAGGATGCAACATTACAACTTTAGACATGGAGGCTAATTTAAAAATACAGGTTTCCCTCGCTTTATGCTGTACATGCGTTCCTGGAAAATGATGCATAACTTGAATTTGCATAAAGGGGACCCACTTTACAATGTAACAGATAGGGAAACTTTCCAAGACCTTGACTGTGCTGACCCCCAGACTCTTTTCTACCCCTTTTACAAGACAATTTTGGTACTCACCAACAGCAGACAGTACACACAAGCACAGGGTACTATCATAATGGGGATGGCAACTACAGAAACACGTGTTGCAGACAATGAGTGAGGAACACAGATCCACACAGGAGACTATATTTTGGTGTGCATCACTCTCACAGTGCACTGCACAAAGCAGCTGACTGTGGGCTTCCACCACACCAATCGCATAAGAGTGAATTTACCTCGCATAGAATTAATTTTTGGTATAAGAAGGGTCATCACATAAGAGCGAATTTGCACATACAGCATCCTCATAAAGTCATTTTTTAGAGGTTTTTTTCTGTGGAAAAGTATTGGGTGACTGCTTAACAGATACATCTTCTTAGAGTGGGTAGCTAGAGGCCACTGTGGTTACACAGGCTCTTGGTAGGCCAGTACCTGTGAATGTGGTTTTCAGATTAGAGAAAAAGTGTTGAGCTGACATGACTTATTTTGTTCCGAGGTCAAATAAAATCTATTACCGAAAAAGGGTAAATACAGCAATATTCAAGAAATCTACAAACCACAGATACTATTCTCTGTCATGCTAAGTCCCCTTTACTCCACTTGGTAATACTCTTAATGCATGTTCAAATTCTGTTTGTACCTATACACACAATTAAAAGAAATTGTGCTGCAGGAATACTGGATCTCATAAAATATTGAATAAGTATTGAAGAAAAAAGTCACTGTTTTGTATCTTAAAAATTAATGTCTGTGAATTTAAATGATTATAGTACGTACACAGACAGCTGAGACAGTCTGCTTGGTGTGTGGTGTGTCTGTAGCCAGTGTCTGGCATAGTAGAGTACTCACCAGGAATATAGTATTCAACAAAGAGCTAAATTCAAAAGGTCTCCCTAGCAAAAGTGGCAGCTTGCTGATCTGTGGGCTTCAGTATCATATTCACCAGCCAGTTCGAAAAATAATCACATTATTTTTTTAAAAAGAACCATGTGTATTTTAGGCTTGTGTTCAGAGTGACTCACTTCCTCTTCCTCATGCCATATACCTCTTGAATATGGAAGTGAAAGGTGTTCATTAAAAAGGGGATGGTGGACCTGAGACATGAAAGTTACTTAACTACATAACTTACAATTTTGCTCCTGTAACAAATACCTCATTAATAAAGGCTCAAGTCACTGCTGATGAACAGAGATCTTTTATTTCCTAGCAGCATTTCTGAAGTGTAATCCTGTTTTTGCATATATCCAAGTGGCTCTCAAATCATGTCTTAGTAGTGATCACACCTATACACAGAATCTAGTTGCTCTTGGTAACAACCAGTCATCTAGGATAGAATGCTTATCATAATACAGTGCCAACACTATAGTATTCTTCACCCCCTTGCCTGAGGTCAAATAGTGCAGGACCAATATGTGCAGATGCTGACTGCACAGTAATTTGCTCTAATTACAAGTAAATTTGCTACCTGTAAATATAAATAGTGAATTTACTCTCAATGCGCAGTAGCACATGTGTAGATGCCTGACTGGGAGGAAATGTGCAAATGTGCTCTTGGTCAGCCAGGCAGCAGGGGGTGGCAGATTACTCCTTGCTCCTGGGAGCTGCCTGCTGCTGGGGCGGGCTCCACCACCAGATCCCAGATGGGAACTATGTCTCCCTGCCCTGACAGCAGGGAGCTCCCAGCCCCTGCTTTGCATTCACAATCTGGGAGCGGGTGCTGGGAGATCTTATTTCCCAGCCTGAGCTCCATGGATGCAGGGGCCAGGCTAGGACACTCTTATCTCCCAGCTTGGGCCCCACAACTGCGGAGCTTGGGTTGGGAGATAAAGCTTTCCCGGCCCAGGTGCCACAACTGTAGAGCTCAGAATGGGAGATAAGGATCTCCTAGCCCCAGCTCCCCAATTGCAATCGCAAAGCAGGGCCTAGGAGCTCTCTGCTGTCAGGGCAGGGGGACATAGTCCCCATCTGGGATCTGGTGGTGGAGCCTGCAGTTCCCAGGGGCAGGGAGGAATGTCCCAGCCCCTGCCAGGAGACTGCTGTCTCTTGGTCCCTCCCTGTCAGCCCCTGGGCTAGCACCCAGGGGAAGCATAGAGCTCCCCCTGGCTGTTGCAGGGGGCTGGTGCAGGGCCAATGGGGGCAGAAGAAGACTGCTGCCATAAGCAGCAAATCTTCTCCCATGTCCCTGCATGTGTAGACAGCTGTGTCAGGAGGGTTTACTCTAGAGTAATTTACTTTAGAGTAAACTCACTCTGGAGCATTTGCACATGTAGACATGCCCACATACATGTATATAATTGATATATAACATATTAAATGTTTTTTGTGAATGGAGGACTGTGCCATTTCCTGATTATTTGATTCTTCTTTAGTTTGCTCTAGAACAAGGGGAAAATAAATATATAATATGTGTGTTATATCATTCATTCATTCAGTATATATGCTACCTTTCCCAACAAATGCTCAGGACAGCTTACAATAAGAAAACAGAATAACCTGAAAACATGAGAGCAACAAGAGAACAAAAACAACTTAAAAGGAAATAAGAACATAAAGGTAAGAGAGAAATCCCCTAAGCAACATCTCATTCTGGCTTTGTGTGGTGAAAGCCTGCCCATACAGGAATTTCTAATGGCACTTCTGGAAAATGTCCAGGCTCAGGCTCTGGTGACCCTTAACAGATAGGCAAAAAGCCTGAGGCTGAATTGATTCAATCTTTGCAGCTAATCTAAGATGCATAGAGTGGACTAATAAGCAAGTGAACAGACATTCACTTTTGATTCTGAAAATGCAGCCACATGTCTTCAGTAGCTCAGGCCAGAAGGCAGGGAGAGCTATAACATGCCTCCCTGCTTGGCTGGAGCAGACAGCTTGAGCCATAGGTAGCCTGCCCACCTTGCAGGGGGGGTGGGGAGTCACCGGGGTGGTGAAAAACCTCCTGAGACGCTGGGGGACTGTAAGTTAACTTGAATCTGGAGGGGATCTGGGACAGAAGTTCAATAAACCGATTTAACCTAAGTCAGTTAAAGCCTGATACTACATCCATCCAAGTTTATCTTAAACCAGTGTCAACCATTTTGAAAGCAGTTTATGTGCATTGAATTTCTGTTGTGTTACAGAGTTCAATCAATTTCCGATTACTTATACTGGTTTATGTATAATTTCTGTCCCTAGCCCAGGAGAGAGCTGCAGTACACTTGGCATACTGATGGTATTTTTAGGAGGTTCTTCTTGCCTGAGTTTATGAACTGTGATAGGGCATAAGGGAATAGGCAGTTCCTTAGGTACATAGGGCCCAGATCATTTAGGGTCAAAACCAGCACCTTGAATTGTGCCTGCAAAGTTACCAGGAATCAGTATAAACTCTAAAGCATTGGAGTTATGTTTTTCAAGTGAATTACCCTGCTAAAAGGCAGGCTGCTGTGTTCTGTATCAGCTACAGATTCTGGACAGTTTTCAAGGGCAGCTTCACTTAGAGTGCATTGCAGTAGTCTAGCCTTTAGATTACAAAAGCATAAGTAGATGTGGGTGGCCAGCTCCAAATCTGCAAGAAAGTGTTACAGCCTTCTCACCAGATGGTGTTGGTGGAAGTTTCTCCTAGCCATAGGTGCCACCTGAAGATCTAGGTGCAGTGGTGGTTGCAGGAGTACTGCAAAGCTGTGAACCTGAGTGAGAAGGAGGGGCTGAATCCCATCAATGATAGGTATCCTAGTCTCACTTCAAGTCAACTCATGCCCAGCACCATCATCTCTGTCATATGTATAGCTTAATATAAATAATGCATAATATATTAGCCTGCATTTTATATGGTAATATATTAATATAAAATTGATCTAGTTACATTTTTTCACCTCATGCAAAGATCAGAGCATCTACATGTGAAGAAATAGTACAGAGAAAGTCCTAGAAACAAAGCTACCATTTCAGAAAGTAATGTACATCTAATATCTAGTCATACGAAATTATTTCAGGATTATCCTTTCAGTGTTTCAATCAGATCCCCTAATTTCCATTCACAAAGCCAAGGATATAGTGTGATCTAGTTTTCTAGACAATTTTCTATTTCTACATGTGATATTTAACTACAGAAAATAGTTTTTGCTAATAATTCATGTGAGAAGCAAAGAAAAAGATTGCATAAAATATTAGGCAGCTCTTGGATGGAACAAATATATAAACAGGCTTGACTGCGTCTTCACCAAGAAAAGTTTCCTGTGTTGTTTGATTTTAATCTCAGATCTGAATTAGAGGTTAGCAGGAGGTAATTGAAAAATAGCTGAAACGTGGAATTAGAAACAACTTCTCATACATCTGCAAACTTCAGTGAACCAGTCTCTCAGAATATGAATTTTTTTACCTTAAACTGGTAGATTTGCACTTCCTGCCTAATTAGGAAAGCTTTTCTCTACTAGTCTGACTCCTTCACTAACGGCAGAAAAGTTAGAATAAAAGAAAATTGCAAAATCAATGTTACTGAGAAGCCAAAGATGGGACGTTTTGGCACTAATAAGACAGTAATACTCAGAATGAAAAACCATCCTAATTCAGGCGACCATCCTTAATCAGGCATCTTTACTCAGGCAATTCCACATAGATTATATGATGCCTATGGGGCCAGATCTTGTACTCCATTTGTATCTTGAGTCCATTTATACTGCAAAAGCTTCAGGGGGGGATGTGCATCTTATATACATAATAATGTCCATTATATCTTATGTACTTAACATTAATATAAGCCACAAATGCAATAAACATGTACAACATAATTTACTAATAAAGCCTCCTCCCAGAGTATTCTTTCTAAATCCCTTATTCTTTTCTTTGCAAAATTCTCATTGTAAACTTTAAAACATATTTTTTTCTTCATCAAGCCAAATCTAGTAAACACTGACTTTTCTTAGTCTTCCCTAATGGAGCATGAAATTAATATGCTTTTTTGTTGTTTATTCCTTTTTTTGCTTGCTCATTGTGTCTGGGATCAACTCTGCTCTGGGAATGGAATCATTTTGATGATTGCTACTGCAGAGCCAAATGTTTGGGACTAGGGAAAAGAACTCTCTAAGAATTGCAATTGTGTTGTATTATACTGTATATATTGGTATTTTCTATAGAAGTAGATCTTTAAAAAGGACCATGTAAACAGACTTGTACCCAAAGGAGATTTGCCATACATGGGAGCAATTGTAAGCCACCCTAGCTCAAAGCTGTGCTTGGCCAGCCACTTTCCAGGATCAAGAAAAGATTTGTTTCTAACTACTGTGTGCTTTGGCCATACCCCTTTCATTCCTAATGTTTCCTTCCTTCTCCTCTGCCAAGAGTTGCATATGGTAGGGGCAGAAGTCCAATACACAGCCATTGTGTACAGTGGCATCTACAAAAACCTTCCATATTAGATGACAGTTGAGTAAATAATGCAATCCCTTCATTGTGCTCACTTGTTTGGGGACAGTGTGTGTGGGGGTGAATCAAGGTGCTGAGTATATGTTATCACAATACTGATGTTTCTTTATCTTTTACCCATTCCCCCCTCCTTTGGCCAGTTGGCTTGTGACTCTAACCCAGGGGTGGGCAATTATTTTGGCTGGAGGGCCATTTAATGAGTTTTGGTGAGTTGTTGAGGGCTGCAAGAGAAGCTCTGCCCCTTGCCAGGTGCCCTGCCTCCAGTCGCCAACTTGGGACTGGAAGTCCCAGCCCTAATCCCTGACCTTTGCCACCAGACGTCTTTCCCTTTGTCCCTGGAGTACTCCTTTGGGGAGGGGAGGGTTGCCACCTTGGAACCAGAAAAAAAACAACTCATATACTAAAAGTCAAATACCTTGTAACAGGGTGGCTTGTTAGGGTCAGGTCTCGGCCTCAGCCTGAACATCTGTTTCTGGGAATTCTGCCCAAACTTTTTCTGCCATGACTTGCTGCCATAATTAATTGGTGGAAAATGCAGGAGGCTGCCCATTTTACTACCCTAATGCCCAGGGATTTTTACATGACTCCAACCTTCCCTTATCATGTCCCATCCCTTTCAGATGGCATCCAAATTATTGTAGTGCCTCACACCACAACTCTGCTCCAGTGGGGAGTAAGAGTCCCAGTGAGACTCTGGAGCACCAAAGTCATTGTGCTGTCATTGGCAAGCTTATTAATATCATAAACATGACCTCTGGCCCAACAACAACCTCAGGCATCCATAGACTTACCTGGGTTTTACTCAAATCAGTTTCTAATGGGCATTGGCCCATGTGTTGTCTTTCAGATTGCTCTTGCATCCCCTACTCAGCACATCCCAGTGCAGCCCTTCAGGCCCACGTAGTCAGGCCCTACTATGACATGAAATACACCCAGCACTTCAGGTCATCCTTGTACATGCAACTGTAGGTGGACCACTCTATACTTGAATCACTATGCCCACCACTGGGGCAACCAGGGTCTTTAGCCCTATGGGCTCAGGTGTCCAGAGATGTGCCTGGCCCTCACTTCTCCACCAGGGTCTTGCACCCCCATGGGCTCGGGTGTCATGAAGACATGCCTGGCCCCGACACTACTACTGGGGTCTTGCACCCCATGGGCTCAGTTTTCTGGAGACATGCCTGGCCCTGACCCTTGATAACACACCAGGGTATGATGACTGGGGTTTTAAGGCAACCCTACCCACCTTTCACTGGGGAGGCAACATTTCTAGGGAGCTTCCCCACCACAAGAAGCCCCACCAGGGCATCCTTCCCCAGCAGGGTACAGTTTCAAGTCATACCCAGGACCAGGAACCTCCTGCCATCCCCAGTACCTCCTGCGTTTATCTCCAAGGTGTTACATGAACAGCAGCTTGGACTGGCGTTGTTACTTCTTTGGCAACAGGCAGTAAACTGCTGCCTGAGCCCTGTTTGCTTGGACCTAAAATGGCCGCCTCATCAGAGCCAACCTGCACCTTCCAACTGCCTGCCCCAGCCCTTAAAGTGGCAGGCACTGCAAGTGCTGCCACAAGCAGGTACCAAGTGTATCCTGCCACATATCTACTCTGGTATATGGAATTTACCTTTAAAGGGCCTGTGGTGAAATGGTCCAGTTTTCTCCCTGATGCCCTGTGGGTGCAGTTTGTTGGTGGTGGGTGGCTCTCCCTGCAAGTTGTGACTGTTGAATCCTGCTTCCAAATAAAGACAAAGCTTTTTATCATCCCACCTGTGTCTGCCGAATGCTGACTCAAGGACAGAACCCCAGGGGCATGGCAATCTGAGTGAGTACCCCATCTCTGGAACCCAATGGCTTAGGGTAAACATTATACCTACTATAACATATTTTAATTTTATTACAATTTTTTTTGTCATGATTTTTGTTTGCATAGTGCATATAGAGGTGATTGTATAATAGCTCAAAAATAAAGTCTTACTCTTGTATATTGTGGGTTGGGGGTGTCTTTGGGGGTGGGCATGTAGGTGTGGAGATGTGTATGTGGGAGTGTTTGTGAGGGGATATGACTGTGTGTGGGGTGCCTTAGGGTAAGCTGGGGGAATGTATATGTGGGGGATTGTGGGGAAGGATGTGTGGATTTTGTGGGGTGTGAGAGAGGGTGGGATTGTGGGTAGCCCCCTCCCCCACTCCCCTCCATGTTGCACAGCTCCTACTGTGGCAGCAGCAGCAGGTGGTGGGTGGTCAGGGCACTTGTGGCCTGCGCAGGCATTGTCACCTGACAGCGTATGGCTCTAGCCAGCGCTGCACATGGTGGCAAAGAGCACAGCCACTTTGGCCCACCTGTATTGTGGAGGCTTCCCTGCAGTGCATGTGCAGCTCTTGGCACTCGCACACCACCAGGGGAAGCCCTAAGCAATAGAGCTGTCTGCTTTCCCCACCCCCTGCTGTGCAGGTCCCAGTAGTCCACTGGAAGTGGTGGTGAGTCCTGCCCCCTGCTTCTGTGGTGGCAGGAAGTGGGGAAGTCAGCCGGCTGTATTGCATGGGGCTTCCCCAAGTGGCACTAGTGCCATGAGCTGCACATGCCATGGGGAGCCCTGCATGATAGAGGTGAGCCAGCCTGGCTACATTCCTTGCTGCCATGTGCAGTGCTGGCTGGAGCCGTATGCTACCAGGAGGCAGTGCCTGTGCAGGCCACAAGGACCCCAAGTGCCTTTGCCTGCTGTTGCTGCTGCCACTGATGGCAGAGTCTATGTGCTGTTGTGGGGGAGTATATAGGGAGTCCCCACTCCCACCTACCCTCCCTCCTATGCACACCCTGCCCACTTGAGCTTCATGTACCTGATGCCCCATCTGGGCACAGGCTCTGCACTCTCCCCAGCTCCACTCTGCACCCCTACCCCCATCACTTCCCTACCTGCTGCCCAGAGCAAGCACTGCAGGAGGGACATGACAAAGAGTTGCTGGATGCCAGGGAAGCTGAGCAGGTCCCCCAGTGGCTGCAGTAGTGACAGCAGCAGCCCCACCTGAAAGCTTTATGCTGGCTGGGCCAGGCCTTTCTGCACACAAGGGTAGAAGCAAGGTGTTCAGGCTGGACAGAGTACAATTAGTTGCTGGGCTCCTGCATGCCAGATTAAATTGCCTGGTTGGCTGAGTCCAGCCCATGGGCTGTATTTTCCCACCCTCCACCTCTGATCCCTTTGATTTTCTATATAAAAGTGGGAACTCCCCCTTGTTTCTTGCACCAGTTTCTGGGGCTGCAAGGCTGGCAAAAAACAAGGTTGGCACAGACAACTGAGCATGAGTGGAAAGGCTACAGCAAGACCTACCTAAAACCCAATCCCTGTCATGTGAATGGAAAAAAAAGAAATAGCTTTGGTTCAGGTGGAAAGACAAAACTGAGAATCGTGAAAAAGAAACGATAGAAAAAGTGGGAAAAAATGTTAAGTATTAGGAGTGAAGGAAGTAGCAAAGAGAGGCTGATTTAACTTATCTTAATTTGTGCAGAAAGAATGCATCTTTGGGGAGATGTCTTATCTGATAACAGGAAAGTAATAAAAAATACATTCAGAAGGGGTTTACCCATGGACAGAGATCTCAGGTAAAGTTGGGTAAAGGGTTATGAAATCTGCCCTGAGTATTTATTCCCAGCAGTTTTCATGTTTACTTTCCACAAAGTTACGGGTACCATCTTTGCTGTCTTAACTTTGCTAGTTAAAGGTATTACTTTGCTATAGTAAATTAGATAAGTAGTGACATTGCCAAAGGCCCCATTGTATGCCAAATACATTTCATGCTATATGTGACAATGAACTAAGTACTTCAACATGAGAGTACTTCAACACTTTGACAAAATGACAAAAATGATGGCAATGCCATAATCCATTTAGGCCCTCTGGATTTAGGGATAAAGCTTCATAGAGAGTCTGTTCGCTGACAATATGCAATTTTATTGTGTTTCTATGGCACTGTGGGGAGAGAATCAGAGAGATAATTCTTTTTCCTGCTCACAGTTACTGTTGGCCCCTGAGCATCTTATTGGCAGCTAAGAAAAGCCAGTGTAAGATACAGCACATGATGTAACCTATGTTGAAAGTCATACAATGCCAGAATTTCAGAATTTCAGCGTTTCCTGAGAGGGGCAGTATAGACTGCCCCAGGCCCTTGTTTTTTTTCTGCATTTCTGTGTTCTGTGTTTCACCATAAAGAAACTAATTGTGTATGTTAGCTTCTTCAGAGTCCAGTCTGCCCTTGGTAGCATCCACACAATGAGCAAATAAGTAGCTTTTAAGTTCTCTGCAACAGTCAGTTGCAGAGAACAGGTCAGGATGGAATAACTGCACAAGCCAAAAGGGATGCAGACTCCAAAGCAGGCTGACAATGATGGCCTTTCATTATAAATTTCTTCTTACTGTAATTTTCATGCAAAGGCAGCCAATTTATTAAAGTGCCACAAATGGTAATGTGTACATGAGCCTTAACAAACCTCTTCTTTCTTAACTAGGGCAGTTTGGATTTTTTTGTCTCTGACTTGCCATGCTTATTAAGTCTGACTCTGTGGTTTAAATCTGAGACACACTTCTCTGGCTGTAAATCGACACAGTGATTTGATATATTACCACTTGTAATGGATTGTACTAGAGCTGGGAGAATACTGTGAACCGTTTCCTAGGAGTACTCCTTTTTTTAAAATGAATTCACTTTGGTTTTCATGCTTCTTTTGCATTTACCTTGTATAAATAATTGGGTAACTGCATTTTATGGGTACAGGTGTTCGTGAAAAGCAAATTTCCAAGTTGCATTCATGAATATCAGATTTTAAGTCGACACCCATGAGTATTTGTACAAGAAGTGATTTCAGGTTTGTCTAATCATGGAGTAGAAACAGTGTCATGTGACTTAATTAACCAGTAAGGACAGGCTATTGTTTTTTCTGTTCTTGTAGCTGCATATCACTTTGACATTTGAACCCCAGCATTGAACACAGGGATTGCGTCCAGACTAGCGCGGCCATGTAGTAAGTGGATGTGATAAGGCATGTCTGCGGTACCCCATACCACACATTCAGGTGTTCTCCATGCTGCAAGGTAGCAGTGTGGGAGAAAGGGGGTGGGGGAGGGGAGGAGTGTTGACCCCAGGAGATCCTGGCATCAATAAAAACCTATTAAAAAAAAAAAGTAGGGCAGTGTATGTGGGGACAGCATGAGCCACCCAAAACTGGAGCCTGGCTGGCCAGAGCCATACTCTGGCTGCCAGCTAGGCTCCAAGTGGCAGGACCACCACTGCTATAGCCCCAGGAGGCCCCCAGTACCCCAGGCAAGACTGCTGGGGCCAATCCAATGCTGGCCCCAGGCTCCCCTTCCCCACCTGGGGTAACCTGTAATGCACCAAAGGACACGTGGGACAGACGTTCCCTGGGGAAACAAACCTCCATGCTCATGTGGATGTAGCCTCTAATATCAGTTGTTTGCAAAGGATTTAGGGTGATCTGTCATTCAGCCCTGGCAGCACTCTTGGTCTTGGACACTCACAAAGTGTTTCATTCTGACTATGCTGGGTCTTTGTGTTCTTAGTTTCTCTTTATTGGGAGTAGTCAGCAGCACTCTCTGAATCCTTTAACCTCCTTAGCTTATTGGACTCTTTGCCTGTTACCCTTTCACAGCAATGAGACACCGTGGCCCACGGCCATAATGCCCCTTGGCCAAGGTGAATTTTCTGACTCCTTTGTAGTTTAGGTAGACCCTTTCTCAAAATCCCACCTTGTGCGTATTCTCATGTTGAGTTAATCTTCTCAAGAATGTGTGGCAGTTGAAGTAGACATTTGCTTTGTAAGGGTTTCCAATAACAATTAATCTTTAATTTAGATCTAAACAAAGTAAGAAGTGCCTACATACATTTGCTTGCCTCTGTTTCTTCACCACTTTGGACCATTCTTCATGCCGAGGTTAGTTAAAGTCCTTTAAGGAATCCAAGGGTCCTTCTTGCTCCAGTTGGTTTATCTTCCAAATCGTGGCTTTCTCTCATGTTTGCTGCTGACTTTCTTGTCCCAATTTCTCTCTCAAATGACCTGTTTGAGACTTTGTCTTTTATAACCTCTAGGCTTTTCCAAGTATTACCCTGACCAACTTCAGTGAAGATCAGGGCTCCCCCTGAGATCATCTACTGCCTGGTAACATGCCCACTTTGTAGAACTTGCTTTCTTGATTCAAAGTGTTTCTTTTGCAAGTGTACTGTTTTGCCTACATACAGATTCACATGCAAATACATCTTCATAGTCTACTTCCTCCCTGACAAACATGGCTATATGGGACATATGCAATTTCATTGTTCACCTCATGGGGAGTGTTTCTGGAAAGAATTGTTAATCCTTGGAAGTTATGAAACAAACAGGGCACAATTAAATAAGTAAACTGAGTTAACTCCATAACACTGATGGGATGTTTTCCACAAAAATATTTAGTAAATTGAATAATAAGTCACTAATTGAAAATATATCTGCTCATAGACATTCTGAAAGCAGAAAAGAAAGTTACATCTACAAGGATGATTTTTGTTAGGAATTATTCCTTAAATTCTTGCTCTCACCAAACAAACATCATGTCATTTAATACATATGGTTAATTGTTTTCATTAATATGTGCATCACATGGAGGAAGGGGTTAGGTTATTTTTCCCCTCTTCCTAGATCAGACTATGCCATAGGAGGACTGCACAGAGAATGGAGGAGTTAGAAACAAGGGCATTTCATCAACTTTTGAGATGTGGAAGAAATCCTGACCCCAGAGAGGACAGTGAGAAGAGAGTGAGTTTTGGATGCATCTGGGAGTTACTGGATCCATGCTGCCAATCCCAGCAAAATCCCAGACTATAAATAAGAGTAGCAGCTGCACTGGGGCTGTGAAACTGGGATATGGTTTAAATCTCTCCCTGAAGACCATAGAACTCCCACTATAAAGCTCATTTATTTGGTCAGGGAAGCATGAACTAATACACCGTGCTTATGCAACCCACCATTAAAATAAGTAACATATCATCCTATAAAAGCACTTTTCCTCCTTAAAACTATTTAGTATCATAGCTGCACTGCTGCCTATATAATCAAAGGTCATTGTTGGCACACCCTCTCACCTTGCCTAGAGCAATCAAGAGCTATTGTTTATAAAACAATGAAACTGGAATCTTGTTTAATGTTTTCTGAGGTTTTCTTTTCAAAACCAAACACCCCAGTTCAATAGCTGGATCAGATTTATGCTCTTTTGGCTGATGTCCATATTTCTCAGAAAACTCTCCCTTGTCTAGATTTTTCACTGGTAGTGAAAAATAGCATAGGTCAGGAGGATATTAATGCTGAGATGTATTTAATCATCTACTTGGAGCTGGAAGATTTTGGACGTCCACCCATAGCAACTTCACTCATCACTCTGCACAAAGTTTTAAATTATCCTAACTTGCTCCAGCCTAAGATATTGTTTTTAAAGAAATTCCCTTTGTTTTAAATTAACTGATTTATTTTTGTTGGCAGAAAGTAAACTAGTTGAAGTGGGTGACCGTTGCCAAACTCATTAAATGATTCCCAATGCTGACAGAGTATTGTATGTTTTGGTTATAAAAGCCCAAGTTTTGCTGTTTGCTTCAACAGGCACTTCCCAGGAGTAAATGGAAAGGATGGGAAGAAAGGACCTAGTGGAATCAATATACATGCAGTAAGTGAAGGAAATTTTTTGAAACTACAACTTAAAATATTTACTTTGGCATCATGTTTGATTGACTCAAATGGGAGACTTCCAGGGAAGCGAGTGAGTCGGCTTAGAAATGAAAGCTCGTTAGGGCCACTGACTTTTAAAGAAACTTAGAAAGTTAAACAGAAGGCACATCTTACAATCTAAGAGAAATCTATAGGCAGAGCTAACTGAAGATGAGAATCCAGAAGAATTGAAATTCCTGATATACAGAAGCTGAATTACTGGCAAATATGAAATATGGGCCTCAGTTCAGCAAAGAGCATAAATACTAGTATAAGCTTAAGTATGTGCACAGTCCCCCTGTTTTCAGTTGGGTCTGTTCAAGAGCTAAATACATTGCTGAAATGGGATCACAGTCATGTGAGGAAAAAGTGATTGCTTTCTCTCCTCTATCAAAGCCTTCTCCCCAAACACTATAAAAAACACATGTAGTTATTATGCTGTTGTCTCACACCTAAGTGATGTATACAAGTGCTTTGATGCCATTAATGACATGTATAGTGATTCTCTGCTGCACTAGCACAGAGCATGTTTTTACAACCAATACTGTTGTCTGGTTTGTTTTGGGTTTTTTTGTCTGGTGAAACCATAAGATACAAAAGCTGGAAAATGTCTTCTGGTGGGCTGACCTCATCATAGCTATAACTGCCTGTCAATGGCTGTATCAAAGATTTGTTTTACAGCATATGTATGATTCCAGACCTGGAAACACTATATAGGAGAAATGCAATACTCAATGCATCACATTAATGCTTGGCAAGTAAACCTGAAAAGAGGATATAAAAATATTGAGAGTCTCATTATTATTTTAGCTGGGATTTTTGCTTAGATGATTTTAAAAGTTAATTATGAAATAGGACATATTTTTTGTACCAAGAAATGTTTCCTATGTGTGTGCATGAGTAGGAAGGCATAGCACAGAGATACTAGAGCTGTGTGAAATAGCTGTTTCATTTCAGTTTCGGATTTGGTCATTTTGAAGGAGAGTGATTCGTTTCAGTGTTTCAGATGGGACACCCATGCCCATGGGATGCCCATGCCCACTGTGGGACAGGGAGGTCCGAGTGAGGGAGGTCCCCTGCCCTCCATCAATGTTGACCTCGTGAAGGAACACCTTGAGAGGCTGGATACCTTCAAGTCAGCTGGCCCTGACAATCTACACCCCAAGCACTCAAAGAGCTGGCGAGCATCATAGCCCAGCCCCGGCACAGATCTTTGAGAACTCCTGGCACTCTGGCGTAGTGTCCGAAGACTGGAAGAAGGCCAATGTGGTACCTAACTTCACGAAAGGGAGGAAAGTGATCCAGCAAACTATAGGCCCATCAGCCTGACCTCTATCTCAGGGAAGGTCATAGAAAAGTGTATTAAAGAGACCATTCTTAACAGACTGGCTGATGGCAACAGCATGAAGAATAGCCAGCATGGGTTTGTTGCGTGTAGGTCTTGCTTGACCAATCTTATTTCCTTTTATGACCAGGTGACTTATCACCTGCACAAGGCAGAAGAAATTGATGTTGTATATCTTGACTTCAAAAAAGCCTTCAGTCTGGTATCCCATGATCACCTCTTGGCAAAACTGGCTAACTGAGGCCTTGGCCTCACCATGATCCGCTAGCTGGGGAATTGGCTCCATGCTTGGACCCAGAGGGTGCTGGTTGATAGAAGTCAACCATCATGGTGCCCTGTGACCAGTGGGTTTAATGATGTGGATATTGGTATCAGAAGTGGACTGGGCAAGTTTGCCGATGACACCAAACTCTGGTGTAAAGTGTCCACACCTGAGGACAGGAGTGTGATCCAGGCTGACCTTGACAGGCTCAGAAAATGGGCAGACAAGAACCTGATGGTGTTTAACACTGAAAAATGCAAGGTTCTCCACCTTGGGAGGCAAAAATCTGCAGCAAATTTATAGGCTTGGCAGTGCTATGCTGGCTAGCAATATGGATGAAAGGGACTTGGAGGTCATGACTGACCACAAGATGAACATGAGCTTTCAGTGTG
>NW_017729031.1:8230571-8230776 GCF_001723915.1 Gavialis gangeticus | reverse complement strand
CAAACAGGTTACAAAAGGCAGAGAAATGCTTCACACAGAGCCTTATATGCTGTTTTTCCATCCTTCCCCCCTGGGCACGGGAATCGGAAGAGGTCTCAGGGATAGATCACAGACACTGGCCAGCTACAGATGTTAATATATCAGATAAGTCTCATAGTTTCATAGTTCCATAGATTCATAGATTCATAGATTAAGGGTCGGAAGG
>NW_017729031.1:8197874-8198829 GCF_001723915.1 Gavialis gangeticus | reverse complement strand
GGTCCCTTCCGACCCTAGAAACTATGAAACTATAAAGTGTTATCTGTTAGAATGCTTTGTTGAACACCTGTGCTAGATCCCATCAGGGTTAACTTAGAGAGTGGTGTGGCACAGATCTGCTCTAGGCTTGGACAGAGCTCCTTTGCTTTGCCCAAGCGCTGGGCTGGCCCTTCCCCCTCAGCTGTCACTGACCCAACTCAGTGACACCTTGTGATCCCAGCCCCATATGCAGCCTGGCTGGGGGAAAAGGTGGGGGCTTCTGTCCCTACAGCCACCCCAGCCCCTCAGTGTTCTACAGCTTGACTGGGAGGGGGGTGCTGTGGGGGAAGGAGTCCAGGGTCTCCCTCTTGGCAGCCCCTACTGGAGAGGCCCATCTCCCAAGCCTCCCCCTCAACCAGCTGACAACTGTCAGTAGCTGGGGGTGTGGGGAAGAGGGGAAAGGACCCCCTGATGCAAGGCCTCCCCCACAGTTTGCCAGGTCTAAGCAAGGGGGGCTCTGTTTACTCCCCCCACCCACCTGAGAAGCTTGGCTGCTGCAGCCAGAAGCTGCAGAGCAGGGCTGCTCCAGCTTTTTGCTGTGCTGGGAACTTTGGGGGGGGGGGGGGGGAGCCCCCCTGCCATGGCTCTGCCAAGTTTGCTAGCTCCAGGGTTGGCCTGAGTCCATGCAGCATGGGGGCTCCCTCACCCCCTGTTTCCAGTTCCTGGTACAATGAAATGTGGGGCCAGGCAGCTCTGATGCATCTGCTGGCTGCCACGGTCAAGAGGCTGGGGTAGGAGGAAAGGGAGCTCCTCCACTGTGAGGGCCACCCCACAGCTTGCTAGCGGGGGTCTTTGGGGGTGCTGGGCTGGGTCTGCATGGTGAGGGGAGAGCTCCTTTAGCTTCTGACCCCAGATCCCAGTGTTGGAAAATGGCAGGCCTGGCTGTCCCTCCTGCAGCTGCTTGGGTGGGGGGGGG
>NW_017729031.1:8194398-8197642 GCF_001723915.1 Gavialis gangeticus | reverse complement strand
GGGGGGGGGGGGGGGAGCCCCCCTGCCATGGCTCTGCCAAGTTTGCTAGCTCCAGGGTTGGCCTGAGTCCATGCAGCATGGGGGCTCCCTCACCCCCTGTTTCCAGTTCCTGGTACAATGAAATGTGGGGCCAGGCAGCTCTGATGCATCTGCTGGCTGCCACGGTCAAGAGGCTGGGGTAGGAGGAAAGGGAGCTCCTCCACTGTGAGGGCCACCCCACAGCTTGCTAGCGGGGGTCTTTGGGGGTGCTGGGCTGGGTCTGCATGGTGAGGGGAGAGCTCCTTTAGCTTCTGACCTCAGCTCCCAGTGTTGGAAAATGGCAGGCCTGGCTGTCCCTCCTGCAGCTGCTTGGGTGGGGGGGGGAAAGAGACCTGGCCTGCCCCCCTCCCCCAGCTAGCTGCTATGGGGGACCCTTATTGTGGGCATGCTCCATTCCCTCTTCTCAACCCCCAGCAGCTGCTGAGAGTCACTAGCTGGTGTGTGCATGTAGGGGGGTGGGGGGGACTGATGGGATGATACTGGAGAGGCCCATCTGCCCAGCCCTGCCTCCCCACCAGCAATAGCTGGGGGCAGGGGAGAAGTGGGAAAGAGAGCCCTCTTCTATAAGGGCTGCCCCACAGTTGGCTGGCTCAGGAGCTGGTGGGTGATCCAGGTCAAGGCGGTGGGGGGGCTCTGTTCACCCCCCCCATGGCAACCTGGCAGCTGCATCCAGAAGCTGTACAGCAGGGCTGCTCCAGGTCTTTCCACAGTGGGGGTGCTCCATTTCCCCCACCCTTGACCCCCCAGCAGTTACTGATAGTCACCAGCTAGTGGTGAGGTGGGACTGAGCACTGCTCCAGCTACCGTCCGGGAGGTGTGCAGGAGCACCCCCTACCTACTGGCCTTGGCCAGCGCAGGCAAGCACTGAGCCTCCCCACCATCAAACAGTTCATGTCTACTCAGTTGGAACATGGTCTAACTTATAGCACTTTAAATAAAGTGCACATGGCAGGAGACCATCCTGAGGCTGACCTCTGCGTCAGCCTACCCACCTGTCTTGGGCAGTCTACCCACCTATCTATCCTGCCATACCTTGTTAGTAAATAATTAAGTTGTTTATTAAGTGGGAGGCTGCCTTTCATTCCCCCAGCTATACTGAATGGTGCATATATGCTCCAACCTCCCCTACACATGTCCCATGCCTCACAGGTGTTACTACTGTCATCAACTCTATATGCCCTGATGTTGATCCCACTGGCTCTCTGCAACATGCAGGCACTGAGTTCTCTAGTGATTGGCTTTCTGTGCCTCTCTCTCAGATGCCTGGCTCAGTGCCTCACCCCCGGGCAGCTGGTTCTGTGCCCCTGAGGCCGTGCCCCTCTGGCACTATGGGTCTGACACTGGGCTCTACCAACTTATATGTCCTCTCTCCCCAGGCACTAATGAGGGCTCCAAACCTCCCACTGTAGCCTCATCCCAATCCTCCAGGGTAAACAAACACAATCCCCCAGGCTATAACTTAAATACTAGCAATAACAACAGTTAAAGGGACAAACTTCCACTCAGAGTAACATGTCCCGATTCTAGGTACCTGGGAGACTCCCTGTAGTGATGTAGTACCCAGATAGCAGAGCAGGCAGTACTGGGAGACCTAGGCAGGCAGCCCCAGGTCTCAAGTAGCTACAGCAGGCAGGAGCTCCTTCCCTGCCAGTTGCCAGAAAAAGAGTGTGTGTCTGCCAGCTACAGCCTGGGTTTATATATCCCAGAACCCTGCCTCCTGCCAGTCAAGTGATGTCAGCAGGTGTGGCCAATTACTCTCTTAGCCTGTTACCCCAGCAACCTGAAGCTGAGGAGCTCTGTTTGGCTTGTAGAGCTCCCTGGCTAAGCTTCTTCAGCCTTAAAGAGCAGGCATAGCTTAGTGCCCTGCTACAGTGTGATAGAGCGCTTTCTGCCAGGGGCTTTTTGAAAGTTTTTACTTATTTATTATAGCTATCTCCCAACATGTCTATGGTATTTTTGCATAGCAGCCAGCAACTAAGTGTCTATGGATTAGACCAACATAATGCATGGCCATTTCCATATGGTAGAAATTTTTTCTATATGTTTAAACCTAGAGTTAATCTGGACCAGTATCCTGTTTCAGATACTTACCAGTGCCAGGTGCCTCAGAGGAAAATGTAGGAACTGGTATGGGGCAGTGGAAGGATAATCTCGCTCCTATATTAGTTCTCACTGTGGGTGCACCTACATGAGATGCTATATCACTGTAACAACAAGTTACGGCCAAGTAGGTTGCTGCTATGATAACATAGTGTCGGTGGGCATGAACTATGACACCAACGCAATAGCATCGGAAATGACCCACGTGGCACCAGGACTGCGCAGTAGCAGCGGATAGTAACAACTGCACAGTTCGGCACACATGTAGATGTGCCCATCCTAACCTCTAATAGTTATAAATAGATTTAAACCCTGAAGCCTTCCTAGAGACTTTTTGTTAATAATAATGATTATAGCATTGGGTATTTGTTTTCCATAAAAATGTCCAATCCCTTTTTGAAACTTGCTTGGATCTTGACCTCAAGGGCTTCCTGTTGCATTTAATTCCAAGTCTAATTAACATTTAATATTAACAGTATGTCTTCTATGGGTTTGAAACTGCCACCTTTAAATATCATTGAAATCCCTTTATTCTTGTGTTGGAATGGACTTTTAAAAAAATCCCTGGTATTGAGGAAGTGCAGAAGCTACTCTGCACTCAAATTATGGATAAATATTAGCTGCTTCATCTTTAAGGGTATACCAATTATAGTTTAGCACACTCTGCTACTTTAAATATAATACCCAGATGTTGCTGTCTAGTCTACTCCTCAGGGGGAAATCAACAAGTCTAATACTGCTGGCTATTGCTGATTTGTCTCTGACTTTAAGCTTTATTTCTTTATTGTTTGCTTCATATGCAACTACTGTCATCTGGAAGTTCACATAGCAAGAAAAAGGAATGCACTGTGTCCTTGAAAGAAGGGGCTTATGCTTTCAGCTATTACATAATCTGAATTTTTATTTGAAAAGATGAGAAGGGAATTGTTGTGAAGATAGCTAAGGTGATGGATCCTCATTAAAATTCATTCTATCAGGTGCCTCACAGAAGAGACCTTGAAGAAATGAAATGCACCAGAAGAAACCACTGAAATGCAGGGATCAAGAAACTAGACCACACAAAAGCATGCACAGAAGCATCTGGGGGAGGGGAGGGGGCAATGGG
>NW_017729031.1:8182234-8194282 GCF_001723915.1 Gavialis gangeticus | reverse complement strand
CTGGGGGAGGGGAGGGGGCAATGGGGGGGTCTAAGGCGAACCTTTTTTTATTTACTTTAATGGGTTTGGGGGGGGTGCAATATTAAAAATAAACTCTGTAAATTTCCAGCAGTGGAAACTGAATGGTCGACACCGAACTGTGTGCACAAAACAAATATATTTGCTCTTTTTACAGTGAGCACTAATGTCAAAAAAACTAGGTCTCTAAATACCAACTGCTCTTTCTTACTCCTGCGAATGAAGCAATCAGCAGTACAGAATTAGGCATTCAGCAATCCTCCATTGGAAGTTGAAAGAAGTAGTGTATTTCAGCATTTTTCCTCTGGTTTCTGTGTTAGCCTTCATGGAGTTGACATCTGGGAATTAATGTGGACATGCTTGTATTTCGGGAGCTGCTGGACCATTTAAAATAACGCAGAGGAGATATGACAGTGCATTATTCTAATATGCAGATTAGTTCGTACTAGATAATAGGAATAAATGCAAGCACTGGAAATTATTAGTAGTAAAATATAGTAATGATAGTCTAAAAGAAAGATGTGAATGTATGAACAATTAAAGAGACACAACGGTAAGCATGAGGGACAGAGATTAGAATGATGGCTTATGCATATGTTTGCCAGCTCTCAATGGTTAATACCAGCATCCTGTTCTTTTCTTTTTATCATAACACCTTGTGAACCAAAAGCTAAAGTTCCTTTGCAATCCAACTTGATGAAAGAACAGCCAGTAGTTTTGGTTCTTAGGAACAGAGCAGGCACCAACTGTGATTTCTGAGAGTTACAAGACAGTTCCTTTTTCCCCTTTGCTCTATGTAAGAAGCAGAAGGCACTAGGTATTGACTTATCAGGGCTCACTCACCCCATGCTGCTTTTTGGGCTTAACAGTGTATTGGGAGGGATTGGAGTCACAACAGTACCCACACACTGCCTCTTCCTTTCTGCTCCTTCACAGAAATTGTGCGCAGAGCTGTAGCAAGGGGGAAGCAAGCAGGGTGACGGCCCCAGGTGCCAAAGTGAAGGGGCACCAACAGGGGCTGGCCAGGCAGGGCGGGGTGCAGGACAGAGCTGTGAGTGGCTCTTTTGTGTGTCGGGTGGGGGCATGAGGGAAAGGTGGCTCCTACTTCTGTGTGCACTTCTGGGCATGCATGGCGGGGGTGGGCATGTGCCCCCTGGATCTGTGCACTGGGTAAGGGTGGGCTGCTGTTGTGGGCTTTGCCCCGGGCACCAAACTTCATTGCTACAGCACTGGATGTGCAGCTGCTTGGCAAGCATTGTTTCTGCCGTGGTGCTGCAACATGCAGTATGAGCAGGATGGCTTACTCGCATTTCCTTCCCCTGAACAATAATGTAGGCAGGGGCATGTTTGAGTCCTAAGAGTGGTGGGTTAACTTATTCAGGAGTGCAAGATTTGAATCTTCTCAAGATGCTTTGGTTTTCTCTGGGAGCCATTCAGCTCCCCCACCAGAGCAAAACAACCACAACAGAAATTTGTCAATCCACTTTTAGAAAGAAAGAATGATCCAACCCCACTGGTAGAACGCAGACTGAGAAATGCTCCCTGGTGTGTCCAATGAAAGAGCATGGCCATTTTAGCATTTGAAACTTTCAGTCCAAGATATAGAAGTGTTCAATTTGTGACATCTTGTATACATGTGTCAGGACGTGTCTTTATTTTCTGCGTCTTAAGGAATTTTTAGTTTTTGTTTAGGTAATTAAGAACTAAAAGTAGTATATATTCTTCTTTCTGCCACATATTTTCCTCTGTTTCACACTGATGTAAAACAGTAACTTTGTTATACTAATGGAATAGCACCATTGTAAATGAAAGGAAAATCATGGCTATACATTATCCATATGATTGGCATTTATGCCCATTTATTAACATAGCTTCTGATATAGTATTTTCTCATAGCATCGTTATTCAGCAATCTGTAGCAGAAATCATTCATTTTTTAATAATATCCAGTTTAGGTTGTATCCATCTAAATGCAGCAAACCATTTTGAAGGAACAGTACTGTCAACCAAATATTGCACTGAACACTATGGTAAAAGAATTCTGTAATAACAAAAAAAGATAGAGGGAATATTGTATTCAGTCTCGGGATGCCTCCTACTACTGTTTTCCCATTCATTTTGTCTCTGAACTTTAATTTTACCAATTTTTATAATTATTTTAGGTTGGGCCTTTATAAACAACCCTAGTTTCAAAACCATTTAAGCTTTATGTGAAAGGTTATAATTCCACACTTAAGTTATTTTTGTGATGCAATTAAATAAGGTCTTAAATGCACCATTAAAGATCATCTACTGTTCACTTATAATCTGCTAGCCAGGCTCCTTAGTGAACATGAGCAACTGAATCCATACATTATTCTTTTTAAAGTAACTCATCCAACTGTCACTTGCAACCTGCAGATAATTTCTTCATACAGCAACAAAAGTTATATCTTCTTTGGATCCATTAATCAGTTCTAGACCCTAGATTGCTCACGGAGATATTACTGATTATTATTTAGCATCACATCCTGCTTGCATGTCTCTTTTCATCCACAGGAAGTATGTTCACACACAAGAAAAGCCTTGCTTAGCCCTGCAGACATGCACTTCTGCTGTCTGTTTATTTCTAGCCTAATGGTCATGTGAAGAATTAGTATCAGATTGGTAGGTCATATGGGGAATAGAAAGCAGCAGTCAGCATAGGTCTAATGAATCAATGGAGTCCTGGCTAGGAAAGCATCTAAGTGAGAATGTGGACACAGGACTGCTTGGAGACATTTCAGAAGGGGAATGTTTTGGAAGGACAGTAGCTGGTACACTCTATTGTTCTGTGTTCATGAGCTGAAAACAATTCATATGCAGCAAAACCAATTCATATGAGCAAAACAATTCATATGAGCTGAAAACAATTCATATGCAGCAAAACCATGTTGCAGTTTTAACACTCCTTCATCTGGGGCTAAAATTGGATCAGTTTTGCTGAAGGTGAATCATTTTCAACTCATTCACACCTAACAATTGAAAGGGCTCCAAGCACTTGTGTCTCCACCCTCTGAGATACTATACATCACTGGTAGTCTACCTGTGCCAGGTGCCACAAGTAGCACAGGCAGCCCATGTGTGTAGCATGTGGCAGTTTGGGGAGGGGACAGGCAATACAGTGGCAGATAGGGCAGGGTACCAGGGATGAAGTGTAGGGGGTGCATGTGTGTGCATGTGCACCCCCTGAGCGTGGCAGTGCCCCCCCCTACAAAAAGGTGCTGCTGACACTGTCAGTGGTGCCTGCTGGCGGTCGCCACATGCCACCCCACTGCCGACACCGCCAGTGGCATCTGCAGGTGGTCCACAATCCCCACTGGATGCTGCCAATGCTGCCAGCGGCATCTGCAGGTGGTCACTGACCCCTGGTTGGTGCTCACCACCCCTCCCCACTGCTGCTGACAGCACCAGAGGTGTCTGTGGGAGCTCTCATGCTTCCCACTACCAGACTCCTGCTGCTGCTGCCACGGTCCCACCACCGCCATGCCCCCCCCCCAGCTGATGGGGGCACACGTTGTTCATGCACGGCACAGAATGCAGAGCAGGAAATTGAGCAGAGAGCACAGGGCAGGAAGCAGAAAACAGAGCAGAAGTTTAGGCAGGGAACACAGAGTTGGAAGCAGAAAGCAGAACAGCGGATGGGACAGGGGAAGGGGACTGGAGTAGTATTTGGGGAAGGGACAGGGTTAATTTGTGCCACACCTGCCAAAATGTGGCCTCCCATTGCTCTTTATAAGTGCATAAACTCTTTTGTTTCCTCAGTCTAGCACCTGATACAGACCTAGCAAAATACTCCAGCTATTATTGCTGAGATTGCCACTAAATAAATACAGAACAGAAAGATTGCTCAGCATGGTCTTTTCCTTGGTGGAACATAAGGGAATAAACACGTGAGCTCATGTTTATTCCACTTTAAAAATGGTTTAAAACTGAAATGGACAAATGCACAAGCCCATTAAACTGGTTTAAAGTCACCCTCACTGTGAAATTGTCCACTGGTATTAACTGTCTTAGGCAGCTAGAAGGTAGCTTTATTGCAACTAGTGCTATTTTCAAGTTAACTTTATTAATTATGTCAAATAATGGAGGCAGATAATTATTAATAGGTTAATCTGTGGTTCTTAGCCCTTTGAGACTTGAGGCACCCTTTGATAGATTTGAGGCACTCACTAATTGAGGCATTCCTCAGAAAATGCCAGCTATTAGATTTCACTTGTTTTTTGACTATAAAAAAATAGAACAATTTCTCTGCTGCAAGAACTCAGAAAGATAACAGCAGATCAGAATGTGTATCACACCGTGGATTCCTATTGGAAGACTCTGGGTTTATCTTGTAAATCAAACACCTAACAGTGGTAACATTGTGTGACACCATGCAATGTGGAAGGGATCTCAAGGTGCTACAGCACTCTGGTGGAAAACCACTAGGCTGTAGAGATGAAGCAGTGGTCTGGATTATGAAACTCATTAGAGCTTGATTAGCTTTTACTGACATGAGAGCATTTTGATTTAAGTACTAAGAATTTTTGTGGGGCATATTTTTTATTGGACCAAATGCTGTGAGGTAGGGCTGAAAAAGAAGACCAGTAAGGGAAAGATGCCATTTTATGATAGACTGACATTACTAGGCGCTTATACACATGATGAAAATTGGCCTTTTTTGTGGTTTAATTACGTCACGCTGTACACGTGCAGGGTTTTTTTTAAATGATTTAAATGAGTTAGATCTGCATGTAGTTTAGTTTGCAACGTAGCTATTTGTAACACTGCAGCCTTTGACCGTTTGTCCCCCTGCCACAGAAGAGGCAGGCTGAAAGCAGAAGCGGTGAGGGGCCTAATCCTTTTTTTTCCCCCCCATGGAGCCTGCCCACATCTCCCATGGCCAGGAGGCGAGTTGCCAGTGGGCTCAGCATCCCCTGAGTTGCAAAGGGCCCCAGTCTTTCCTTCTGCAGCGGTGGTGCCACCTGGTGCTGCCTGCAAGCTGGGGCATCATGTGCACAGCCAAGACTTGGGGCCGCCTGGTAGGTGGCTATTGGATAGGTATTGTTCCAAATCGGGCTCGGGGAACAGTTGGAACAGGCTGGGCACTGCCTGTGAGCTGGGTGAGCTGGGTGCTGCCTCTGCCTGGGTGGCCCCAAGGGGTGCCGCTGCCATGCAGGGAAGGTCCAGGGCTCCTGCAGCTCAGGGCCCACCAACAGCTTGCCCCCTGGCCATGGGAGAAGCGGGCAGGCTCTATACAATTTTTAAAAAAGGATCAGGCCCCTTTCTGCTTTTTTCTCTCTCTCTCTGTCAGTAGTGCCTGCCCGTGTGAGCTGCTGCTGGGTTGTGCAACCCCTGAGCTGCACGGGGTCCCAGTCCTTCTCTCTATGGTGGTGGCACCCCTGGGGCTGCCAAGGAGGGGTGGTAGCTGTGTGGTTGCTGCTCCAGTTTGCAGGCAGCACCTGCTGGATCCAACTCTTCCCCAAGCCCATGTACTGGCAGCCCGCTTGGCGCTGCTCCCTGTGCAGGCTCAGGGAATGGTTGGATCCAGCAGACGCTGCCTGTGAGCTGGGACTGCACCTGCACAACTAGCACCCCACCAGGGTGGCCCCAGAAGCACATGGTTAACATGGTTTTGAATGCAACACTGATACCTTTGGCAAATATGAGTGTTCTTGGGGATGTCTTTATGGAATTCAAACTGAATCCTTTACATCTTGCACTCTTACAATAGGTCTTATTAGTAACACACAGGATTATATTGCTGCATTGGAAAAGTAGGACATCTCTAAAAACTAAAATCTGGTCGTGAGATGGCACAGCTGGAAAGTCATGCTTAGCAGGCTTAGCTGCTTTGAAAAGTTTAATGCAATTTGGAAGGCATTCTTGGAATGTCTTGGTAACCAGGTTGTTGCTCATTGCATGCTTCTCTTTTCTTGGCTCTTTTTTTCCCCTCCCTTTTATCACTTATTTCACACTTTGGGATGAAACGTTTTGTGATTTTTGCATTGTATTAAAAAAGTAAGCCATTCAAAGATCAGGTTTTTGCACAAGGTGTAACCTAGTCCCTCACAGAAAAACCCTTTAGAATAAATGGGAAATGATAATCTATTGTATCTATTCAAACAATGTAGTGGAAATTAAACACTCTGTGGCAGAATTTTTAAAGGAGGGCTAAGAATTCAATAGGAAGGATTTCAGCTCATGTGTATGATCTTGGAATTTTAGCATACAACGGTATTGGTGGCTGTAAACACTGCAGCTATTCAGCTTTTTAAAATCCTTACTTTACCCTTATTCCTCTATATCTTCACCCATTAAAGATCAAGAGCAACAATTCTTTGGAATTTCCTAACCTACACATTATAAAATCTAATACTGGCAGAATACTTAAGGCATTGCACTGAAAAATGTAGTGGACATGTGCAAAGAATATTTTTAAAATTCTTAGAACTGACAAATCACATTTAATTTTTCCTAAACCACCAAATGTCATGTACAATTTCAGAACTATGCTCTTACTGGGTGTCAAGTTCCCATCATCTACCACTTGGGAGACTGAAGAAAGGTGTTCACACTGAAGTCTGCACCAAGTTAGAAACTAAAGAAAATATTACAATATAAAATGTCAGAAGCCACCAGCTTTCCCACAGCTCTAATATTAAAACCCTAATTTTCTATGATTCTAGATATTATTATGTGAGTTGTAGTTAAACTCCAATGTGATTGAATCAATATTCATTTTAACCTATCTGAAATAATTTCATATGTAAGATATTTGGGTTTGAAAACTACATAGTAATGAAATATTTTAATTTAAAAAATAATAATCCATAGGCCAGTACAAAATGATATATGTATTAAATACCTAATGGTTTATTATTCATGCATTTGTAAAATCATTACTTTACATAACTATATTTCATTTCAGTGGGTAGAATGTAAACCACCATGTGTTTTTATGCAGAATAGATGTGCATGATTATTTATTCATGAGTTTTAAAAGGATCATTATTTTTGATGGACGGCTTCTGTCAAAAGATTTATATATGAAAGCTCATGTTTTCCCATAATAATCATCAATCAATAAACATTTGAAAATGGTAGTTAAAATTCAGTGTTACCAAGATACACATTTTAACTCTAATTAAAACCAGGTTTTTATTTGGAAACTAGATTACATTCAAATTAATTTTAATTATACACAAACAAATGTATTACATAAAATCTTGTAATATGCCCTACTTAAGAGATATTTTTACAGCTGCTATTTTTATTCCTATACAAATCATGGCAGATTATGGGCTAAAACTGCTTTGCTGTATATTTCATGGTACTCAACACAACTCGCTCAGAACGGTACAAGGTGCATTATACAGGGTACAATTTCTCCTATATTACTGGACCAGGCTTTTAGCTCAGCACAGTGGGATTGAGATTATTGTGTGTGATATCTGGATTTTCAGAGGGCAGTGGGCTCCTACATTTCCCCTTGATTTTAGTGTTTTGTTTTGTCTTTTAGTGTGTAGCACTTCTGAAAGAACATCATATATGGATATGCATGCATATAGTTAAAAATTAATTCAGACACATAACTTTAAATATTGGCCTGCAGTTTTGTTGTTGTTGTAGATTTCTATGTTTATCTATACACCAAGAGTCACTATATCCTTCAGCAATGAGAGATTTTTATTATACATTAAGGAAAGTGAGAAACCAAGAAAGAACACGTGTAAAGTCCCTGTAAGAGAGCACACCATCTATGAAAATAATTCTGAAACCATTTTCAGCTGATATTGTCCTTCCAATTGGGAACTTCGCAGCAGAAAAATAAGCATAACCCTTAAATATTTAAATGTGCAAAGGACAGAAGATGGAATTATATTCTTAGCCAGTATCAAACCATTGACTTTAATAGGGTTTTCCAAGCTGGGAATTAGGCCTATCATTGAAACAGGAGTATTTACTATAGGGATTTATGATTACAAATGATAGTAACAGCTGTAATTTTTAGAAATGCATTGCAGTCAGTCTCTGCCAAAGGCATGTTTGTTGAGAAAACAGAGTGGCGTGGAATGCATGTTTCAGCAGCTAGAGACACAGTGGCTGCATCTACATGAGACGCTACTGCGCAGGAGCGTCGGGGGGCACTAACCATGATGCAGTGCTACCCCCTAGTAGGAATGAGCTACTGCACAGTAGTTCATTGCTACTGTGCAGTAGCTCATTGCTACTGCACAGTAGTATCAGAAAAAAACAAACATGCGGGGATGCTAGTGCACTAATTGGTTATGCAATTACTAAATAACTGCTCAGTAACAATTGCACAGTCCGCCATTCATGTTGATGCGGCCAGTATGTGCTCTTCAGATTTGGTTGAGAACCAAATATCCAAGGACCATTAATGAGGTTGGCAGAAATAATGCATACTAAAAAGTTGCCTACACTGCATCCAGACCATGCCCAGGACTGCTCCCAAGAAGCATACTACACCTATTTGCTCCCATTTACCAAATAACAAAGCTTTGACATGAGGCCAGAACACCTCTGAGCACATGGCCTAACACAGCTAGGGCCCTTTGTGTCTGAAATGTTTTATGTCATGCGTTCTGGGTCCCATTAAACCAGCTACATGGGTTAATGTACATTGGACTGGGCTTTGGCACATATTGAACAGGAAGAAACAGATATGGCATGATTCTTGTGGGTGGTCATGAACTCAGCACAGACGTGGTATAGACTTGACCTAAGTGACATAATTATAGCATGACAAAGTACAAACAGGGCCAGTTACAATGTTGACAAAGGCATTTCTACAGCATTATTTTTAAGTTGGACTCAAACAACAGTGATTGAAATGTACAGTTCTAGGACTCAGTGTTCAAGGAAGTGAATTTAGTGTGGTGATATTGCTTTGACTTATGAGGAAATCATAGTAATGACTTTGAAACACCTTGATAGTGACTGGCAATGATAACTTTTTATAGAATTCTTTAGAAGAGCTCTATTATTAGTGCCCTCCTGTCTTTAGTTTTCTACCTCTGAGAAGGCACAAAAGAACAGATAAAAATCAATTTTTATAAGTCTACAAAATGTTCCTCAGAATGACCTGGGCCAAATTTGATTTCATGCAATAAGTCTATTTCAGTGAAAGTATCACATGGATGGATATGCTAGTCTGTTAAATGAACTGAGCCAAGAAGTGCTTTTCAAGAGGTTTCCCTGAATATCTAGACTGGATATTTTCTTAGTATTATTTCGGCATGATGAATTTAATCTTTATTCAGTGCAAATGTAGAAAAAGGCCCCACTTCTTCTATAAATTGGCATGCTGGAATCAAAAAGCTCTCAAGATATCCCTCAAACTCATGCATTGATTGGAGACAGATGCAATCACTTTCCAGTTGTCGAAAAGGCGAGCTGCTTGTACGTCTTGATGCAGTAGGATATGTTTAACCTTTGCTGAGAAATGCAAATTGCATTCTCATGGTCAAGCGATTAAATAGCTGGGCAAATGAAATAAATGTCAGTATCATTATTAACAGGGAGGGCTGATGAAAAGATGTTTGACTGAAAGAAAGAAGACTGGGTGAGGTCATTGTGGAGAATATGGACAGTTGTGGACATTATGAATAAAAAAAGAAATTAAGAAAATTACTTTGCAAGCTATAAAGTGAGAGGAGACAACTTGGAAGGTAACTTGAAAACTGTCTGTAAAACTGGGTGTTACAATGTACCACTGTAGTTACTTCCTTAATTCTATGTCATACAATTTTCATTTGCATTTTATTTCTTTTTTGGTTTTGGAGTTATTTTATTTTTACTTTTATACGTTACATATTAGACTGGAATCTCCTGTCTGTACTCATATTAAGTAGGTCTAGGGTTGCAATTGAACTACTTGAGGGGCATAAAGTGAGAAAAGCACTAGAAAAATCCAGAGCAGAACTATGCCAAGGTTTGGGGTTAGGTTTTTAAAACAATTTAAATGAGGGCATATTTACTCTTTTTTCTTATAATCTTGTGACCTTTTAATTAAAAATGACTTTAAACAACGCTTGCAAAAATCATTTCTCTCCAAACAGTAAAGTCAATTAATTCAACTAATGCAGTCTTGAAAGGGATCCACCATGCAAATAATCTTACTTTTCTTTAAATTCAGTAGGCTTGCAATCCTTGGTGGATGAGTTTCTATCAATACAGTCTTTCAGCATCTGATGGGTAAAAAATAGTACTTTTCAGGTCACAATTGATGCTATTTCACTCCCAGCTCTCATGAGGTGCTGATTAGCTCAAGATAGCTGAGAACAATCAGGGCCTAGCAGAAATGGGTACCTTTTACTTCTTCTTATACTCAAGCAGTATTACCAGTTTGCATTCCCTCCAAAACAATTACATTCAGAATCCCTTTGTAGAATATTTTTACAGTTTGGATCCTAGCTCCTTAGTGTGTAGTTTGAGCCCCCCACTACAGAAAGGACATGGACAAGTTGGATAGAGTCCAATGGAGAGCAACAAAAATGGCTAGGGGGCTGGGGCACATGACTTCTGAGGAGAGGCTGAGGGAACTGGGCTTTAGTCTGCAGAAGAGAAGATTGAGGTGGGATTTGATAGTAGCTTTTGCCCACTTGAAGGGTGGTTCCAGCAGGATGGAGCTAGACTGTTCTCAGTGGTGGCAGATGACAGAACAAGGAACAATGGTCCCAAATTGCAGCAAGGAAAGTTGAGGTTGGATATTAGGAAAAGCTTGCCTCACTAAGAGGGTGGTGAAGCACTGGAACGAGTTTCCTAGAGAGGTGGCACAATCTTCATCCTTGGAGGTTTTTAAAGCCTCGCTTGACAAAACCCTGGCTGAAATGATCTAGTTGGGGATGGTCCTGCTTTGAGCAGGAGGTTGGACTGCATGTGACCCCCTGAGGTCCATTCCAACGCTAATTTTCTATGAGTCCTTCTTTCTTATATATGTGCAAAGGTTCAGGTTCCCATTTAGTTTAACTTGCTGAGATTCATTTTCTTCGGTATAGCTACCACATTTTCCACTCCCACCAGAATACCGTCAACAAAATCTGTGGATAACTTTCTGTACTTTTAAAATCTCTGTTCAGGAACCATTTTCTAGCACACTTTGTTTCCTAATTCTTGCCCCCTTACGCCTTTTAATTGCTTAGAGCAATCTCCCTCCTTTAGTGTTCCAGGATGCATCTACACCTGCGCTCAACTGTGGAGTAATTTGCTATGGTGTAAAGCATCACAGTCTACACATGGGACACTATTAGAGTGCGCCAAATAATTTTCACTGCAGTATGATATTACTGTTGGGGATGGTATTATCTTACCGCAGCAGGCCATTCTATCCAGTCCATGGGTCCCCTCTATAAAACAATTATTACTGGCCTGCAGCTGCTCCTCTGAAAGGGGGTTGGCGGAGGTTGGGGTGGGTGGGTGTGGGGTTTGTCAGTGGTTGTGGGCCCCTCCACCACAGTGCACAGCCCCTGCTGCTGGTAGCAGCAGCAGACAGCAGGCCTTCAGAGCACTCCTGGCCCACTGCAGGCAGAGCCCCCAGAAGGCACATGACTCCAGCTGAATCCTGGGATCTGCAGATAGCAGAGCAGAGCCCACCTGGCCTGGCCTGCTGGTGCATGCCTTCAAGTCAGACTGGGCTGACTCCATGCCAACACATGGGGCTCCTGGAACTGCAGATGGGAGCCTTCCACCATCAGGCTGGGCGGACTTTGTGCCTCCACATGGGGCTTACAACACTTCAGCAGGGAGCTGCATGAGGAGGCAAAAAGCTCGCCTATCCTGATGGTGCATGACCGCCCACAGCTCCTGACTTGTGTGCCCTCCAGCCAGGCGGGCTGCATGCCTCCACATGCAGCTCCCTGCTGGAGTGCTGGAAGCCCTGCATGGAGGCACAGAGTAGGCCTGTGTGAATAGGGAACTATTCGATTTGGATTCGGCTGATTTGGATGCCAGAGATTCAATTCGGAGATCCAAATAATTTTTTCCAATTCAATTTGGCCGAATCAC
>NW_017729031.1:8166867-8177234 GCF_001723915.1 Gavialis gangeticus | reverse complement strand
TTCGGCTTATTTGGATGCCAGAGATTCAATTCGGAGATCCAAATAATTTTTTCCAATTCAATTTGGCCGAATCACTTTGGAAGATTCAGAGCCAATTCACAGCTGATTCGGAGATTTGGCCATAGAGTATAATGGGGAATCAATGAAATACCTATAACTTTGTTGTTTGTTGGAAACTTTGTGCAGTTTCCAAGAAACCCCTGTACCTATCTCCTTGAAACTTGTCAGACTTTGTGGCCTCAGCAAGAGCTACCATCTCTGCAGTTTTCACCCCACTGTGGCTTAACACACACACGTGACATGAGTTTTGCTTTCAGGATTTTGAGGTACAGTTTCTCAGAAACCCCTGCACCTATCACCTTGAAACTTGGCAGACTTCATGCTCTCAGCAGAGGCTACCACTCTCACAACTTTCATCTGAATCAGCCAATAAACAACAAAGGTATAGATATTTCATGGATTCCCCATTATACCCTATGGCCAAATCCCCGAATCACCGTATCTTTTCCGAATCCATTCAGAAGCTCCAGATCAATTTGGAAAACCTAAAGCTTCTAGTGATTCAATTTGCATTTATATATTCGGCCTCCAAATTGTCTGAATCCTCTCTGAATCACTATCTGAAGCTTTGCACAGCCCAAGCACAAACCTGGCCTAACGGCATGCAGCTCCTGCCTGTAGTGTTGGGAGGTCCATGTGCTGGCACAGAGCCAGCCCAGTCTGCCTTGAAGGCACACACCAGGTGGCTGGGTGGGCTCTGTCCTGCCATGTGCAGCTCCTGTGATTCATCCAGAGCCACATACCACTGACGAACTCTGCCTGCTGCAGGCCAGGAGCACCCCAAGGGCCCACTGCCTGCTGCTGGTGGTAAGGGCTGTGCACCATGGTGGGGGTGTGGTGGGGTGGTCCCACATGTACCCACAAACCCCACACCCACTCATGCACACACCCACTCCCCCCCACATGCCCCCCACATACTTGCACCCCTTCACAACCCCACAAAAACCACACACCCATACCTCTTCACAAGCCCTATACACACCCCACAAATCAGACACACATACTCCACACCCACCCCCTACACACTCCCCACACACAATAAAATCAAGAGAAAGACTTTATTTTATGCAATCACTTCTATATACACTATGCTAACACACATAAATCAGGCCAAAATATTTTTTGAAATAAAATTGAAATATGCTATAGTATATGTTTGATGTTTAGTATATGATTTTTTTTCTGGTTCTGAGATGACAACCTCCCTCCCAAAGAAATACTCCTGGGGGCAAGGAGGTGGGGAGGGGACTTCCAGTGGCAAAAGTCAGGGGTAAGGGGATGGGACTTCAAGTCCCAAGATGGCGATCAGGGGGCGAGACACCTGTTAAGGGGCAGGGCTACTCTTTTGGCCCTTGACAGTTCACCAAAAGTCACTTAGCAGCCCTCCAGCCCAAATAATTGCCTAAACCCACATGTAAACATTGACCTAGGCATACATTGGGCCCAATTAGCCCAGGCAGGAGGGAGCCAGACCCCTGCCTCCCACCTAGCCACACAGCTCTGCTTTTTGGGCACTCCTATGCTAAAGCCAGCCCCTCTGTTGCCCAATGCTACCTCCCAAAACATGGGGATGACCCCCTGGGCCCTCTTATAGCCCAGAACTGCTCCACCCTGGCTCAAATTGTTGTGGTCCCAGGCACAGCATCTGCATGTGTACCTTGGACTGCAGCAGTCTGAGCATCTACATGTGGCATTAAGGCACCATGATAAATAAACTCCAGTTCAAACTGCACCAGAATTTATCACAGCACCTTAATGACATGTCTAGATGCATCCCCAGAGTACTTTTCTAGTTATTCATAGAACCTTACATTTTTAGCTACCCTCCCAATAGCAGTAACTGACCCCTTGTACCTCTCCTCATAGTAATTTAATTGAAAACACATAGTATATAACAATATAAGGTAAGCATATAGTTTTTGGATTTACCTATATTTTTAAATCTTACTGAAACAAGACAACTTTGGGGAAAAAAATCAACATCAATAAATTTTAAAGTTATTAATGTGTATAATTTAGGGACTTAAAGTGTAATTGAAATATCACTGAAGCTAAATGTGACACAAAAGGGTGTACAAGATGATACAAAACTTCCTCAGTGAAGAAGTACATATGCGGGCCTCACTGGAACATTGCTTAATATACACTGCTCATACAAAGGCTTTACTAAAGTATTGGCTAGAGTAGGTCTAACCAGCAAAACCTGATTGAAACATGAACTTTTTATGTAAATAAAACTTGGTATGTGGGTCAGATGGGAACTCCTGCCAGGAGATGGAAGGTGGAGATGGCTGTACAAAGTATAGGATAGGCCAGTACCAAGATGATAAGGCTAGAACAGAAACACCCAGATCAGGATGTGAAACAAGCCTATGGTACAGGATGGTTTGAGATATTTAAGATACAGAATGAATATAACATGCAATTTATTTTGATCATTGTATAAATGGAGAATTGGAAATCAGAGGAACTTTACAGTGGACTAGGGGAACCTCTCGAGTATTGTGCCAACTACCTAGTCACAGGTACAAATGCCTGGTTTAACGTACTTGGTAGGCCAAAATATATTAGGGCTGTGCTTGTAGACAATAAACCCAGCCAAAAGCTTTGCCACTGAACTGATCCTGTGGTTGTTCTTTAAGACAAGATTGGTGTGCTTATATAGTAAGATTGTGCTTCTATGGTGAGAGATTTCCTTTCGAAGGATATGCATTAATGAACATTCTTTGACTCGAAGGTGTGCTCATATGCTTCTGTTCACAGGTGAGCAATAAATTAGTGATGGACTTGAAGTCATGAACAGTTATCTCTGAAAATAATTAATGAGTTAATTAGGCTTTGATAGTTAAAATTAAGTACGACTCACTAATCATTTTTATTACCGGTTTTGGGTGCTGCGGGATCCTGAATGTATTAAATTCTATACAGTTCCTTTAAGTACAAAATTTCTAAATGACAACATGCTGGCCAGGAATGAATGTCAAATGCATATTGTAACTTTGTCATCTCAGAATAGTGCTTTACAGTATTGCTTTCCCAGATGGAACACTGCAAAAAATTTAGTAAGGCAAATACCTAGAAAAGTCCATGGATTAGCTAATAGAGATGATTTGTCTCTTTCTGAACCCCTGGTAAACCACAACACCAATATGTAACTAAAATAACATTTATTTTGGCTTTCTCCATGTTTATTTTGTTAAGAACATAGATGAAGTCAGGTGAAATTCTCCACAGTGGATTTTGAATTTACCACATATAAAGCATACAGGTTGACTCAGGGTTAGCTTTTTTATCAGGCTGATTATTTATCCCTCATGTGAAATGTGTAAAGGTGCATAAAGAACATGAAAATGTTTGTGGATGATGATGATAATGATGATGACAATGATAAAAAGACGTCTGGTAATTGGTTCCACTCCTGATGATATGTACAGCCATTATACTTCATAGTCTTGTATGGCTAAACAGAACAGATTAGAAATGAAGAACCAATGACCAGAAAAATGTCATTGTAACCCTGAACTTCGGCTTTTCATTTACATCAGGGGGCTTTCAATTCCTTGGAAATGCTAATCCAAAAGGATCCAAGATCAAACAAAGAACGAAAACCATTCAGGATGTTACATTTGTGAATAAACAATTTTCAACTGACCTAGTTAACTCTGCTAGGTACTACTGATCCCCATTAGGAATATTTTGATGAATTGTCAAAAAGATTCATCTTAATAACAGTACCTAAGATATATAGTATAGTTTTTAATATCTCTCTGGTAAAATAATAATGGCTTATATCATCCCTTCCATAAAAATATGTATTCTCTAGGAGCAGGTGCCCTTTGCAGCATGGTGGTCCTCTCTAGAATCAGTGCCATCAAACTCATGGAGTTCCAAAAGAGTTTTTGAAACTGGACTGTCCTAACATCCAGGATGGTACCAGAGAGATTAGTCAGTCTCTGTGAGTGTTTATAGACGTGCTCCAGGAGTGTGTGTGAGTGGGGACACTTTAATTAGAGCAGCTCCAAGAGCCGCTCTAATGAAACTGGCTGGAGCATCACTTGTCTCAGCATCCTGACACTGAAAAATAGTGGTGGAGGTGCTTTAACTAACGCTCATCAAACAAGCTTAATTAAAGTGCCCCTGCTACCATTTTTCAGTGCAGGGATGCTGATACACGTGATGCTGGATTGCAGTAATTGCAGTGGTGATTAATTAAGACTGCTCCAATACACTGTAATTACAGCACCTCAGAGCAGCCTCGCTGAACATATATAGGCGCCCTGTGGCACTAGAACCTAAATTTCCAGGTCCAAATTCAGAAGTGAATTAACTGAAGTAGGTCAATGAGCAGCCCCATCAAGCAACCTTGTTGAGTTTTTCTTGAACTTAATTTTCCTGTCATAGGTTTCTGCAAGAGTGGGCACAATCAGTCCCAGGATTAATACCTGAAATCATACAGAATACACGTAGACCTGAAAAAGCAAATCACAGCAGACAATCTATTCCACATATCATGCTCTTTCACTGTAATCAGAGAACTTACTGATTCATGTTAGGAAGATCCCTGCTGCTTCCCGGGCCTGGCCCACCCATAAGTATATCCTGAGGTCCCTTCCTGAAGACATGGGTATTATGGAGAGTAATTTGCCCTGGAGAAGGATGAATCTGTCCCTCTTCTGCTTTGGGCTGTGGAAGTCTCTTATACTCCCACGTCTGACTCTGTGATGGGAATGGTACTGTGCCATTCCAAACCTGCATTATTGTATCCCTGAACAAAATGGGGGCTGCATCTTCATGTGGGCCCCTGCCCCTCTAAGTTTTTGAGCCTCTGCTGCTTTTTTTTCTTGCTGAGGAAGACAATGTAACTCAGGAAAGTATTTGAAGACAAGATCATACAGTCTGACAAAGTCTATTGGAAAATATGGATGACACAGCCTGTGTCCCAGGCTGAGTTTCTAGAGTTATCTGCTAGAGGGCAAAACATATTTTTATTAGTAAAATTAAACCATACATTATTGAAAGCCTTGAAAAAGTAAATCCAACCCCCCATTATTCCAGTTCAGAGATATTTTTCATATTAGCACCACACTGTTTGTACTTCTTTCTTTGATTTTAAGTTAATGCATTTTCCTCTTTAAGGTAATAGACCATTTCAAAGGAGAGGAATATTCCTTATGGTAAGGGCATCAGCTTCATGCCTCAAAAGCTACCAACAAGACATTACAAAAAAGACATTATCTCTTCATTCTTACAGGTTATTCCTCACAAACTGCAGTTCAGTTTAGCATGGGTCCTTCTTGATGCAATGTACCAATAAGTTAATGAAAAAAACTCTGTCTCATTTAATCAAATTCCCTACAATTTTTTTATAGATTTCATAGACATTAAGGGCAGGAAGGGACCTCATGAGATCATCAGGTCCAGCCGCCCCACCATAGGCAGGAAGTTAGTTGGGATCAAGTGACCCTAGCAAGAAATAAATCCAACAGTTTTTTCAAGGAGTCCACAGTAGGTGCTTGCACCACCTCTATGGGGAGCTTGTTCCAGATCCTGGACACAAACACCATAAAGAATTTTTTTCTTATATTTAGTCTAAATCAGCCTTCCTGGAGTTTATGGCCATTAGACCTTGCTATCCCTTGGGGAGCTCTAGTGAACAGGAGTTCTCCCAGGTCCTGATGTACCCCTCTTATATAATTGGAGGCTGCTACCAAGTCCCCCCTGAGCCTTCTCTTCTCCAGACTGAAGAGTCCCAAGTCCCTCAGCCTCTCCTTGAATGGCCTTCCCTCCAGGCCTTGGATCATATGAATGGCTCTCCTCTGGACTCTCTCAAGCTTCTTCACATCCTTTCTGAAGTGGGGGGCCCAAAACTGGATGCAGTACTCCAGCTGCGGTCTCACCAGGGCTGAATAAAGCAGGAAGATAACTTCCCTGGTTTTGCCTGGGATGCATCGGTGGATGCATGTCAGAGGTTGGTTAGCTTTGCCTGCCATGGCATCACCTTGGTGGCTCATATTCATCTTGTGGTCAATCAAGATCCGCAAGTCCCTTTTGGTCATGGTGCTAGTGAGCATAGCACTGCTGAGCCTATAAGTATGCTGGGGGTTCTTCCTACCGAGGTGCAGCACCTTGCACTTCTCTGCATTGAAGGCCATCCAGTTTTGGTTGGCCCACCTTTAGAGTGTGTCCAGGTTGGATTTAGATGTTGTCTCAGCAGCTTAGCTTTAATATTACTAGACTTTGGTTTTTAATGTTGAAAACTTCATTTAGGTTTCAACATGGTGGCTCAGCTCTTCACTGGGCTGCTCCCAGCCATCATTTGCCCCATCTTCAGGATGACCCAGAATGTCTGAACAGTGTAGTAGTTCATGTACTAATATTACCATCATCAACAAGAGGCTCTTTTACAGAGCTGAAGTGAGGAGGTGGGCAGGGTGAAATCCCTTCCTTTTCCTGATAGACAGCTGGACTTATTGGGAGGTATATCCTTTCCCAGAGCAGTGGGGCTGAAGTTTTCTGTATGTCATTAGTAATATGGAATAGTAGTTCCTTTTGAAAGCTCCCTTTAGAGTACAGCCTCTTTATACCTTCTTGTCCTGATTAGACTGTGATTATGAGTTGTCTAGCTGCAAACATTTTCCCCCTTTATAAGCAATCTTTGTCCCTCCCATCCCATTTACTCTGAGATTCAGTTTTATTCCCTAATGGATTAGCTATCTGAATTTCCAAGTTTTTGTGTTTTTTTAAAAAAGAAACAACATCAGTCTTATACTAAATCAATATTTTTCTTTGTCACAAGAATATTCTTGTTCCTAGATTTGTAAAGAAGCATTGTGAAATCTAACTTCTGGCTGTGTTTATCACAGGAAGAGGCAGGCTAACTATGTACTCAAACAATCTGTATGATGAGTTGGATCCTTTTCCTGATCATACATTATCTCCAAAGAGATTTAGTATTTTATTAATTTCGCCATTTTTGGAAAACCTTTGACAAATGCTTTGTGCAAACATATTCCATTCAATAGATTCCTTCCAAACTGTGGCTTCATGAGTAATGTTTTTTGGACTGCTATTCATCATCTATGCTTTGTGATTGGTCACTTACACCACATGGCTTTCTTTTTGCTCCCTTACACTCTCTTTCCCACCATGCTTCCAAGATGGAAATGGGAATACCTCTCATATGAATACCTCAGCAAATATTCATGTTCACACTTTCCTTCCACAAATATGTTTGGCACAAAACACTGCTTCTACAAATATAGATAGAAAACTAATGAAAGTATCATGGTTGCTATCGGTGTTCATTTGTCATTTTTATATGAATAATTGCTCATGGATGCATGAGATGACAGTAGTCATCTCACCTCCATCTCAGTAGCATATTGAATGAACTTACTTTAAAGTATATTCACTACTTACTAGCAGGGCAGGGTCAGTGTCTCCCTTCAAGTTGGGCTAGATCCTGGACTTGCCTAAAACATCAAAACTCCATTGATTATGCTGAGTTAGTTATGGGGTTGAATAATATGATATTTGGTTCTACAGATTGTCTCTAAGTTTGGAGGTTTTATTTACTGTTAAATTTTGCCACATTTATTTTGACTAGTCCTTCACTATTGATTTTTAGTATTTTATGTAACATCACACACTTTTTTGACATAAGAGGCTTGTGGTGTTTTTCAGAAAGAAGCAGACATGAAAGTATTTATCTATCTATCTATAGATAAAGATATCTATATAGGTTATATATATATGATGGATGCTAAACTGAGATCATTAAAGTCCCTTTTTGCAGAAATATATAAATTCCAGAAATTCATTTCAAATTAGGTGGCTTGAATATTTCATCATCTATAAATTGTATTGTAAAGAAAGATTGCCCAAAGGCAGAAAAAGAATTGACCTGAAATGCTCATTAAAATTACAATGAAATGATGCTTTAAAAAAGATGTTCTTTTATATCCTCCCAGGCTTGATGTGAAACTGAAAACTCAAACTCTTTTCACATTGTCCCCTTGTTCCACTTCAAATACATTCCTGCTGGCACTTTAAAGACATTTTCATACAGTCTTAACTCTTTGAAAACTAATATTATCAAGCCTAGGTTTGAGAATATTATCTTCTACGGCTGAAACTCTGGAAACTTGACAATTATGAGTATTCTAGATAAAAATAACTATTAAAAGAAGAAAGACTGAAATGTTTTAATTGCATACCTGATTTGGTTATTGGTTTCCCAAAGGCGTAAACAGGAGAATATCGGTCTCTTACCTGAAGTTAATGATCTATCCTCATTGCTTACAGAAATGGAATACAATTGCGGTCATTCCTCATTCTTTTCTTCTAGGTGTGTTGGTAAAGATTTGATTGGCTACATTAAATGTTATGCCACCCTGTTGATATTAAAAACTGGCATTTCGCCAGTAATATAATACATCATGATTAAAGGAACCATATTTATCCTGCTAGTAATATCTACATTTTATGAATGAGCGGGTTTTGATATCAGCTAATTAGAAGCAACTTTATTGCAGCATCTGTCAACTAGTATTAAGCAATTTATTCTGCACACATTCTTAGATAATTCCTTGCAGTGTAGCAGGCTGTCAAGAACACAAGGAGGCAAAGGTACGTGACAAGGGTTGACAGTGCACCAGTCCATTCCAGTTTCGTTTAGATGTACAGATATAAGCCTGAAGGGAGTCAAGCAAATATTTGTAGCACAGTATTGTCCAGTTCATATAACAGGATCTTTTTAAACTTCTATGCAAGTCTCATTTGCTTTCCTTAACCAGGGCTTCCAGTCAGGGTCTGTGTTTGTGTGATAGATATTTTGCTTTACTTTTGTATACAAATAGGTGTTTCTGTAAGTGCCAAATGGAAAGTGTGCCAGCAGGGAAATGACTATGTCCCAGCACTAACGTGGAAAATACATATGCTAAAAATGGGAGAAGTATGTTCAGAAAGACAAAAGCAATTAGACGCATTGTGGTAGTGTAATTGCCCTGCTGGCCAACAATTTCTGCGAGATAACCATAGCAACCTCAGCATTACATGGCACATTTATGTTTCATGGCTCAAATACACAAAAGACAAATACTAGAAAAGCCACCTCTTGTCAACACATTCAACTAACCCTGATGAAGGCATCTGCTGTTCAGCTAAGTTTTAAAAAGTCCTTTCAGAGCCAACATTAAATACATCCTGATTATGGGTATTCAGGGACATGGCTCTGTCTGGAAGAAAGTAAATTATCATTTAAAACAAGAGACTATAATCAAACAAACTCACCAGTACCGTTTAATATTTAATACAGGGCAACAGCAAAAAATCAATGGCAGACAGGGGATAAGATTATAAGAGTATCTTGCCATCTGCCTAGAGCCAGGACTACAGTATGATAAGGATCTGTCTGACCATTTCAAACCCCTCACACATTCCCAGATGGGTGAAAGACATTTATGGATTCAGTCTGAATCCCACGTTTGAAGATAAAATATTTCTCTGTCCTCCCTACTTACTTTTTGCCTCTGATCCAGGTATTACAGTATCTTACTTTACAACAACGTTGCATAACATTGTCTGCCAGACAAATGCTTATCAGCTCCCTCCAATCTCTTGTCAGCAGTTTAGAACGGGATTTCAAAAAGCTCCTAAGTATGCCCCAGTTTCCATCGACTTCAATAGAAATAGGATTAAGACAATGCTGGGTACTTTTCTAACAACGTTAGATTTTCTAAGATTAAATTCCACAAAATTATATACCCACAACTTTGAATTTGCAAGGATCACAGAAAATGACACATAACTGTGGTAATTAAGAGGAAGAGACAACTATTCAAATCTAGCCTCTATTTTATAGCAGACTTAATGCAGTTGGGACACCTAAAAATAGTCTGCTTTTGCCTAGTAGATCAACTACTTAGAGATCCAAATATTCTTTACTACTGTCTCAAATAACTGTGGATAGAGAGTGACTATGTAAACATCAGATTAAATTTTCTCCCTACTTACTACTTATTGTGGATGTCATTTGAATTCAAAATGTTAACCTTATTATTATTATTTGTTCATATTTTTATATGATATGATCTCCTAGTTTAGGTTTCCTAGTCATGATCAGAAGTCCATTGTTCTTGTCACTGTTCAAAACCCCCAGAAAGCTGGATGGTCTGCTTTTCTGAAAATAGCTACTCATCATCTCTGATTTTGATGTTGGGGGAGGAGGAGTGAGGGGGATGGAGAGCAAGCACAGCAGGTGGCACACACACTGACACAAAATGAATGAGTACATTTGTATTTATCTG
>NW_017729031.1:8158544-8166741 GCF_001723915.1 Gavialis gangeticus | reverse complement strand
AGCAAGCACAGCAGGTGGCACACACACTGACACAAAATGAATGAGTACATTTGTATTTATCTGACTCTGATTGCTTAGCTAGGTTTGTTGCTACCTGGCATACAGTTTGTACCTCAGTCTTTCAAGAAATAATTTGAACTGAACATAGAAGCCTGACCATCTCATTTGGCCCTGTTTGTATGTTCAACATCTCTGTTTATGATACATTCAGGAAAGGAAGCCTGGCAGGACTTCAATATCCATAGGGCCCCCTCTGCTGAGTAGCATAACCTCCATTATCCCTTTCTGATATATGTCTTTTACTACTCCAGTAGGGAAGAATACTTTGAACATTTATTAAGTTAGACTCAGGTGTGCCTTTTCTCCCAAGTCTTTGTCTCATGTGTAAGGACTGATCACAAGATGGATCTTTGACCATTTTTCTTTACCAGCACTAAGCTGGGTACCAGCCAGAAAGCCTTTCACCTATGGTCTTGTAATTGCACTTTTTTGCCTTTGTTGAAAACCTACAGTCATTACCAAAACTCTTCAGCGTCATTGCCCAGATACACACACAGTCGTGTAAGGCACCAGGCAGTTGCTATTATTATTCAATGAAAAAAGAGAGAAAGCTCCCTATGGCTTACTGTTCCTCTCCCTAGGGAACAACCAATTTGTGAAATGGGTCCTTTTATCCAGCAGATTATGATATGAAAAGCCATTCACTATGATTATATGTTCTAAAATGGAACTTGCATCTCAAGATGCATTGGCTACATACCATAAATTAGCATCTGGAGACAGTTTACTGATAAGGTGATTGTGTCACAAAACAACTATGATGAAAGTATTGTGCAGGCAAATGAAAAAGGGCTAATAGTGGGAACATATCACATCAGTGACAAGTACATGAGATTCCTTTCATCTGCATTCAAAGAACAGCAGGAAACAAGCTTCTCTTGGTGTCAAAAAGGTGTCAGGAAAGAGAAAGCAGGTCTACGGATAATATCTACTTTATGAGCCTGCTTGAAAGATAACCATGCAGCAGAAAGGAAGAGAAACATCTGTGAAACACACCCCATACTGGTACTCATTCAGCATGGTGAAAAAGGAGTGAAAGGGAATAAAGGAAAGGAAGCTTGACAGGACTTCAGTATCCACAGGGCCCCCCCTAGAGAGTAGCATAACCTCCATTATCCCTTTCTGGTACATACATGTCTTTTACTACTCCAGTAAGGAAGAACACTTTGAACATTTATGAAGTTACAGGTGCACAAGACAGCGTGGGGCCAAAAACAGTGATGGAAAGAAAAGCCATAGACAGCAGAAGGTAAAACTCCTGCTAATGGAGTAGATACATTAAATATATGGTTAAATAACAAATTGAAAAAAATATTGTAAGTAATAGTATCTGGGGAAAAACTAACCTATTACTGGCAGAAGGCAAGGTAGAGGTACATCTTGTAGACAAGCTGAATCAGAGATGAATAAGCTTTTGTGAGCCACAGCTCACTTCACCAGATGCTATGAAAGGCCATACAGAGAGAAGGCTATCAACTAGTGATTAAAATACAAGAGAGAGATGGGCCAGGAAGAAAGGATAGGGCTGAGAGAGGTGGGGGGTGGAGAGAAGAATAAATCAATAAACGCTTAGGGACAAAAGAGCAAATCCAGATAGTGTGATAAGCTTTAACACAATCCAGTATGTGGATGATTTGTTGTTCTACAAGTATTTAAGTCAATTTTTAAAATGTTATTGTTTAAGAACAGCTACTCTGAGGTTAGTGATGGTTTGTCCAGGGAGGCTAAAGTGCTCTGCCACAGGCCTTTGTGTTCTTCTGGACTTGATGTCCATTACTTCTGTCCAATGTAGACAACATAAGGAGCACCATGAGCAGGTGATGGTATATAAGTGATACTGGTAGAGGAGCAGGTGAATGAATTTTGGATGTTGTAATTTGTATTATAATCCATGCTCTCTGCATGTTCTTTCATACCATCTTATGAAGTGACCCGTGCCTCAAGAACTGACTTCAGATTAACATGGCTAACCATTTCTCTATACCTATAACTGAGTTAAATCATAACACATCATTCTTCTCATCAATGGGGAACACTCAGTGGAAGGGGAGGGAACCAAAACAATTGAGAAAGAGTTTGGAAACATCTACCATGGGTTAGGGAACACCTCAGCAGAGTACAGAACAGCAATAAAAGACCTAAGTTGTAACAGGATTTGTGTTACAGGAACTCTCTGGGGGAATCCTTTTGTTTGAAAACAAGGACTAAAAGAGAATCAGCTTAATGCAGACAGCTACTAGAAGAACCAAGGGAGAGAGTGAAAATACTATATGCTTATTTTAGAGAAAAAATAATGGAGCCATTCACTTCTGTACAGAACCGAACAAATTAAACAAATTAAACCGAACAAATTAAACATTCCCATGTTCCACTAACCACAAGAGAAGACATTTCAGGAGTGAGATGGCTGAGGCTGACATTTTTCTACAGTTTAGGCATCACCAAGGTTTTGGCAGAATCCCTTGGAAGAACAGAGCAGGTGTTTGTTCATATTTACCACTCCCTTTGAAGGAAACAGTTTCTTTGGCGTGCCATTTGGGTTGTATTCAGCGACCAAGTTCTTTTGCAGAAAGCACAACATTTCTTAGGAGATAGAGAATACTAAGATCTTCCAGTTGAACCTGTGGAAAATGACCAGAATCTCCAAGCAGGCTAAAGGCAAAAGAACAAAAATGCTAATGCAATCTAATGGAAATAACATTAAGGAGAAGCATTAATGCAGCAAGATAAATGGGTAAGATTACCATAAGGTTAGAGGCATTGCCAATATACATGGCCTGACAAGAAAGCAGTACAAAGTTTCCTTACAATGATCAACCGTGTAAAGAGATCTTTGCCTAAGCTGTCCCAAACCAGCAACCTGAGAGTGCTGCTGTGCAAGGATATGCACATATGTACATTACATGCACATTTTAATAGAGAGTTTGAGGTATGGAAGGGGTGAAGTAAAGAGGACTTAAACTGGATGTACTATTACAAAGAAAGTGGAAACCAAGTTCTCCATAGATGTCACCAAAGGAAGTCCTCCAAGAAGAGCATTGTGGCAATCCTCTTAAAGTCAAAATTGGAGACAAGTGCCAAGGATGTTCCAATCACTAAAAAACTCAGTGAATGTGGCTTGCAAATTAAAGTAATTTCAAGCCTCCTTTGCTTTATGGTCTGCCTCCCAACAGATTTTATGAAGGAGAAAATAGACACAATGCAATGCACCCCAACCATAAACTGGCTACACCCCATGTTCTACTTCTTTCCAACTTGACACGTCCTACCTTTGGGCACAGGAGAAGGACTGTTCTTGTGCCAGTCCTATACTATTTAGAGTTGGGCCCTATACAGACTATTTTCAAGGTACTATTTCTGCTCCCCATAAGGTTGCTTGATGCTTTAAGGATGGCATATGCTGCCCTGATAGCAGCAATCAGGCCGAGTGAGCTGAGAAAACTCTTCAGCAGGGTTATGATAAATATTATTTGCATAACATTTGGTATATACAAATGCTGTACAAACCTTAAGTAAGAATGGAACATGAAGAGATGAGATTGTAGGTTGTGTTTTTCACTAGTGGCTGACCTTGCAAAGAAGGTCATTTACAAAGGGTATATGCAGAATGAAGAATATGAGATTTATTCTGTATTCATGATTATATTGTGGATTTAAAAAATACAGCCTCAGCAGATGGAACTTATGATACACCACACAAATGGCATTAGTTTAAGGAAAACAGACTATTTTTAGGGTATTCTGGAAAGCAGATATTGTACCAGTCTTCTTGGTAGGAAGTAGCATGTGCCTCTGCCTAGAGATAATGCCATATCAGTTCCCAGCATATCATGAAAGAGGGCCCTCAGTCCCATTCTCCTTTGGGATACATAGCCCAGCAACTAGGGCTAGGACTGTCTATCCAATGGTGGCATATTAGCTTAAGCTAAGTTCAGGTGCTCAGTGAAATAAGGGGCATCTTGCACCCATCACAAGTTCATGCACTAGAACAGCTAGACTCTGACCTTGTATAAAGCTAAAATGAAACAAAACTCTGCCTACTGGTTTAAGGAACCAGAAACATCGGAGAGTATTCTGGAAAGCAGATATTGTACCAGTCTTCTTGGTAGGAAGTAGCATGTGCCTCTGCCTAGAGATAATGCCATATCAGTTCCCAGCATATCATGAAAGAGGGCCCTCAGTCCCATTCTCCTTTGGGATACATAGCCCAGCAACTAGGGCTAGGACTGTCTATCCAATGGTGGCATATTAGCTTAAGCTAAGTTCAGGTGCTCAGTGAAATAAGGGGCATCTTGCACCCATCACAAGTTCATGCACTAGAACAGCTAGACTCTGACCTTGTATAAAGCTAAAATGAAACAAAACTCTGCCTACTGGTTTAAGGAACCAGAAACATCGGAGAGTATTCTGGAAAGCAGATATTGTACCAGTCTTCTTGGTAGGAAGTTGTTGGATAAAGGGGGAAATGAGACAGCTCATGTTCCCTTGGATGGTTTCACGTTCAGCTTTACGTTCAGCTTCACGGACAGCTCACATTCTCTTGGATGGTCAGGGACTGTACTTTCCCCTCCTCATATTAATCCTCTCTCAGATTGGGCCTTTCCCCTTTTCCTTTTTCAATGAACTGGTGTACCTGGTCACTAGCCATCTCATTCTACTGTGTATTACTGTTCAGGCTGTGGTAGCCAAGTGGTGACAACTGTACAACTGTAAATCCTTCTCTGGTTTTTTGTTCATTAATTTTTCCCAAGCCTCCACCCGTACATGCATGAAAATATACACATCCTACATATTTTCACTGTACAAAGCTTCTTATGTCCAAGGCACTTATCACTCTTTAACTAATTAATCTTCACAATGTTTCTGAGCCCCCCGTAAGTATTTTATATGGAAGGTAACTAAAGTAGAAAAGAGATTTTTCCAAGGCCACAGAGAAAGTTACACTCAAGAGCTCAGGATTAGAACACAGGAGTTCTTGTTTCCCTGGAGTTCAAGCTGCTGCAACACACCTCTTCTTGTTTTAGGATTAACTGTGGTGAATGTTTTATGACTGTTAATGGATAAGGTTAGCAAATTCTTTTCTGTCTCTTTCAAACTGCTCGCTCCTGTTTTTTCAAGAGCAATTCTGCACTAAGAGAAAGCTTAGTGCAGCAGCATTGCTGGGTGTTGGAAGATAATCTCAGCATGTTGCTGAGATTTAATGTGACTTGTCATTCCCAGCCATCATTGTTTCCTCCAGGAACAAGGACTTGAGTTATTCTAGGACAGTAAGACAGCGTTTAAAAACCCATGCACGATTTAACACTAATCCTCAAACTCTTTATCAGCAGCATCACAGCCTTGCTCTGCCCAACTGTGGGACAAAAGCTTCACCATGGTATCACCAAGCATGTCTATTACTTACCAAATGTAAGTATTGTGGACCTTTAAAGGGCTGGCCAATTTGTCTGTGCAGTAGTACCCTGTGCTTATCTCCTGCCTCCATTTCGCACTCCTGCTGTGCAGCAGATGATCCAAATTACCCAAATTAATCCCAGGTGCAGTACTCACAACCCAATTAAGAAAGTAAAATGACAGTATTACATAAACACATATAAAAAACAACTAAGCACAACACATTATGGAACAACCAAGCCAGCTGAGCCTGACCTGCAAAGTCACCTTCTAGCTTTTCAAATCCCTAAATCATTTAGGAAGTTTGAGCGTCCTCCTTGAGTTTTGTCCTCACATTTATTTGCCATCTGGTGCTGCCCATTTTCTGTGAACCCCATGAATGTATTATAAGTTGTGTTGTGTGAATAATTGATTTTTTCCGTTCAGTGGCCAAAAAACTTGTGCCAGGTTGCCCCAAAACAGAATTTTTGAAACTTAACAAAAGTGAAAAATGTATTTCATATACAGGCATTGTTAATAAAAGCCAAGGGCTACATTTACAATCTTGCCTTTATTTATAAAACCAGTAAGGATAAGACAACAGCACCAGTAGTCCAGTGGGTATGGGGCTCACTTGGGATATAGGGGACTCAAATCCTCTCTCTCATTTGATTCAAAGTAAGAATTGGAAATGAACTCTCCCAGGTCCCAGGAGAGGGCTATAGATTCCCCTAGGATAGACATTTTTAATTGCTCCTATTAAAAGTAGGAGGTCTCCTCCTAACAGGTGAGTGACCTAGGCACTAAGCTGTACAGTCACTTGACAAATGAATATTTCAGTATTTTATATAAATTGGATTTGGACTCACATTGCTTACATCCCAAATGAGCATCCTGGGCTCTCAGGGATAAATGGTGGTACCCCCACCTCCTCCTCCATTTTGTACATAATATCAATAACTCCTCCCTCCAGTTTGTGAATGGTGTTTAAGTCCCAGGATGAATGTAGATCCGCTGTGCCCCACATCAAAACAATTTCAAGGTTTCCAGTATTTTTCTGCATTTTTATTTTGCAAACACAATGAATCATATTAGATCTGATCTCATGGGCAGTATTATTTATGTATGTGTATGTCGCCCTTCCCAACAAAGGCTTAGGGTAGCTTACAGTATGAGAACAGAATAACTTTTAAAGGAGGAGATCAATATGAAAAGTGAGCAACAAGACAGGGAAATGTTTTTAAGGGGGAAGTAGAATAGCAACAAAAAACCCACCAAGCAATAGCTCAGCCTAGTTTTGTTTGCTAAATGCCTGCCCAAATAAGACGGTTTTACAAAGCTTCCAAAAGATGGCCATGCTCAGGCTCTGGCAGGCCTCAACAGGGAGGAAGTTATTTTCCTGCGACTAAATTCTCTCTTCAAAAATAACCTTTTTCTGACATCTTAATGTGTATTATTTCTTTTCTAGGATGGCCTTTTAGTGCGGAGTCCATTCTTCTGTGGCACACTTCTGATATCACCCTTCTCCGTCTTTAAAATGCATCCTTTTGTGCTGTAATGCTTTACCTTTTATTGTTGATGAGTGGTTAATTATAGAAGTGTATTTTCTTTCTGTCTGTCTTTCCTTCTTTTCTTTGATTATATTTCTCCTTAGGAGTACCCTGATAGAGTATGTTTTACATATAGTATTTATATTACCTTATAGTACTACTGAGGCCTTACATTCTATTATTACCACCTGACAAGTAGACAAATATGGCAGAAATGAGGCAGTCAGTCTTTCCTCACCAAAAGGAGACTGATCTTATGATTAAAGTGGTTAGGGTATTAGTCTGAGACTTGGGAGACCCAGGTTCAACTCTTCTTTCTACCTCAGACTTCCTTTGTTATTTTGACCAGGTTACTTTGGTGCCTGCTAATTTTTTTAGATGCTTCAATACCGCATTTAAGTTTTATTAAGATTCTCAACTGCCAACCTCTGGTTGTCACCGGCACATACAGAATGGCAGAATTTACAGAACTTAAGTTTTCAATGATGGGGACATGTAAAACTGCCTAAATCCTGAAGCTGATGTGACCCTACCATGTGCCTAAATCCTTGCAGGAATCCCAAACTAGATATTTCCTTTTGTTTTTTGCCCAACAGCCCAATCCACGACCAGTCTTCCCAGATTAGATCGTACACAAGGCAGCTGCAGATGAGACCTCTGGGGGCTCTGTAGGGCTTATACCTGGGAAGTAAGAAGCCTCTTTCTAAATCTCCATTCTGCCTGATTTGAGAAGAGAGCACTGGAGTCCAGCCTCCCATATCCCCCAAGGATGCATACCTTGCCAGCCTGTTGGATATTCTGTGAAAAGAGTTCTTATCTCCTGTTAAAGCAATTCTTCTTTGTATAAAGAATTAAATATTCACTGACTCACCAAGGAAGTATGTGGAAGATTAACTAGACAGCCCGGTAGTAAGGGTAGTTACTTAAGTAGACTCAGATTCAGGTCCCTTCTTCAGTAAACATTTACTTTTTTATAAAGAGAGACATTGAGAGAAATTAGCCTCATAATATGCAATATTCTTGGCCTACTATTTAGAAAACCATTGGAAAGATGGGAGGAAAGGATACTTTAAGCCAACCAGCTGTATTCAGGGCAGATAATCAGGCACTGCTCAACTAAATGTAAGAGCTGCTGTCATCTTGGTCCTCTCACATGAATGTCCTGGTAAGTATCTTAGGTTGTGTCGCAGGGGCACTTTGGTGCCCTGCTCCTA
>NW_017729031.1:8152777-8153294 GCF_001723915.1 Gavialis gangeticus | reverse complement strand
ACTGGAGGACCAGGTGAGGCTGTAGGGGTTGGAGGAGGCCTCAGGGGAGCTCCCCAGTAGCGTGGGGGTTCCTGGTGCCCTGGGAGGGCACAGCAATCTGGTGCCAGAAAAGGCACAGCAGTTTGAGCGCCGGAGAGTGGCGCTGCGTTTCAGGGTGTTCTGACCCCAGCCCCAGTGGGGCATTATCGAGAAGGGCCCAGTGGGGCGTAAGACCCAGAAAAGGGGTCTGGGGGCCAGGTAAGGCCAAAGCTGCCTGAGCCCCGATTGGCGGGACGTGCGAGCAAAGCCCCGGGAGAGGGCGAGCACATTCGAGAAGCCCCGGGAGAGGGCGAGCACTTTGAGAAGCCCCGGGAGAGGGCGAGAGTGTAGAGAAGGGCCCGGTGGGGCCACTAGGTGAAGGCAGGCCAGGAGAGCGTCTGTGAGGGTGTGGGCCTTAGGAACAGACTCAACAACATCCGGAATATCTGAGAGGTTTGGGACGTGGTATTAGGGGTGGTAGGAGCCACGTATAGCCCTG
>NW_017729031.1:8122721-8147777 GCF_001723915.1 Gavialis gangeticus | reverse complement strand
CGGGAGTGCCCAGAATTATCGGTAGATGGGGTACAGGTGGGAGTACACCTGGGAACCGTGCCAAGGAGGACAGAAAAAGGCAGCCTCCCTTTAACAATTTTACCAGCAAAGACGTGGCAGACGAGATCGAGGGTGCGTTTTATAGTCACTTGGCATGGTAGGGGCGTTAGGAGGGTTCACGGCCACTCGTAGCGTCCCGCCCCGTGACAGGTTAGTACCTTAGTGGAGGTTTTGAGGACATATGTGAGCCATTAGTTATGGTCAGTAAGAGGAGTTATTGAAAAACCTGAAGATGACTCCTCTAAGATCACTTCAGTTCACTGGCTTGAACTTACACTGCCCTTCCCATATTCTGTCTCCTTTCTTTACCCTGTTCGTTCTCAATGATATGGCACTGTTTATATTGCTGAGGGTGGTGCATATTTATCCAAAGAAACTTCTCTTTACATGTATGCATTATTTAGATTTAATGAATAAACATGAAAGTTGCTTTCGATTTTTCCTATCCTATGACTGTTTTTTATGGTCCTGCTAAATTTTAATATTTCATTGATTAAGAGCATGACAGCTGGAATCCAGCTGGTCAAATGTGAATTTCACCTGCTATATAAATAATCAGCTTAACCATCAGTGCATGCTTGTTAAGTATAATTCTCTGTCTTGTGTGTGCTACATAGAAAACACTTATCTCCATTTGCATGATAATAAAGCACAATTAAAGTGTGGTTTAGAGTTTAAGCCAACAAGAGAGAAACTATTGGATGAACATGCAAAATGAATACTTCCCAGCTATATAAAGTATTCAGATATTCTGTTTATACACGGGAGACGCATTATTTGACCCAAAATAGTATGAGAAACAAGTAAGCATGCCACTAACCACTCCGAAGCAGTGACCATACTGCAGCATGAAAGGAGAAGGACACAACTTTAAAAATAGGAATACAAGTAGACTGTTTCTTTGGAGTATCTTCCTCAAAGGAATTGTGTCTTTGAGAGACCAAAGACTATTTTCCACACTGTATATATACTTCAACTAAATAGGTTAGTGACACTTCCAGCCAGCTATCTAGAATAAAGCAAATTGCCCTAGGCCCAGCCCTGAGGCTCTCAGGCAAAATTCTGTTTCAAGTCAATGCTGGGAACTGACAAGAAATAGACAACTTGAAGAGATCCTCTGGAAGGTAGAGTGTTAACCTCACCCAGTGGAAATAATAGATTCATTTTTTGGAAGTTAGAATGAATCCTGGTTTTATTAAGGACAATTACATCCAGTGAAATTCACCAAAGGTCAGAGTTGCAAGGTCAAAGAAAAAAAAAAAGGAAGGTCTAGCATGAAGCTGACATCTCATACTTGAAGGTATACATACTTCATGGTATACAACTCCCATGTACTAACAAATAAATAGGCTTGAGAGATCTGTCCCAACAGTAGCTAAGACATGAGAGCCCTGCTTGGTCCAGAATTTGCCCTAGATGCCCAAAGCCTAAAAACTTTCAGAAAACTGTCTCAGCTTGAGACCTCAATATCGATTGGACCCTGTCCTTGCATGACGTTTTAAAACTGACTTTCCATATATATGTTGCCATGTTTTTATTTCTAATCTTCACCTTTGCTTGGCAATGATTAAACAGTTCAATGGCCTTCTCTGTTAAGTCTAAAGGCATGGTCAGTATTTAAAAAAAACTAGTCAATCTATAGCCTAGAAGAAAATTTTCTCCCATTTCTGTTTCTGACATTCTTCAACATGATTGACATAATCCACCTGACTGAAATAGCTCAGCAACACACATGCTGCCACTATGGGAAATGCAGAAAGAACTGTTCTGGAAGAAGCAACTAACAAGTATTTTAAAAATCTCATTATTTTCTATGTGAAAGGGTAAGTCGGTGAGGCAGAGATTTCATTTTGGACTGGGAGTGCAGATTTCCACAGCTGCCTGAGAGTAACTTCTTTTCATATTATTAAACTGCAGGGCAGTTTAGGACCTGAGGTTTTGAACCTGTGGGTGACCGAGAAACTGTAGTGTCAGGTTACTGAGAGGCAGGGTCACATACTTAGAGCTGGGAAAATGTGTTGATTCCTGATTTCGACTTGTTCTGTCCCAGAAGTTAAAATCATGTACATACCTCAAAACTGGTCAATGCACAGCCTAAGAAACTGTCAGTGTTGAACTGAAAACAGAAAGCCACCCAACTGGCTCTCATTCTCAGTATTCAGGGTGGCAGGGCGGGTACACAGAAAACTGAATCCTTAAACAAATATCTGTTTCCTCCAAACTATTTTATAAAAAAAATGTAACTAGGAGAAAAGAAAACAAACACAGCTTCAAAGGCCACCACAATGTTTTCCATCTTTTGTTCAGACCTGTAATCTTTAAAATTAAGCAAAGATTAAAATGCAAATATTGATTTTGGTGCTGGATGATTTAAGGGTCTTTGCAGGGTTTAGGAAACAGTCTGTACATTTCATTTCCTTTTAGCTACGACAGCACATTGTTGTCAGCGTTTCTTTTATTTGCACATCTGGAATTAGTAAAAGTGCACAGCTGGGAAGAGCTGCTAGCTATTATTGATGTTTTGCTTTCCTCTGGAGGGCTCAGAAAACTACCCTCACTAAGGAGTAATTAGACAGCATAGTTAATAAAGTTATACTGAACAGTGAAGATGAAATGAGAGTTACAGTACCACCAACACTGACCATCTGGGAAGCATTTTTGAATTTGTTACATTTGCAACAGCTTATTCATTTATATAAAACAATGTTTAGAGAAAGCTGTGGTGCATCATGCCACACATCCAGCAGCTCAGAGCTGAAGCCTGCCCTAAGCAATGCACATTGTGTATGGATTAGTAAAACTGATGCAGTGTTTAAATACACAGGCAGAGTAGCTAGTGCCTCTTTAAATCTTGTGTATTGGAAGAAGAGTTGTGAGACAAATGAAGTCACTGAAAACCTCTATGTTTAAAGATACACCTACACATACACACTCAAAACCAGTGATGTAATTGTTGAGGGGGGGATAGGCAGCAATAATAGCTCAAAAATAGCTGCTGTCAGCAGAACTTAGTCACACGCTACTGCCACCAGCATCTCAGCAGCCACCATTGCCAATGTGCCAGAGCTGTCTAGCACAACTCTGGCCAAGACCACAGGTGTATAGCATATATATATAAAATGAGTTTTTTATCTGAGACTTCAAAGGGTTTGACCACTATACTGGTGCACCAAATGGTTCTTTCCCATTCCTGTGCTCTGTTCTGAGGCCAGGGACACATAATCAGGAAGGTCTGAAGTCTAGTTTGTGTTATTCTCAAAAGATCAAGGAGTTAAACTTATAAAATGATAAAAGCTTGTTTATTCAGACAGCCTTCTTAGCCTACTGATCTGCTGTTCCATCCTGCCAGCCTGGGCAAATGTAACAACTTAAACATAACACTTTAAAAGTTATCCACACATACTCTGGGTTCCACCACTGACTTGCTGTGTGGTTTCACCTCTCAGTACCAGTTGTTACATCTGTGATATGAGGAGTGTAACACTTAATCACTTACTGGGAAACATAAATTATTTTATGAGAGGAAGGCAGATTTTGTGCAGAAGCATGACACTAGGACTCAGGAGATATGGGATCTTTCACAGATTTCCTGTAATCCCTGAGCTGCAAAGTAGACCTAACACTGTCTTTGTTTCACCAAAGTATCTTCTCTTCTTTGATAGTAAGCAGTTGGGGACAAGGTCTGGCTCTCACTAGATACAGTCAGGCTTAAATAAATGATAAATGTACTGTGCTGGACAGCACTGCCCTGAAATACTCTTTATTGCTCTGTTATCTTCTAAACCAGAAGCAGTGCAGTTCCCATATCTGGGAGAGCAGGCTAATTAGGACTGCTGGGCCGCATCCATACATGACGTGGATGTTTGCTTTCCCAGGGACAACTAGCAGTAGTACACTTTGTGCCACCACTACTTGTCCCTGGGGAATACCCGTGCCAAGCACTCTATGGCACCCAGCAAGTTACTCCATGGGTGGTAGGGGAGGCTGGGGCCAACCCATTGCTTAGCCTTACCTGGGATCCTGGGAGCCTCTCAGGGCTGCAGCAGTGATGATTCTACTGCATAGAGCCTGGTTGGTAGCTGCAGTATGGCTGTGGGCAGCCTGGCTCCACTTTTGAGTGGCACAAGCTGCCTGTGCATGCTCCGCTCTGCTTTTTTTCTCTATGCTGCTCTCTTGCAGCGCAGAGAACAGCTGAATGTTCAGTATGTGGAGCCACAGACGTGTCTGCGGCTCCACATACTGCAGAGCAACATTCATCTGGATGTGTTATTTAGCCAACCCATATGTGAATTATCCCACAGTGCAGCTGTAGTTATGAGCTAGGGACAGACATTCAAAAAGCTTGAGCCTGAATTAATTCAATTTTTGCAGATTAGTCTAACCTGGCTAGGCTAAATCAGTTTTGTAACCAAACAGACATCCCAGAAATGCAGGCATATGCTTGTAGTGGCTCAGGCTAGAAGCTGGGGGGTGCTAGAGCAGCTGTCTCTTCTATTCCACAGGGCTGAGCTGCAGGGCTGTGGCCAGGCCCTGGCAAGACACCCTGATTAGCCCAGCAGGGAATTGATAACAGTGTTTATCACTGCTAACTCAGGGTTTATCACCCCATCAAGAAAACAACAGAGGGACATTATCAGCTACCTGTTGATTCTGCTTGTTGATTCAGCACGGACTGTAGCCAGCATGTGGTCTGCTAGCTAATACACAAACACCTCTCAGCAAGACAGAGGGGAAGGGGGAATTCCTCCTTAGCGGTGAGTGGTAAGGGGGAGGGAGGGAGCAGCCTGCAAGCTTCTGGAGCTGCAGCCAGGGAGCACAGTGGAGGGGCCAGCCCTGCTGTGGAGCAGAAAGCCCCCCTCCCCCCAATAGCCCAGGGAGCATGCTGGAGTGCTGGGGGAGTCTGATTTATCCTAAACCAGCAATGGCTCTGGGACAGACATTGCATAGATTCATACATGTAGGGTTGGAAGGGGCCTTGCAGATCTTCCAGTCTGACCCCCTGCCCTGGGCAGGAGAGAAAACTGTGCTCAAATGACCCCAGCTAGGTAATCATCAAGCCTCCTCTTAAAGACCCCCAAGGTAGGAGCCAGCACCACTTCCCTTGGAAGTTGGTTCCAGATCCTAGCCGCATAAACTGGTTTGAGCCAAATCAGTTAAGTCTGATACTACATTCAACCAGGTTTCTCTCAAACCAGTTTCAGCCATTTTCAAACTGGTTTATGTGCACTGAACATCTGTTCTGTTACAGGTTTAAATCAGTTTCTGATCACTTAAACTGGTTTGTCTGTAATGTCTGTTCCTAGCCATGGGGTCCCTGATTTATTAGCAGTTTTTGTGCTGCCAGTCACAGAACATTTACAAGGTGGACATATATAGCACACTAGGAACATATGTGCTTCTCTGTATCTCCAGGTATTTGAATCAAGACCAGAAGCCTTTCTGGAAGGTGTTTTAGTCAAATACAAAGCACTAGGCTCAATACTGAGATAAGTGGATAAATTTATATCACCTACATTATAGACAAAAGGAAGATGAGAGCAGATGATTTAATAGTTCCATCTGGGTGTAAAATAGATGACTCTAGGTTAATTAATCATAAGAGCTAAGAGAACATGCAATTGTGTTTGTCATGTTTCACCCATTTGACTTGTAGTATTTAGCTGTATACACTCCATCCATCCCTTCATTACTTAGACACTACTCCCATATTCCCCTAACCTCCCCTTGCTTCCCTCCATATGTTTCCTCAACTAGAGCACCAAGGAGAACATTCCTTTCATGGTCATTTCCAATCCATGGTAAGTTCTGAAGGTCCATGTAGAGGCGGGGAAATGGTGAAAACCTATACTAGTTGGAAGCAGGAAGTTTCAGGAGAACGGAAATGCAAAGTCTTAGCCTCAGTCCTGGGCTAGTATATGGGAAAGGGACTCTGCAAATCCATCTCATAGGAGGCTCAGAGAGGTATGAAGAACTTCAGTTATATAAGTGCCAGGTGTTATATTTTTGGCCCTGTGCTATGCACCAGTTTTAGCTCCTTACCATTGTGTGCTTGGTGCATGTTCAAAGCTTGCCTGTTCTTAGCTTCCTACCACAGTTTCAGTGTTGTATCCTGGATTAAACATGTCTGTTTCCACTGCTTTATCTCAACATCTGCATGTTACATGCTGGTGCTCTGCACCAAGCAAACCTACTCTCAGGAGCCAAGCACATCTCAGCACAGTATACAGGGAACATTTTTATATCTTGCTTCCCATCCCAGTCCCACCACTATGGAAACATGTTTTGAAACAGGGCTGGAAGTATGGGGTATGGTTGTTAGTGACAGCAAAGATGCAGTCTGTCTACCATCCTCCACAGCCCAACTCGGATCCCCTTTTTTCCTCCTCACAGGGCATGTCTATATATGCATTAAGTGTACTACCCCTCATATGAGGTACTACATAAATGTTCAGTAGCCAGTGCTAATGCACAATAGCATCTTTTTGTGACACTTAATGTGCTGTAGACTAATTCTACTGAGCACTAGTGCATTAGCAAGGTTTTTGCCATGACACCCTAATGAGAAGTAAAATTAGTCTACCATGCATTAAATATCTCATATAGATGTGCCCACATTCTCCTGAAGATCTCAGATTTCCTGCCAGAAGAAGCAGCATTAAGGAAAAGGGTGCACTGCAGGCAGTGTTGGAAAGGTGGGAAATTCTAGGTTCTTTTGCCTGATCAAAGGAGCTGTGGAAGGAAGTGGGGTTCTGGGTCCACCATCTCTTGACCTGGAGGAAAAACCATTGAAAGGGATTGTTGGGGTGGCTGGGTATTTGTAGAGAAGGGAAGGAAGAGGCAAGAAAACAGATAGCTCCACTTCTTTCCACTTCAGTGACATACTCAAGAGGAAAAGTATTCAACTTATCCCTTAATCAGTAGCACAGTTAAGGTGGGGCAATAAAGGCAGTAGGCCTGGGCACTGGATTGGTGATGGGGGGTGAGGGAAGAGGACAATCATGCCTGTGGCAGCTGGAATTCACCTCTGCCTTTATGCACTGCAGCTGCTATGGGCACCCGGCTGACTCATTATGCCTCTGCCCCAATAGTTTCTTTCTTCAAATATTTATGATCCAAAAAGCAAAGATTCTTCTCATGACAATTCCTCCTTGGAAAAGGAACACAAATATTAGATTTTTGGAAATCCAGTTGTTCATCAATGTTGTTACCATTTAACTGGGCCTTTAGAAACACAGTTTTTAAGTGATCCATTCCATATTTTTCACAAGGCTCAAAATATAGAAGTAGTCAAGTTTCTCAGTAGTGCAGGGTGACTGTTGGCAAACAGGCAGAGACACCAACACTAACATCCCTCACACATGCCCCCTAACTGCTCCTGTCCCCATGTCATTAGCTCTGTATTACCATAACCATAAAACTCTGAAAATTTTGGCAGTAGTTCATGTCAAGTGGAGGCTGTATATCAATCAATCCCAAGACCAAACAACTCAGCCACCTTCTTCCTGTACTCAGTCCCATTGTTCAAGAAAACATGAAAGTGTATGATCATGATTACATTAAACCAGCAACTTAAATAAAAGCTGTTCACCTGCTCTCTATTGAATGAAAGTTCATTTAGTTGGTAATGAATCTGAGCTACAATCAGTCTGTATGTAGGTTTTAGAACACTTTAAAATGTAGTTCTTCAACTAGAAAATTTGCAGTCTTGGCAGAACTTCCAAAAAAAAAAAAGCCCCAGCAGAGCCCATCCCTCCTCTAAAATGAGGTCCAGGAAAAGCACATAGGCAGGGACATAGCTCATTTTCAGTGACCACAGCATGTCTTCTTAAGCCACCTAATTACTGTAGCAATAACATGCCTGCTAACAGAGCACTAGTTTTGCTATACAGGTACATTTCATTCTTTTGGTCTTGAGTTAATAACAAAACAATCTTTTGCCAAGGCTCGTCCTTTACCTAATAGCTTCACATCTGATAACTATTTTCAATGTTATTTCCCCAGAGGGGCAGAATGTGCCATAAATGGAAATACATCCTCAGTCAGCAGGATTATAAAGAGTGATTCATAGAGAGGGTCAAAAGAAAGTTGGAAAAACCAGGAATTTTGTAAACTACTGATTTCTCATGATCTGTATCTCAGAAATTCCCTATGCCAAACATGTACTGCTAACCTAACTTCACACCACCATGACACTTAACAGATATTGCTAGACAATCTCATTCAGAATGCAGATTTAAGAGGCCTTATAATAGTATAAAAAAGAAGAAATGCTCTACTTCACAGCAGATCTCATGCTCCTATAGAATAACGTGTAATCATCAATGGGGTAATACAATATGTCATGTTCCCATTGGTTAAGATGAGTGAATAAGAGATGTATAATAGGGCTGCATGAAGCTTTGGTCACTGATTCAATTAGGTAGAAATTCAGTCCAATTCAGGGGCTGAATCTCTGAATCAAATCAGAAGACCTTTTAATTAATCTGAATTAAATTGGAACCCTCTGAATCGATTCGGAGAGATTCAGAAAGATTCAATGATTCGGACATAGGCACAGCTTTAAATGTTTTTTCTACATACCTCAAGGTACCAGGTGGCTGCTGCAGAGATGCTGGGGCAGATGGAACATCCCACGGGAGCATGGGTGGGGGGGTCCCCAGAACACTTGGCAGTAGTCCTGGAAGTGGACCAGAAGCAATTCTGGTCCATTTCTGGGTCCTCCGGGGAGCATGCAGAGGACCTCCCCCCCACACCCACTGGCTCATCGACTGGTGCCTCCTGAGTCTGGTGGGATACCCAGGGTCTCCCTGCAGCCAATCAATAAGTCAGGGGGAAAAGGGGGGTGGTCTCCTGCCCATTCAGCAACAGACCCGGCAGTGGACTGTAAGTACTTCTGTACATTCACAAGTTGCACCTGGTACCTTGAGGTATGTAGAAAAAACATTTAAAGTTGTGTCTATAGCTGAATCACTGATTCTCGCAATCAGCATCGAATCTTCTGATTCAGATTCGGCTGAATCAAGTTGGGACAGTGATCCGAATCAATTAATCAAATCACTGTCCCCGATTCAGGCTGAATCCGAATCGAATATGGACCATTTTGCACACCCCTCAATAACGGTAATAGCTCTGTGAAGATAATGGAATTAAGAACCTGTCAAGCACTTTGAAAATGAAAGATGCCTGTCCTGTGCTAGGAAATGGGTGTTGTTACTTAAAAAGCTATAATTTTAGTCAGGTGGTTTTGATTATTTATTCATATCTATATCTATATATATCTTTATATAGCTATATCAATACATCTATATATCAATATAAGCATATCAATATTGATATCAATATTGATACAGATATGAATAAATAAGCAAAACCACCTTACTAAAATTATAGCTTTTTAAGTAACAACACCCATTTCCTAGCACAGGAATGGCATCTTTCATTTTCAAAGTTCTTGGTAGGTACTTAACTCCATTATCTTCACAGTGCTATTACCCTTATATACCACTTATATCTGTATATATTTGTTTTTTCTGAATTCTCAAATACAGTAACTAGCATGGTTCTTTTCTTTTCTGATGTGCCCAAATCTCCCATAGGTTATTCAGTTCTATATCTCAGAAGCAGACCCAGTGGTAAAGAAATAATAAACTTCTATTGAAGTGGAAGAAAACACACAGCAGATCTGTTGCAATTATATACAAAAACACACAATGTATACGGAAGGCTGTAATTACAAGCAACAGGTTTGTTTTATACTTATTTATGCTTATGTTGCATTCTGTGGGGGGTTTTTTAATGCAATATACAAGGTTTGTGGAGTAATTTCTTAGCCTGAATAAAAGTGAAGATCTTACAAATTATTGTGCGACATAACTATCATTTTACCATTTGTTAATCTCTGTCATTCTCTCTTGTTCTCTCATCTATGTTAAGCATGAAAATTATATGCTGTAAAATTAACTGTCACATAGGAGACTGTTGATTTGTAGAGCATCCTGAAAAAAATTATGTATATCACTGTGAACAAAAAGTTATCTACAGAGCTGTGCTTCTGTGTAACTACAGTAACCACATGCTGGCCATAAAATACTATGTTCTGAAAGGAGCTAGAAGAATATTGTCTACAATATAGCCTATTTTAATGGATACTTCCTAACTTTCTCTACTCAGCCCCCCAAAATGACCACACAGGGCCACCCTCATCCTCATTTATAAAATGGCTGGGTTCTCTGACATGAAAATCTATATAGAGATATAACTAGGTGCACTATCTACGTTTGAAATAAATTGGGGAAAATTGTATCAGTTAAAAGTTCACTGTTAAAAATTGAGACAGATAATAGATTTAAAGTAACATTTTTTACTTCAGAATTATCAGTCTGGGCATTTGTTATTTTTGTAGGCAGTTATTCTACTTTCCTGCAGTAATTTCTTCATCCTAAACCTGGATCTCAAGCCGTTTAGCATCTACTAGATTATCACACAAGTTCAGCTACAAATTGAGAAGTAACGCTGATCATACTGTGTGGGGGGGGGAAGGAGAAGGACAGCGAAGTGGTGTCAGGAATGTTTTTCCAGATACAGGCTTCTGTTTCTAGTATTAACCATTCCAGTAATCAATTTTACCATCATGCATCACAAGAGGTACAGTCAAGCAAACTTGCAAGGCATTGCACAAAGTATGAGTTTTGTGTATTCTGTACCAGGCTAATTTCCCATACAAGAGATCAGCCTTGGATGGAAAACATGGATCTGGATTTGGCCACTCTGGTTCTCCAAGATCTAGGTTTGGCTGGTAGTGGTTAACTGCAGGCCTCAGACCTGGCTTCCCTCAAACTGTTGGGAGATACTAGAATCTAGTTCTGGTTCTTTCATACACAACACATATATATCAGGAGTATACATAATGATGTTTTATAATGGTTTAATACATACTTTTTATGTGCTTACACAGGAAAACTGAAAATTACTGCGCAGTATGGGCACATGTCTACAAATGCATGCTCATACTGTACAGTGACTATGGAGACTTATGCTTGATTAGTTTCTGTGCAATAACGCAAATGCAGATGACTTACTGTGCACTAAAATTATGTGTTATTGTATATGAATCTTGTAGGGCTAAAAGCAAGGCTATGTAATGCTAAAAGTAAAGCCATTTCTTTTTACCTTTAACCTCAATACATAGAAATGGACACAGCACATACTAGATGGGTGAAAAGAGAAGTGCTGTGTAAAGGGTTACTGATAAGATATGAAACTAGCTGAATCTGGTCAACAGAGGAATCTCGTCAACAGAGAAACCTTGAAAGAGGGACAAGGACTGTTTTCTTTCAAGCAGACTACTTGGCAAGAATATATAAAGCATGTAGTCACAAGAGAATAGTGATTTAGTTAATAGATGATTGGGTATTTTTACGAGCATGAGCTAATCATGAACTAACGCTGATGTCCTGACAAAGTATAAAATAGTATTATAACTAGTAGGCGGGGTCCCTCTTTGGAGGCACCTCGCTCAAGCGAATAAAGATTCTGTATCTGCAGGCTGGATATGGCCCACTGACAAGGGTCATCTGGCCATAAAACATGAATTACTGTGCAGTAAATTACTGTGCAGTAAAGACACATGTAAACACGCCCAGTATCTATGAGACAAAATGGAATCCTATCCAAAACTATTCAAACACTTGATGTAGACATTCAGACAGGATCACTGTTTGGCTAACAGAAGCACTTTATTTTGCATGGCCATGGGAGAACAGCAAGAGGCGACTGATGCTCAATGAGAGTAAAACACAGGCTGCTTTATATACTGATAAATCACATACAGATTAACCCTCCCCCCCCACCCCAGGCTCTTGGCAGTCTGACAGCAACTCATCTCGCTGTCTGGCTGGGCTGAGCAAGTTTTCTCAAGCTGTCTCCTGATAAGCTTATCCTGAAGGCCGCTGTGTTGTTCTCACTCGGCCTTTACCCACATCACATCTCCCCCCCATTTCCTCCCCATCCTGACCCGACACATATACACTCCTTTCAGTACTTTTCCATTCCTCACCACACTTGAAAAACATTTCATACATGATTCAGTTTAGGAAATGGGCTGTGATGCAGGACAATTTTTAATAAGGACCACGCTAGATGTTCAATCCATGTCTAAAAAGTGCTTTGCAACTCCACTGATATTCCATAACAACCTCTGAGATTCTGGGAGCTAACATTGTGTAAGACTAATATGAAGAAATATGAAGAAAGGTATAAAGAGAAACAAAGATGAGATGCTTGAAAGACTGAGTTTGTGTGGACTGCTTGCGGTCATCCTTCAAGTAACCTGGTAATGCAAGTTCTTTTTCTTTAAAAAAGCAAATTGGCATTGAGCTCAGTAACAGGGAACAGCTGAAAATTTGGAAACAGCAGAAGGACATGATTGAGGATACTCAACAAAGCTATTGACCTTGAATTAAATATTTCTTGATATTCCTAGTGAGGAATTAAAGCAGGGTGCCAGACATCCAGCCTGCAGGCTGGATATGGCCCACTGACAAGGGTCATCTGGCCATAAAACGTCTCACAGGATGGACCCATCTCTATTTGGCCTCCAGGCTCATTACCTTAGCTGCCACAGACCCTTTGGGGCAGCACTAACCCCACTGTTTCTGTGAGACTCCAGAACCCAGGAAGTTAAGGCTGCTCACTTCTTCCTCCCCCCACCACTGAAATTAGGCTTTTTTAGTTGTCTCTGGTAATCAAACCTGGTGGCAGGAGCAAAAGGAGAGGGGAACGGGTGGTGAGTGGCAGTGGCTTTTACTTCCTGGTTTCCAGAGAGGTCCCAGTACAGTGGCTCCGAATCTACTTTGCTTGTGAATGGAGAAGTGAGCTATGCAGATCATTTAAAATAAACTAAGCTAACAGAAAACATCTTTGCAGAAATTCTGTCAACTGTGCAAGTCTCCTATGGATAAAGTAATCCGTTTGTGGATTTGTGAAAGTAACTCTTCACAGATAATGGCAAAATTCTCTACAGACATCAGTTGTTCAACAGTGTTTCTATTATCTCTCATATTCTCAGAAATCCTCTGACAGTCCTCAGAATACTGCTTTATACTACTATTATGCTGAGTCTTCACATTACATAATGGGGTTTTATAGTTATGGTATGTGACACTGATTAGAGACAAACTGGAACTTTTTTGGGCTCTGACACTTGGTACAAAAAGGGCCTGATCTTAAGCCAGAAGAATCTTTCCAGCGAGTTAAGTAGGCATTGGATCAGGCCTGACAGGACACATTTTAAAGGTATTTAGGTGCTTAAAGATGGAGCTGGAAGTTGAGCATCTTAAAAAAAAATCTGTCCTTTATTCCTTACTCAGGTGAGGACATTACTCTTATGGGTAAAGACTTTAAATATACCCGAGCCTTTCTACTCCAACTTCTGGCTACTAGATGGGAAATATCTATTAGTATGTAGTTAGTCACTACTGTTTTTTTTCCTATTCTTTTTTCCTCCTCTCCTCAGCTGTATTTTGGAGAATAGGTCAACCTTCTGTCACCTTTACTTTTTCAGCTAAACAGACAATACTCAAAAAGCTGTTACACTTTTCATGCCTCTCTACATCAAAGTACCTCTGAGCTTTGGTTTCATTTTAAACAACTGACAGTGAAAAAAATGCTTAGTCATACTTACATAAGGAGATGGCCAATTCAAAAGCAGTAGCAGGTTTCCTCAGGCAGTGAAATATCCACATATCAAAAGGAGATTGGCCTGGGCTATAGAGTTCCTGCTTCTATTTTGGCTTTATATGGCACTAGGAGGAAATAAAGGTTTCTGTGAAACCTCTCGGACAACGGAAGAAACAGTAAAGGCCACGACTGAGTAGCTAAGAGGCTGCAGTGATGTCTTGAGGAAGGAAGTTAAGAGTCACTTGGGAGCTTTTGTTAGTATTTCCACATTGGCAGGATTTTCACATCAAACCATTGTACCTAGGTCAGGAAAATGTAGATATGATTAAATACACACAAGCCCTCAGATGATATAATTAGTGGCTTGTGATGTACAACAGCCAAGGACAAATGACTGGAAACAATACGGCACAGTGATGTAAAGGGTTACATAAAGAGTAGCTAACACTTAGTATTAGGGAAGTTTCATTGGAAGCATTCTGAGAATGTCGCTAAGGAGTGAATTACCTAAGTATTTTTTCTCTAAAATAACTTGGTATTTTTTGCTCTACCTGTTTACCTCGGCAGAGATTGGAAATACATCTGGAGTTTCCTGGTGCCTTAATACTTCTTAGTTTAGAACCACAAAGGAGCTATAGAAAAAAAACAGCTTCATGTCCTCTGTTCTTCCTACTTTCATTGAGGACTAGATGCACGTGCACCAAAATGCTGTGAGAAAGCCTGTATTTCCAGTACAACCCAGGATCTCCAGCATAATCATCACATTTAGATATGTACCCGAATATTTAGATAATTAAACCGGCTCAAGGTGCTAGTGTTTAAGACATTAATTTGTATTGAAATAATCACATAAATGCAGATTAAATCAATGCTACAAGACAGAAGCGTCTGCCAGTTAGTGTGTCTCATGCCTAGAAAAGGTTCCTGAAAGCAGAGCCTTGGGAGCAATACATTTGCTAATGATTAGAACACCAGAGCAAGGACATCCATGAAGTAAAACCCAGGGGCTACCTAAATCCAGATCCATTCAGCTCTTTCAAATCCAGGATGCAATCCTGGACATCCTAACATTATCAAAAGGCTTTACTCAAGGGTGCGGTGTCATGGCAGTGAGTAGAAGAACCCATATAAATAATGCTTTATGGAATCAGACTACTATTTGGTTCACTTAAAAAAGTGAGAAACATAAGAATACAAGAAGAAAAGTGAAGTTAAAATAAAGCACTACAAGTAACTAGTTACACGACAGAAATGTTGGGATAGGAGTTTCTGATGGGTTGGGAACTATATTTTTATTTTATATTAATTATATCTCTGAGGCTTTCTGTAATATAATCGGTTTTTAACAGTTGTCACCAAGTTGCTCAAACATGTAGACATAGTAGTGGCATTGAAATCAATGGGACCTAGTCAAGGAGAAAGATCTTATTCAGTGTTAGCAATGGCCCAGATTCTGTATAACTACAGTTTCCTTGAATAAAAACTTGGAAGACTATAGTGCAGTGTAAAGAGAACTGTGTTAGCATTAAATGAGTTACATTGCTTCCAGTATCCAAGCTATCTGCAGCAGCCTGGAGTTTAGCATGGACTAACTTAATCTGCTGAGAAATTCACCTGGCAATACAGCTTCTGGTCTTTGAACTAGATAACTTAGAAAGGACATCTCTACTCTAAACATAGTCTGCTATGTAACATACCCTCAGAGCTTACATGAGATAGCCTTTGGCCTTATATGGACATAGATTTGAGAAAAAAAATCATATTATTAAGAGATGAAATAATAAGCCTTTTATAATACTTTTGGAATTCCTTATACCTTCCTTTTAATAATCTCAAAGCTATTTACTTATGTGGGTGAAATTATGCATTACACTTAGACCTCAATAATAGGGGTGTGCGAAATGAGCCATATTTGATTCGGATTCAGATTTGGTCCAAGGCTGGAGAACTGTAAATTACTCATTTATTTTTGTGGAGGAGACTGAAATTATCCTAACGTGAGCTAGATAGCATGTCCCAGTTAACCCTTGCCTGAAGTGGCATAACTCTGAGATACTCAGAGGGCACTTAGCAAACTTTGACATGCAGAGGGTTGTGTTTTAAGTGCCCTTAGTACTTTTAATTATTTAAGGAACCCCAGAAAATAGGTATGTATTCTTATTCCCACTAAGCAAATTAGGACACAGAAACACTATGTGATTCACATAGATCTGAGCAATTAATTTCTGAAAAAGAACCCAGAACTCATCAGCTTTTTGTGTTTCAAACAATATTTCCTCTCTGTAAAGGATCATAGGAAAGCAGGGCTAGAAAGGACAAAATGAGGTTGTATAGACAGCCACCTGTTCAAGTCATCCTTGACTAAACCATCCCAGAAGTCAAAGTAGCTTTGCACTTTATTGACTAATGATATCAGAGATGCATAGGCTTTTGTAAGCAGCAGCTACCTTCTGTCAAGCATCTCTCTAACCTGTCTGTCTTAACTGCTTTTGAAAATTTCCACAAATAGAGGTTCTGCAACTTCTCTAGGTAATCTGTTCCAGTACTTAAGTACCCTCATAGTCAGAAAGTTCTTCCTAATCTCAAGTCTAAATTTCCTCTGCTTTGGTTTGAGACCAATGTTCCTAGTCCTGTCTCCTAGACCTACAAAGAAAAAATTATCTCCATCCTCTTTATAATCTCTGTTTGAAGACTGCTATCAAATCTGCTCAAAGTCTTCTCTTCTCCATACTAAATAAGCTTCACTCTTTCAGCCTTTCCTCATAAGCTATCATTTCCAGGCCTCTAATCATTTTTGTCCCTCTCTGTTGGACTCTTTCTAATCTGACCACTTCTTCCCTGAAGTGTGGGGACCAAAACTGGATATAGTACTCCAGGCAAAGTTTCATCAGTGATGGAAAAAGTGGAAGAATCACTTCTCTTGATTTGCAAGAGGCAGTCCTGTTAATACAACTCAGAAAGCTGTTGGCTTTTTTTGCAACAGGGGCAAACTGTCTGCTCATATTGTTTATGGTCCACTGTAACCCCCAGGTCCTCCTATGTAGCACTGCAATCTAGTCACATCATTCCCCAGTCCGTATCTGCACACAGCTATTTCATCCTAAGTGTAGGACTTTGCACTTGTTCTTGTTGAATCTCATCTGATTGATTGTGGACCACTTCTCCAGCCTATTCAGTAGGGCAGTACAAAGCTTTGGTTGCTGATTCGATCTGGTGAATATTCGGCCCGATTCAGTGGCCAAATCTCCAAATCAAATCAGAAGATCCTTTAATCTCTCTGAATAGAATCGGAACCCTCCAAATGAATTCAGAGAGATTTGATGATTTGGACATAGACACAGCTTTAAATGCTTTTTTTACATACCTCAAGGTACCAGGTGGCTCATGAATGCTGAGAAGCTGGGGTGGATGGAGCGTCCCACCAGAGCACAGGGGTGGTCCCCAGTGCACTTGGCAGCAGACCTGGAAGACCAGAAGCACTCCCAGTCCACTCCCAGGTCCACTGGGGAGCATGCAGGGGACCCTCCCCCAGCTTAGCAATTGGTGCCTCCTGGGCCTGGGGGGCCACCCAGGGTCCCCCTGCGGCTGATCGGTCCACTTTTGGGTTCACCGTTGAGCATGCTGGGGGCCCCCCTATGCTCCTGTGGGATGCTCCATCTGCCTCAGCATCACAGTGTTCACGAGCCATGCCTGGTACCTTGGAGTATGTAGAAAAAAACATTTAAAACTGTATCAATGGCCAAATCACTGATTCTCGGAATCAGCATTGAATCTTCAGATTCGGCCAAATCAAATTGGGACAGTGATCCAAATCAACTGATCAAATCACTGTCCCCAATTCAGGCCAAATCTGAATCCAAATTGAATACGGCCCATTTCACACACCCATACTATTGAGGTCATTCTGAATCCTAGCTCTACTCTCCAGAGTGTTTGCAATTCCACCCAACTTTGTGTTATCTTCAAATTTGCTAAGCATGCACTTAATCCTACCATTCAAATCATCAATGAAGATACAAAATAATATCAGGCCCAGGACAATTGCCTGGGGAATCCCACTTGATACCTCTTTGCACCTAGACAGTGAGCAGTTGCCAACTACTTGCAGAGTACAATGATCTTATCAGTTATGTATCCACCTTACTGTGCTTTCATCTAGTCTTGTACTTTCTTAGCAGGAAGCCTGTACTTTAGTAGCCTGTACTTTCTTTGGCAGAAACAGCATGTCATGGACTGAATCAAGAATCTGGAGCCAACCACCCCACATGGATACACACGCCCAAGTTGCAGCAGATGCTGTTGATCCTGGATTGGCCTCATTAGCCATCTTTGGATCCACAGATAAGACTAGCATAAAAGACAATTGTCCCCAGATGAGAGACTGCCAAAGAAAACTTTCTTAGATTGTTATGTCAACAAAATGTCATGGGGAGACAGTGTCAAAAGCCTTGCTGAAGTCAAGATATATCACTGCTATCCCCCTATCCATAGAGATTGTACCTTATCATAGAAGGAAATCAGGTGACTTATTCTTAGTGAATCAATGCTGACTGTTTCTGACCACCTTGTTTTGCTCTTTTTCCAATCATCTGATATCTTACCTGACTTCCCCAATTTTTCAAAGAGGAAAATTTGTTGAAATTACCTTGCTGACTTCCTTCAGTGCCCTAGGGCTGGGCTGTCCAACTGGCAGCCCACAGGCCATCATACAGCCCATGGCCCCTTTAGCTGCCTCTGTAATATCTCCAGGGTGAGGAAAGGGGCATGTGCTGCTAGTGGTACTCACATATGGGGGATGGAGGGCTACAAGCAGCCTGTGTGGTGGGAAACAGGTGGCCATAGACAACCACTCTGGCCCAAGTGTTGGGGACCATACACCACATTTGTAGCTAGCATGGTGAGGTGCAGGAGATCCCAGGGGCCCAAGACCATACTGGATGGCTGGCTGGCATGGTGTGTGGCCCTGTGGCACAGACAAGATGGACAGCCTTTTCCTTGGGTGTCCATCTGCCCCTTCTGACTTGAAAACTTCTAACTTCTGTTTGTAATTCCAAACCTGTTCTTCTGCTATTCTAGGCTGTTTGTCTTCCTCCCTATCTTTGCTTCAAACTGCATTTATGTTCTGGTGGCTGACCTTATTCACAAAGACTGAGGTAAAAAGCCATTAAATACCATATTTATTAAAATCCAAAACAGGTTTCCTCCCCCCCCCCCAAGCAGCATGGGAGGAAAGCCTCATCTTAGATTTGAGCACTGGTCTGGGGCAGATGGTGACTCAGCTATGACATTAGCCCCAAGCTCATAGCTGGGATGGCTTGTGTGGTGGGAAGGGGAGCTCACAGCAGTAGGAATGCAGTAGAGATCATGTGGTGAGTGAGGGCAGGAGGAGGCATAGTTGACACCACGTATCCTGCCTTCCCCCCACACCTGCTGCTTACCTTAGGATCCAGTTCCATCACCAGGGGGCAGGGCAAGGCAGCCAAGCAAGGGGCAGGCACAGGCATAGGCATGGGTGGCAGGTAGCAGAGGGCAGGGAGCAAATGACAGGAGGGACAGGTAGGGAGTCACGGGGATGGAGTCTGGTCCCTTGTCCTTCACCACAGCTTTCCCTGCCATGGCTTCAGGGAGCAGGAATTTAAGACAACCCTCTAACAGTTGAATTATATACATGGAAAATTATAACAAATTCATAGCTTTCCACATACAGAATCAAATTATTGGTGGGGTTGTTTTAAAATAAAGTCATCTTGGATTTGTGTAAATACTGTACTTCAATCTTCTCTGCAAGATCTGTAACTAGGTTGCCTTCTGCATTTAATAAAGCACCTACATTTTCCTGGGTTTTCCTGTTTCAACATCTAAAATCCCTTTTCATTGTCCTTAATGTCCCTTGCTAATTGCGACTCAAATGATGCCCTGGCCCTCCTGATTTTCTCCCAGCATGTCTGCATGGTACTGTTATACTCTCCCCTTGTGCTATGATCAACTTCCACTCTTTGTAGTACTCCTTTTTCAGTTTTAAGTTAATGAGGAGACAAGGCCAACCCCATTGAGGATGATTTCACTAACAGCAATGGTCTTCACTGTATTTATTAAGGCAATGGAGCTTGTCCAATACATGAATATACAAATAAAATAAGCAACCTGAAAGCTTCAGTTTACATCATAATATTTTAAATAACAATAATTTAAATAGGAGTCCTCCAAGACTTATAATTAAGGAAGTCCTTGAAGTATTTTGCTGGATCAAGGCCATAAACTATAAGAATGTAAAGACTCCTATTTTTAAATGAAAAATTACAGTTGAACTTTGGGTTTCATTCTTGCTGTTTAGAGCATTTTGGCCTTTCAGCCTTTCAGCTAGTGTGATCACCAGCTCTCCTATATTCTTGAGACAGTCACTGGGTTGTTTTAAAAAAGTTTCCATTAAAATTAATCCCATGACATTGCTTTGCTTTCTCTTTTCTTTCAAACATTTACCACTGTCTTCAGTTCAGGAACTCAAGTTCATAAAAGACAGAGCATTTACAAAGCTCTTTAAAATCCTGTTCAAAGCTAAACAGAATTAATCAAAAGAGTGAAGTTTTCCAATGCTGCAAAACTTCTGGATTTTATAGAATGTTTTATGGAATAGGTTTGTATTCTGGGCTACCACTGGCAATATGTTTAAGAGAATTGAGTTCATTTTCATTTGAGTACATAGATTACATTATTTCTTTGCTGCCTTTGTCTTTGTTGCAGTTTAGTATGAAAAGCAGTAAGAGACATTACCAGACTTGCAATGAAGCAAGTCCATAAGGGACTTAAAGTAAGATTAAGTAACAAAGCTAATTAACTGTAACAGCTGAATTCAGTGCAGAATTTGGAACACTGTTAGACTAATTCCCTAGCTTTAATATCCTGGGGCATACTCTTTAAAATACAAAAAGTATACAAAAGACACTCTCCAGGTGGTTAAGCACATCTTAAGTAACACTTCTTGGCAGAAATCTTTATAAAACATAGGTACAAATACTCATAGATTTTGTTGATAAACACCAGCTGCAATGTTTTTTAACAGATAGGATGCATCCAGATACACATGCACGTGTGGTTTGTGGCACTGCACACCCATCTGCCATGCCGCAGACAGCACACGTTACACATGCAGGCATTTGCTGTGCTGCTAATTTGCACTGTGGTAAGTTTTTCTGATACCAGGATATCCCAGTGTCAAAAAACCCACACCAGAAAAAAGCAGCCCAGCACACCTGGTGCTGGCAGCAGTGTGTGCTGCCCAAAGCTGGAGCCTGGCCAGCCAGAGCCACACTCCAGCTGCCAGCCAGTCTCTGTGCACACAGTTGACTGCTGCTGGAGCCCTGGAAGGCCCCCAGAGAGGGCTGCTGGGACCATCCCAGGTGGTGGCCCCAGTCTTCCCTACCCTACCCAGGGCAACTTGCCACACACCAGAGTATGTGTGTGGGGGCATTTCCTAGGGACAACTAGCAGTGGCACAAATATGAAAAAGGCAGAGCTCTTCAGTGAGTTCTTTGCTTCAGTTGTCCTAAATACTGACCAAGACAATTCCGCCACCTTGAGCATAGACAGATGTCCAGAAGGCACCAGACCGCCAAAGGTTAATGCTGACTTAATTAAGGAGCACTTGGAAGGGCTGGATGGGTACAAGTCAGCTGGCCCGGATGACCTCCATACACAGGTGCTGAAGGAACCGGCCAGTGTCATAGCTGAGCCGCTGACATGGTTGTTTGAGCACTTATGGTGCTCTGACTAGGTCCCTGAGGATTGGAAAAGGGCCAAAGCAGTGCCCATTTTTAAGAAGGGGAGAAGGGATGAGCCGGGTAACTTTAGGCCAGTCAGTCTTACCTCTACCCCTGGGAAAATATTGGAAAAAATCATCAAAGAGAACATTTGTGAAGGCCCAGCAGAGGAAACGATGCTGAAAGAAAACCAGCACAGGTTTGTTGCAGGTAGATCCTGCCTAACAAATTTTATAGCCTTTTATAACCAGGTCACACACTGCCTTGACACAGGAGCTGAGACTGATGTCATCTACCTGGATTTTAGGAAGGCCTTCGACACACTTTTGCATCCTATTCTCATAGGGAAGCTAACGGGCTGTGGAGTGGATACCTACACAGTCAGATGGGTGGCTAACTGGCTTAGGGACCACACCCAGAGAGTGGTGGTGGACAGGTCATTCTCAGCCTGGAAGGAGGTAGGTAGTGGGGTCCCTCAGGGTTTGGTCCTTGGACCGGTGTTATTTAATATCTTCATCAGCAATTTGGATGAGGGTGTGGAGAACACCGTCTCCAAGTTAGCAGATGATACCAAGTTATGGGGTAAAGTTAATACACTGGAGGGCAGGGAGCAGATGCAGGCTGACCTGGACAGGTTGGATCAATGGGCAGAATGAAATAGGATGCAATTCAACAAAGATAAATGTAAGGTACTCCACTTAGAAAGGAGGAATCCACAGCACACCTACAAGTTGGGGGATGACTTCCTCAGCAGCTCAGAGGCTGAGAGAGATCTTGGTGAGGGTAGGGGGGAAAGGGGGATGTAGCAATGCAGGTAAAAGTGCAGAGGTACCTGGGGTGTCAGATGTCTGACAGGTCCCAGTGTGCCAGAATTCCACTGTCTATATTGAGTCCATGAGTTTCTGTACCTACTACCTAGGAGGCAGAGAAGTGCAGAGTGCTCCACCTTGGGAGGAAAAACCAGCATCATACTTATAGGCTTGGCCTTGCTACACTCACCAGCACCACGACCGAAAGAGAATTGGGTATCTTGATTGACCACAAGATGAACATGAGCCATCAATACAATGCCATGGCCAGAAAAGCAAACCAAACTCTGGCATGCATCCACTGACGTATCTCAAGCAAAACCAGGGATGTCAGCCTCCTGCTCTACTCAGTCTTAGTGAGGCTGCAGCTGGAGTACTGCATCCAGTGTTGGACCCTCCACTTCAGAAGGAACGTGGATAAGCTTGAGAGAGTCCAGAGGAGAGCCACCTACATGATCAAAGACCAAAATAGCAAGCCTTATGAGGAGAGGCTGAGGGACATGGGACTTTTCAGCCTGGAGAAGAGAAGGCTCAGGGGGGAGTTGGTGGCAGCCTAGAAGTACATAAGAGGGGTGTACCAGGGTCTGGGAGAACAGTTGTTCACCAGGGCTCCCCAAGGCGTAACAAGGTCTAACAGCCACAAGCTTCTGGAAGGCTGATTTAGACTGGACATAAGGAAAAAACTTCTTTACAGTTCAAGTGTCCAGAGTCTGGAACAGACTCCCCCCAGAGGTGGTTCAAGTACCTACTCTAGACTCATTCAAATGGCATTTGGATGCTTATCTTGCAAGGATCATATGACCCCAACCAGCTTCCTGCCTATGGCAGGAAGGATGTACTTAATGATCTTGTGAGGTCCCTTCCAGACCTTAAAGTCTATGAATCTATAAACAAGAGTTATAACTTCAGACCTGTACAGAATCCCAGGGTCCATTTTTGTAGTGTCTCTCACTCCATTTGTTGCCCTAGAATCCCATCTTTGCCCTTAGAATGGCCCAGTGTGCATTCTTGGCATGTTGGCCAAATCTGGATTTTGTGCTCCCATCTCTAAAGAGGATTGAAGCAACAACCCAAGTCTGAACACCCAACAGAGACTGAGCAAGTTCAGATGTAGATCCATATGTGAACTTTCCAATTCCAACTTTCCAATATTTAATTAAAAGGATGATGGCATTTAGTGGTACTGGATAAAAATACAAGACAAAGTTTAGCAACCTTCTATGAGAGAAAAATAAAAGTAACATTTCAAGTGTGCAGTGTGTGCATTTCTACATGAGGAAGAAGTAACTAAAGCAGATTACCAAACCCATTGACCAAACAAACTTCTAAATGGGGATGTCCAACAGAAAATGGAATGCTCTTTGGCAATGATACTAGACTTCCACAGAAGAAAGATACTAAATGCCAAAGTATGTTTAAAATACTTCCTCAAGCTTGAAACAGCACTGTTTAATTCCCTTTTGAAGTTGACACAACTGCAGCAATTTCTTAGCAAACTTTCAAATGAGATGATGAAGTGGGTAGACAAAGAAGCTTTGAAAGGGTATTCTGGGAATGGGGAAGAATGGAACGGTGAACACATAGTGAGGGAGTATGGGAGAAAGGAGAACAGCATTTGAATGCATACATGTCAAAGCTATAAACACACCTGTGTTTCTAGTGAAATTATGGAATTTCTGACCACAGCATTACTTTCTGTTTCAGTCTATCTGTCTCTCCCCCTTTTTTTTTTGAGGAAACACATGGAATTTTTCTCTTTTCATTGGATAAAAAATGGCAAAACTAAGCTTGTTATCACTCTTAGAATCAATGCATGCATATCTACAAACACATTTTACAGATTACTTCACCACAGAAAACATTCCAAATCAAGCTTCAAAATTCCATTTGCCAAATCCTACCTAAAAATGCATGCAACATTACTTGAAATTTAAGAAGTTGACTGGGATTTCATTATAAAAGAGTCATTGTTTCTAAAGAAATTTAGAAACTGTGCTCCATTCCTATTGTAGCTTTTTAAACTGTTGGCACCATATAAAATTGCATCAGTCACACAAAGAAGATTTAGAACAAGTAAAGGGGAATTTTGCTTCATGCAGCACATACTATAATCAGCTTGCAATTTCAATAAAGCAAGTCAAATACAATGTCTGGTATTTTAAAAGATGGGATATTTTAATAATGATGAATAACATTTGGTGATATGGATGATAAGATAAAGAGACAATTTATTATTCCCATGCACCATCTGAAGAGATCAAGAAGGAATTCCTTAAGCCCTGTGCCCAATATTCAACAAATGATTATGTTTATTAAAACAGAGTGAGACTTGTGCTTTTCTCTGAAGTATCAAGTTTGTCTTCTTCATACGGAGGTAATCAGACTTAATGGACTTATCCACTGAGGCAAAAATCATAGAATCATAGAATCAGTGAGTTGGAAGGGACCTAGACAGATCATCTAGTCCAACCCCCCACCACAGGCAGGAAGGAGCACTGGGGGTCCTCCTGAACAGGTTCAGGTCCCGTAGCCTCTCCTCATAGGGCCTGCCCTGCTGTCCCCTAATCATGCGAGTGGCCCTCCTCTGGACCCTCTCCATGTTGTCCACATCCCTCTTGAAGTGCAGTGCTCAGAACTGGACACAGTACTCCAGCTGCGGCCTGACCAGTGCCACATAGAGTGGGAGGATCACCTCTTTGGACCTGCTCGAGACGCATCTGTGGATGCATGACAAGGTGCGGTTGGCCTTCCTA
>NW_017729031.1:8117624-8122404 GCF_001723915.1 Gavialis gangeticus | reverse complement strand
GATTGTAGCCTGTTGCTTCCTTCTAGTGTGCCTACATCCCCCCACATCTTAGTGTCATCAGCAAATTTGAACAGGGTGATTTTTACCCCCTTGTCCAAATCACTGATGAAGTTGTTGAACAGTGTGGGCAGTACAAATGTTGTACTTTTATTTTTAATCTTCTGGAACCCAGCTGCATGGGGCCAGAGAGAGGAAGCAAAACTGTCGATATGTGGATGGCTTCAACCTCTACACGTCTAAATGGCTAATGGAGATGTGTGGAGTTAAGGTGGTCCTGATCCCTGTGAACTCCTTTGAAACAAAAATCCCTCAAACCCTCATGGTTTTTTCTTTGCTAGCTTTTTTTTGGTTGGACAGAGTGATGGGGTGATGTAGCTTATTATAATACATATGTGTACTGAAATTAAGCCTCAGACCCCACCATCAACTTCTAGGCTTTTGTTTGCATCCAGTGCTGGTTGGAGCATGCTGCCTGAACTGAGAAAGTATGGAAAATATCTTTCCATAACCTTTACTTCACCCCCTGGTAGGAAGTAAAGAGAATAACTCTCCCTTCCTCTGACAAGAAGTTAATAGACAGAGGAAGGAAATGAGTTCAGATTGTCACCTGGCTCTGCACAAGTCAAGAGCTTCAGCTGAAGTCATGTCAGTTCTGAATAGCTGGGGGGGAGGGAAGGGATGTGCGTCCAATGCTCAAAATGACCCAAGATGAAAATTCAACTGTTTGCATTCTCTGGCATACAGAAGTGAGTTTAAAACGTGCTGCATCTCTGTATGAGCCTAATCCTAGAAGAAGATGCTGAGAACAATACTCAGCATGATGCAGGGATGCTTAGCACTTTGCAGAATTGCATGCATGCTGCATGCATTGAACTCACTGCAGTTTTGCCACTGCCCTCATGGAAGCCAAGGCTCCACCTTCTGTCCCCAGGAAAACAATCAGTCTTGCTCACATTCAATTGTTTCTGCAGGATTTTTCATTTGATTTTCATGTTCTGAGAAATGTGTTCCACGAAATGTCAAGCTATGCAGTTTTGGCCATAAAGCCTCACAAGTGAGATGGCTCCTGAGTTTCAGAGCAATGCAGAAAGCTGTTTCTTTCCACACTGCCCACGTAACAGACTTGAGGCTTTGGCAGAACTCCCAGATAAGAAGGAACATGCCGTTGTGCTTCCACTTGCCTTCCCCCATACTCCCCATGAGCTTACATGAAAACTGGTCGACACCCTGGATGTACTACTGACTGCCTTCAGCCTGTGCTGAGAGAGGAAGAAAACCTAGTGCATGTGGGAGAGGTCTCTGAGGTAGTGTCAAAACACTTCTATGGCCAATGAGACCATCACGCTTAAAGGGAAACATATGTTCCTTTCTCGTTCATGCCTGCAGTGAGGATTTCTCAATTAGTGAGAGGGACATGCATAGCATTTTTATATGCTTTAAAATTCTACTTAACGATTTTCAGAGTTCCATTTGACTGCATGAATTAGTTTTAAAACATTTTTAAAAAGTCTGGAGCATGAAATATATATAACTCCCCACACAAAACCAGAGGGAACTATGTACCTAAAATGGGAGGAAGGAGGGGAAATAGAACAAGGCCTTGCATTTCAAGCAGGGACACTGGGGAAAAACGCCTCTTCCCTGCTGCACCTGCCTGATCTCTGCTTGTGGAAAGGCGACATAGGGTCATTAACAAGCTGGAGAAGTAAATGAAAAGTGTTTTGCAAAAATTCCATATGACCGGCTCACTGAGTGCACCAGAGGGAGGTATGATTTGTGGCTTGCCAACCTGGGCATTATCTTTTTTGTAGTATGTTGTAGCCTGTGGTTTTTATTTTAAGGTACATGACAGAGGGAGCAATTTGTGTTTGAGAGGGAGGATTATATTTCAGAGTGTACAGGACAGTGGAAACTCAGACCCAATGCATCCAGCAGCACTAGATTAGTGGTGGAGTCATTGTGCTACTTTGTCATGGTCTGATATGTGCACTTCCCTGGTCTCTGGAGCCTCTAGGAGTGACAGCTTGAGGCACTATAAGGTCTTGTAAGTCCTATGAAAGTCAATGAGAGCTTTTCCGTTGACTGTACTTGACTGTCAGATCCTGTCCTATGTGTTTAGGAGATACAAGAACTCACATTACAGTCAGCTCTTGTGAGGGAAAGTGTTTCTACCCTACTTTCCCTTACTTTCCAATCCACACAAGCCATATTGAAATGACATTCAATGCGTTTTCCCTATTCTTAGAGATGTAACAAGCAGCGTTTGCACCCTGAGCAGACCTTATGGGAGAATGGAGGAGGGGGGCACAGGTTCTGAGACTGGGAGTAAGGAGGGGGTGGAAGCTGGAAGGCACTGCATACCAGGTACTCCAAAATAATCACTGGTTGCATTGCTGCTGCTGCTGCAAGAGCAACACCATTGGGCTACTCTTGCTGCCAGGGGACAGACTCTCTGCAGGTATTAGGGACGATTCTGGTGCCCCTCCTAAGGTGGCACCTGGGGCTGATGCCCTTGTCTCCCACTTTTAATTATACTAATGCCCACTTTGATATTTGCTGGAATAAGAAGTTCTTTTGTGCAGGTTGGTAGCTGCCTAGCAGTACAAAAAGCTGTGCTCCGTTCCCGGTTAAAATGGTGAACTTCTCCTTGGAATAAATTTGGCACTGCTTTACGAGCAGAGTTTTCCCATTTTGTATGGAAGACAAAATGATTCTACTAAGTTTTCTTGCAGCAACCCAAAGCATACTCCAGTGCTCAAAAATACATTATTAAAGCCAAAATAGCACAAAGAAATAAATCCATTCATTTTTAGAATTCGTGGCACATGGTTATATGCCAGATTTTACTACATGACTAGGAAGCTGTACAATACAAAATCTGGGAGCAGTGTGAACACTGGGGCATAGTGGTTATCTAGGAAAAGCTGTGTTCAGATGTGTAAAATAGCTCTATGCAAATGTATCTGTGGATGGACTTTTCACTAATGCAATGCCCGCCCTTCTGATTTTGTGAGAATAATGCCCAGCTGTCAAGGTGCTGGTTAACCCTTTGGGCATCATGCTCTAATCACGTTCAGCAGATACCAAGATTCCAAGGAAGCTCCACCTGACCATGATTATGATTTCAAGTGTGGCTGTTGCTTTGTATGCAATATGGTCTCAGCATACTGAATTTGTTGAATTCTTCTCATAGGGGAATGGGCAGTATCTTGAATTAATGATGACAGGCACATCTGTTATCTATATTCTCATTACCATCTCTGCTTCAGAGACACTTTATTTCAAATGGCATTAAGCTGGCCCAACGCATTAAATCATATTTTTTGTGAGCACTGCAAAAGCGGAATGCATGATTCTCTAATATATGCAAGTCACCTGCAGTGAATTGTAAAAGTCTTGTTATGATGAAGGCAGCACTTCCAGCCAATACCTTTTCAAAATTATAAGGTTTACTTTTGTTGCTGCGAAGATGTGAGGGGCTTTATTACAAGAATCTTTCATTAAAATAAATCATTCCTTTGTATTCCTTTTGTAGATGTATCTAGTACAAACCTACATTCCCTATTTTAACCTTATTTAGGATTAGGCCAGGGCCCAGTCAACTGAAATTCTGGCAGTGACAGGAGGCATCTCCTGGGGCCCGGTCACAGTACTGGCCTGCCCACTCATCTAGGGCAGTCTGCCTGGTCTCTCCTGCCATGCCTTGTTGTTAAGATACTGATTGTAAAAATGTGGGAGGCTGCCCATTTAAAATCTCAATGCCCCGTACACATAACTCTGACCTCCCCTAATCGTGTCCCATGCATTGCAGATGGCATCTTTGAATTGCTCTTTGCTCCAGCTGATGGCCAGGCCAAACTCAGCCCCTTGCTAGGCCTCATGCATTTGTCCTTTCACTCTGCCCCATTGGGCCTCAGTAACCCCACCCACTCTCACTGGGCCTCTCGCACTCCACCCGCTCTCACTGGGCCTCTTACATGCTGCCTCTCACTGGGTCACACCCAACCTGCCCTGCTCCCTTGAGTGACCATATAGTCCATCAGGCTTGCCTACTTACATTCCTTAGCTGGCCAGCGCACAGCTTCTTGGCCCCTCTAGCAACACTCATCTGAACAGTGACCAGCCACTTCACCTCACTCTGGGTGGAGCTCTGACCCAAGCCCCTCTTTGGGTAACTCATCATTCTCACCCTGTCATTAGGGTGAACTACTCACCCCTTCCACCCATGATTCCCACTGAGCCGCATCACACAGCCTTGAGCCCAACTATGGCCTCAGGTATCCAAAGATCAACCTTGGCCTTACTGCCCCCTCCTGGGGCTTCCACTCATGCCCTCACACTAGGGCCTGCCACTCACCACCCTTTCTCTGGGGCCTCACTACTATGGCCCTTTCTGACTATGGGCACCAGAACTGTACATCCTGACATGGGGCTTAGGTGCTTCTTGCCAAGCATACCTGGCCCTCACTACTCACATTGGGCTCAGGTGTCTCTCTCTAGGTGTGCCTGGCCCCACTATTAACACTGGTCTTAATGACCCACCAGATGGTGAGGGCTGGGGTTATCAGGTACCCCTACCCACCTTTCACCAGGGAGGTAACTGGCCTGGCATTTCTGGGGGACTGTCCTGCCATGGGCAGCCCCACCAAACCACCCTTCCCTGGCAGGGTGCATTTCCCAGTCATGCCCAGAACCAACGCAGGCCTACCTTCCCTGGTCTAGTTCCCCTGCTAGGGTTCCTGGGTGATGTATTTAGGGGCTCTCTCTTCCTGGGCCCAGC
>NW_017729031.1:8108559-8112624 GCF_001723915.1 Gavialis gangeticus | reverse complement strand
GGCTCCTGGGTGATGTATTTAGGGGCTCTCTCTTCCTGGGCCCAGCTGTCACTCTGGTGTCCATTTGGATACCTCCCATCCAGAGGCTGTATTGCAGCCTTCTTCATAACAGCTTGCATGCTGGCTGCCCCTACTCTCTTCAGCTGTGATGTCCTCCCCCCATCAAAGGGACCTTCAGCCCTTATAGGCTCTGGCCCTGCCTCCAGGCCAGTCAGAGTGCCAGATAGCTCACCATGGCCTTCCCCTCTCATTGGACTGAATTGCCCTTCGGCCTTCAGGCCCTGGCCCTTTTGCAAGGGATCAGAAAGACAACCTGACAGTTGCTGACCCTTGTACCCCCAAGGGGTCCCTCCTGAGCCCCACCATGGAGCCCTCACCCTAATTCACATTGGCTTAATTCCCCCACAATGCTGACTAAGGCCTAGCTCAACTGGGCTTACCTGAGCCCCTGGGTTCACCCCTGCCAGATCTACTCAGGGGCTTGCCTGGCCCCTTTGTAGGCCTACAAGCTGTTAGCCCCATGCCTAGGTTTGGTTTTGCTGTTACAAGATCCTGGCCTTCTTCCTGGGGCTTGGGACCCCACTGGGTCCCCTAGGAACCTCCTGCTGTGCCCATAGTTCCTCCCTTACCTTAAAGGTGTTCCTGAGCAGCAGCTCAACTGGGTGTTGTTGCTATGGCCGCTAGCAGATAAAATTGAGTCTGCTCCAATGCACTGTAATTACTGTGTATTGGAGCAGCCTCACTGCTTGTGTATAGGTGCCTCTTGATTACAAGTAAAAAAATATAATGTGTGACTTTTTCTCCCTGCAACCAAACCTCCCTACTCCTACATTTATGAAGTGAACATTCGGAAAAGGCAAGAATGCAAGATCAAATGTCTACCAAAAACGTGGATTGGAAATGAGAAAATTTCTAGCTATCAGAGGGGTGCAGTTTTGGAATGCCCTAAAAACAGGGGTCAGCAATATACAGCTTGCATGCTGAATCTGGTCTGTGGAGTAGGAAGGCTTTGACTTTGCCTATGCCCATGGCCATGCTGGAGGTAGATAGCAAGGAGATATGCCTATATTGTCCTCCACTCCTCCCCACACACTGCTCCCTGGCTGCAGCATGAGGACAGCTTCCATCTGGTAGGAAACTGAACCGGGGTGGGCAGCTTCCAGCTTCCCTCATACTGTATTTGAGGTATGTGTGTGGCAGGCAAAGGTTGAGGGAAATGAGAGCATTAGTGTAGGAACAGTTCCAGGATGCCCTGCACTGGTGCAGCTCTGCTCCTACTGGAAGCTGCACTCATACCCCAGTCAGGCACCAGGAAACTGGGGGAAGCAGTGGTGCCATGGGGACAGCTCCCAGATACCTGGTCCTGGCCCAGGTACAGGAAAACTTGCCTTTCTGCTGATGCCCTGCCGAAGCCACCTGACCCAAGCCAGACTGGAGCTGGATTGTTTTAACTCGTGGCTTGCAGAGGTTGCCAGCACCTGCCCTAAAATAAGTGGCGGGGGCAAGGAACCTGAATTGCATTAAAAATGAACCAGTTGGGTTTATGGAAGTGATGGTATGATAGAAGAAGTCATTCTGGCTTAACAATCAGTGGGTACATTGGGAAGTCATTGTTTGCTGTTCCCAGGTTGGGGTGGCTCTTGTAGAGTGGACTTCAAGTGAAGTGCACCTAAAGATTCCTTGTTAGAGGATTTTCATCTTATGCTCAGGGTCATACCAGTAAGCCAAACTCAGGGTCAGGAAGGAATTTTTCCCGTAGCAGATTGTCATGAACAATGGGATTTTTGCCTTATGTAGTGGGAAGTGTGATTCTTTTGCTAAGATCTTCTGAGGATATATTAACTAACTACTTCTTTCATAGCAGTAGCAGGTCACTGGGATTGCCTTTATCTATCCAGCTTTTATCTACGGCATGTTACTGGGTTCTCTTGGTATTTGAGGTATTGTGCCGTGCAGTTGTATATGAAGTTTTGAAGTTGTGAATTTGGAGAGTCATTGAGTTAATGATTGCCTGTGAATGCAGGGGATGGGGCTTAATGGCCCAGGAGGTCCTTTCGGTTCTTCTCCAGTCCTATCTTCCCTGATCAGGTGAGGAGCAAAGGGGATAGCTCCAGGGATGTAAGCAAGAAAACAATACTAGTAGAGCTATTCGAATATAGTGGAGGGAGTCCAGGAAGAGTAAACCTAAAATGTGCTTCAACCTCAGCCATGATATATTTACTATATGTCCATATGCTGTCTCTTCTCTTACATTAGCTTCCAAGCTCTTTTTATGATCATTTATTGTAGTTTTTAAAAAGTGTGTGCAAAGAAGAACCAATCAAACCAAGTACACTACAGTCAGGTCTTTTTCATACCTCCTCATTGCCATCTATACTCTGATTCTAGGAAAGTTTCCTGACATTGATAAGTGCAAATTTTGAAATCAATAAGCACCCCCCCTAACCCCACCCCAGGCTTCAGTTTGTGCCTTCAATAACAAGTGACAGTGTATCATTAGGGTCTGATCCTGCAACTGAAAGCTGAAGCCAGACAAATTCAAACAGGAAATAATACACAAATATGTAGTAATGATTAAACTTTGAAACAAACTACTAAGAGAGGGGGTAAATTCTCTATCCGTTGATCTCTTCTAGTAATGACTGGCTGCCTGTTTGGAAGACGTGTATAGCTAAACACAAATCATGCTTTAGTCAAACACAATTTATTGGGCTCAATACAGGGTAACCGGGTGAAATGTAATAACAGATCACATGCAGGTGGCAGTCCAGATGATCTATTGGTCTCCACTGGCCCTGAACTCTATGCATTTGTGAATCTAAGAGCAATTCCCTTTAAAGTCAATTGGATTTTTTGTGTACAGAGACTGCAGGATGTTTGCTTCTATTAAGTTATTTTAACACAGGTTTGGATGAATGCTGTCATTTCCTTTATTCTTACATTTTTCAGTGTACAACCCATATTGTATTGTTTGCTAAAGTCCTCCAGATGCATTAAAATCTAAAAGCCACAACCAAAAATCAGTTTGAAAGACAATGATTTAGATCATGTAAGTAAAATACAGCCTGGAAAACGACAATATTTGAATGCCAGTGAAGACACTGTTACTCTGTCACCTGAATTCTAGAAATATCCATTATAAGCCTGTTTAAAATGGATGATCCATAAATAAAACATGACATCTTCCCCCACCCCCTCTACTCTATTTTCAACTTATGAGAACATCCTGAACCCAAAGTATTCCCAGGCATTACCAAAAATCTAATTAAGAGGAACTGATTATGAGACAATAAACCTGATCTTTGCTTGGGCTTTCACCAACACTTAGACCTATACAAAGTGGGTGTATAAAACAACCAAGGTAGATGCTAGCCCTTACTTAAGGCCTGAGCCTGCACAACTGAAGTCAATAGAAGTTTTGTTATTCAATTCAAGTTGTCTCCATGCATGCAGAAGTTCAATGTGTGAACTTAAGCCTCAATATGGACTATACTGAGGTCCTATGAAACAGCCCTTCCCACAAAAAGTATTTTTAATGTATAGTATCCCCCAGACTTAGTAGCTCTTAGCTATGATTCAGGTTTGCAACCCCACCAGATATTAATCACCAGAAAATTATCTGCTATTTGCTTAAGAGGTCACTTTTTACTTCGTCCAAAACTGCATGACACAGAGCCATTTATTTTCCACTGTGAAATAACTAGTTACTTGTCTTTTCTATTATTTACATTCAACTATAATTCCACACTAAGAACTAATAAGTAGCAACTGTTAATTTAAGAAGCATAAATAAATCTATGTATGTGTAAAAGAACAACTGGAAAGAATAACAATCTCCCCAACTCCTTGGCCCACCCCCCGACCCATATCCTATGGGCACTAATACACACACACACACACACACACACACACACGCATGCACATATACAATTTTATCTATATATTTTATTTTTTTAGCCATGAAATAATATGGTTCTGATTTTATTGTGGTTTCCTTCTTGGATGTGATATTTTGCCTTGGAGATCAGAGTGACAAAGGTCCAAGGAGTTCAAAACTCTTGATTA
>NW_017729031.1:8099881-8103559 GCF_001723915.1 Gavialis gangeticus | reverse complement strand
ATACAATTTTATCTATATATTTTATTTTTTTAGCCATGAAATAATATGGTTCTGATTTTATTGTGGTTTCCTTCTTGGATGTGATATTTTGCCTTGGAGATCAGAGTGACAAAGGTCCAAGGAGTTCAAAACTCTTGATTACAGAAGATTTGCAATTCTAGTCATGAAACATCAGGGCTGTTCTAAGTCTGATATGGGAAATGTATTAAGGGGCAATAATGCACCCAGGCAACTACAGTACTCCTCCAATTTCAGATTTTGATACCCTAAACTAAAGCTCCACTCCTAAATCCATAGATGGGCAGCTAAACAGAAGTTCAAAAGAACCTGATTTTCAGAAGCATCACACACCTGCATCTTCTATTGATTTTGTGGGGACATTTTAAATGATGCCACTTCATTTTAGGCATCTGAACATGAATTCAAAGCTTTCTTTTAAGCCTTCACTTTTGGTTACAAAACCTCTTTAGGCTATAGAACTCCTCTTGTGTTCAAGGCATTACCCAGACATTAAAATAAACACCTCTGTTACACCAACTACAGCAGAGCTGTCTCTATAAACCCTTTCACTCATTGTTTGGTCTATTTAGATAGCAGTCGTTGCAGGGTAGGAACTTTTACCAGTGGTCTATTCCAAAATCAGCTGAAGTTGCTGGGCAATCTCTCATTGATTTCACTGTTTTCTGGATCAGGACTATGTCCTTCTAAAGTTACAGGACAGTACGGTTGGTCTTGATTTTGTTTGATACTGCTAAATGGTACTGTGATAGAAATAACAACAAATTTGTGCATTACTCAAATTTACACCAGTTATTGTCAGAGCCAGATTTGTACTCGAGAGGTTCCTATCTTCCCAGGTTAATGATCAATCCATCTAAACACACTGTCATTCTGCAGTTATACCTATGGTGCAGAAAGGGGAAATAAAAGCAAATATTGCCTTTGATATTTGATTCTACTATGCAATTTTTCTGTTCCTTAACTTCAAAAGGGGGGGGGGGTGCAGAAAAGAATTCAGATAGAGAACATCAATGTTTTTCTTCCACTACCCCAAAGCAAAGGACTGTTTTATAAATCATTTCAGATAAACAGACACAATCAAATCTTTGTTTTCAGTTCATGCTGAAGATATTGTGCAGGCACTGATAGCTTTAGATTGCTTCACTCAATGCAATAAATCTGCCATTTGTAATGTAGGGTCTGCCAAGAAAATCCCCTTAGACATGGGTTGGTTTCAACAGAGGATGTATGAAAGAGACTGTACAAATATTGGAGTTTTATCCTGATACCTTTTTCCAAAGTTTTTGCAAACTTGAGCAAAATTTATTTTCATGATATTTGCTAGGGCTGTGCCAGGCTTTGGACAGAGCTTCAGATCCAGAGACGCTTCAAACGCTTCGGGGTCCAAAACAGTACATCCGGGTCAAAGCGCTGCCTCGTTCAGCTTCCCGAAGCACTTTGGAGCTGCCTCAGAGATTCGGCCATAGGGTATAATGGGGAAACAATAAAATAGCTATAACTTTGTTGTTTTTTTGTCTGATTTGGATAGGCATTTCAGAGATGGTAGACTCTACAGACAGCATGAAGTCTGCCAAGCTTCAAGAAGATCAGTGAAGGGGTTTGGGGGGAACTGCACCCCAAATTCTTGAAAGCAAAACTCATGTCATGTCTAGGCAGTACAACATACAGGGGTAAAAACTGCAGGGGTGGTAGGCTATGCTGAGGCCACAAAGCTTACCAAGTTTCAAGGAGATCAGTGCAAGGGTTTGGGGGAACTGTACTCCAAATTCTTGAAAGCAAAACTCCTGTCACGTGTAAGTGTTACACCACAGGGAGGCTCAAAACTGCAGGGGTGGTAGCTCTTGCTGAGGCCACAAAGTCTGCCAAGTTTCAAGAAGATCGGTGCAAGGGTTTGGGGGGAACTGCTCCTCAAGCTGTGGACAAGCAAAACTCGTGCCATGGGTGACACTGCTTGTGCTAAGGCGCAGCGGGATGACAGCTGCAGGGATGGTGGTCCCTGCTGTGGCCATGATGCCTGCCAGCTGTCGAGGAGATTGGTGCAGGGGGTTTCTGGGGCCCTGCACCCCTAGCTGCTGACAGACAAAACTCGTGATATGGGTGCTTGTGGGGCGGGGGAGACACTACTGCAGGCCTGGCTGCTAAGCTGCTGTGTTACCAGTTACCAATCATCATGATTCACTCAGGGACCTGCTCAATACACAGGACCTAGCTAATATAGCCAGTTAATTGCCATCAATTAGCACCTACAAAACCAGAGTAAGGAGATGAAAGAATCAATACAGACAATCAGCTGCCCCAAGACAGAGGCAGTCCCACAAGCACCCATGGCACAAGTTTTGTCCGTCACCAGCTAGGGGTGCAGGGCCCCAGAATCCCCCTGCACTGATCTCCTCAACAGCTGGCAGGCATCACAGCAGGGGTCACCATCCCTGCAGCTGTCACCCTGCTGCACCTTAACACACACAGGGTCACCCATGGCACGAGTTTTGCTTGTCCACAGCTGGGGTGCAGTTCCTCCCAAATGCCTGTACTGATCTTCTTGAAACTTTCCAGGCTTTGTGGACTCAGCAAGAGCTACCACCCCTGCAGTTGTGACCCTGCTGTGGTGTAACACATAGATGTGACACGAGTTTTGCTTTCAAGAATTTGTGGTACAGTTCCCCCCAAACCCCTGCACCAATCTTCTTGAAACTTGGCAGGATTTATGCTCTCATCAGAGGCTATCATCCCTGCATGTTTCATCCAAAGTGGACAAAAAAGAACAAAGTTATAGATATTTCATTGATTCCCCATTATACCCTATGGCTGGATCTCCAAGGCGGCTCCAAAGCTTCGGAGCCATTTCAGCCGGATCAAGGTGGAAACCCAGTCTGGAGCTCCAGATCGGATCACAGCCATCCGGATTTGAATTCGGATCGGGTCACTGCCGACTCACACAGGCCTAATATTTGCCTCAATTATGAATGCCTGTTAATGTTTTTTAATGCAATCTGACTTGCAAGTTTAAGCATGGGACATTTCTATCTTTAATGCCTCTTCTAGGTAGCAATAAGAGAAAAGTAAGTTGAAAGAATGCCACAGGTAGGTTTCTCACCAGCGATTTTACCACTGGTAATATATATACAAGAAACCCACAGACCAACATACATATCTGTGCAGAACCAGCAATCACCCTAAAGACACCAAGAAAGCTGTTATATGCAGCCAAGCCCTCAGATATCACTGAATTTGCACTGAGGAGAAGACCAGAGATTGCCACCTCACAAATTTCAAAATGGCTTTAATTCAACAAGGACACTCCTCCAGAGAGATAGATCACATGTTTGAAAGAGCCACCTAGATACCCTGTGAAGAATTGCTGCAGTACAGAAGAGAAATCCACAAATCACACACCGCTGTTTATGACATATAACCCCTCCCTTGAACCTATATGAAAAATCCTCAAACAATTGCAACCCATACTAGAAGAAGAGCCAATTCTTAAAAAGATTTTCCCAGAACCACCTATCCTAGCCTTCAAACAAGCACCAAACCTCACTAACCTTATAACCAGAAGCTAACTTCCAATAGCCCAAAACACACCAAATGGATCCAGACCATGCCATGACAAGAAGTGCAAAACCTGCCAACCTATCTCCACCATGTCACAGGGCTACA
>NW_017729031.1:8094468-8094881 GCF_001723915.1 Gavialis gangeticus | reverse complement strand
TGGATAGGCATTTCAGAGATGGTAGACTCTACAGACAGCATGAAGTCTGCCAAGCTTCAAGAAGATCAGTGAAGGGGTTTGGGGGGAACTGCACCCCAAATTCTTGAAAGCAAAACTCATGTCATGTCTAGGCAGTACAACATACAGGGGTAAAAACTGCAGGGGTGGTAGGCTATGCTGAGGCCACAAAGCTTACCAAGTTTCAAGGAGATCAGTGCAAGGGTTTGGGGGAACTGTACTCCAAATTCTTGAAAGCAAAACTCCTGTCACGTGTAAGTGTTACACCACAGGGAGGCTCAAAACTGCAGGGGTGGTAGCTCTTGCTGAGGCCACAAAGTCTGCCAAGTTTCAAGAAGATCGGTGCAAGGGTTTGGGGGGAACTGCTCCTCAAGCTGTGGACAAGCAAAACTCGT
>NW_017729031.1:8089570-8094419 GCF_001723915.1 Gavialis gangeticus | reverse complement strand
ACTTGCAAGTTTAAGCATGGGACATTTCTATCTTTAATGCCTCTTCTAGGTAGCAATAAGAGAAAAGTAAGTTGAAAGAATGCCACAGGTAGGTTTCTCACCAGCGATTTTACCACTGGTAATATATATACAAGAAACCCACAGACCAACATACATATCTGTGCAGAACCAGCAATCACCCTAAAGACACCAAGAAAGCTGTTATATGCAGCCAAGCCCTCAGATATCACTGAATTTGCACTGAGGAGAAGACCAGAGATTGCCACCTCACAAATTTCAAAATGGCTTTAATTCAACAAGGACACTCCTCCAGAGAGATAGATCACATGTTTGAAAGAGCCACCTAGATACCCTGTGAAGAATTGCTGCAGTACAGAAGAGAAATCCACAAATCACACACCGCTGTTTATGACATATAACCCCTCCCTTGAACCTATATGAAAAATCCTCAAACAATTGCAACCCATACTAGAAGAAGAGCCAATTCTTAAAAAGATTTTCCCAGAACCACCTATCCTAGCCTTCAAACAAGCACCAAACCTCACTAACCTTATAACCAGAAGCTAACTTCCAATAGCCCAAAACACACCAAATGGATCCAGACCATGCCATGACAAGAAGTGCAAAACCTGCCAACCTATCTCCACCATGTCACAGGGCTACAAGAGGAGAAACTGCACGGGGAGAGCCCAAAGAGGCAGACAGAAGCCCAGGTGCAGGTCACCAAGGCAACAGGCTAGAGAGCAAATTAGCTTGCAGCTGCACCTGGTCAGCTGACCAGAAGGGGCAGGGCCGTGGGCCCATATAAACCCCAGGCTGGAACTAGGGGAGGCAGTTCACTGCCAGTGGCCAAGTGGGAAGGAGCCCTCCTAGGGGGAGCTAGGGGAAGAGGCCTGAGGGCAAGTCTAGCTTCTGGGAATGCCAGTGGCAAAGTTTGATTCTTTTAAAGGTGTGGAGCACAATGGGAATTTGTGTGTTATGATATAGCCCAGGGGCTTATGTTTTGTTTGTTATTTTATTTCATAACCACTGGTGGTTTGGGTGAGGCTATTTGGGAAAGGAGGAGGACTCATTCAGGGCCCACTGCAGTGTGGGGACCCCGGCGCCAATGAGGGCACAGCACAAGGGGCACAGAGACGGAGGCAGGGCTGTAGGGAGCCTAGTGCCAAGAGGTGCAGAGACAGGGCCGGAGAGAGCCGAGTGAGGATAAAGGGCTGAGTTGTAACAAGGCCTGGGAGAGGCAACAGCAATACCATCTGTGAGGCTTGGGGCATGGTAAAGAGGCAGTTTGGAGCCACACATATAGCCCATAAGGCTAGAGTGTCCTGAAACATCTATTTTGAAACAGGATCCACAAGGATCCACAGGGTCCAGGAAAGTCCATCAGGACCATGTCCAACCAGATGTGAAGGCAACCTCCCTATATTACATTTATATCAAGATGTGGTGGGCAAGGAAAGAGGGCGCCTATCGGGCTGAATTGGCACAGTCAAGGGGCCTTAGGAGATCATGGCCATCCTTGGAGACCCCTTCCCGTGACACACCACCAGTATAATAACTACACCCCACAACAGAACCATCCGCATTCCTGGATCTTACAGCTGCACATCCAGAAATGTAATATAATTTCATCCAGTGCACTAAATGCCCTGATGGAAAATACATAGGAGAGACCAAACAACAACTGTGCACCAGAATGAACGCACACCGGAAATCTATCAAAGACAAGAATTCCCAATTACCTGTGGGGGCACATTTCTCACAAGGAAACCACTCTCTCTCTAATCTCTCAGTCCAGATCCTCAAATGGAATTTACAAAACACATTTCACAGCCAAGTCTATGAACTTCACTTCATCAACCTCCTTGATACAAAAAAATCATGGACTAAATATAGACATTGGATTTACAACACATTATAACCTGCCAACATCTGATTCCACAGGTATCTCTCCACTGTTTACCAGTTACACTCATTCACCTTCTTAACCTCCCCACCCAACCTGTCTTTCACCCCCTGACTCCTCAAAGTACATCTTCAATGACTGGCTTTCTTGCATGCATACCAGCCTCTGACTTCTTTACTATTTATTCCATCCAGGAAGAGCGCACGCACACCACCTGCAGATGCTTCCTCAGCCTGACAATGGGTGTTTATACCCGAAAGCTTGTAAAGAAGAATTTTTCCAACTATTTGAATTGATCTAATAATAGATATCAGATTTACCCAAAACACCTTGTCTGAACACATGCCTTTATGTTTACGAGCTCATTTCACATTCAGTTATGAAAACTGAACAAAACAGACATATCGTATTGTTGTTATGCCAGAAATTTCATATTACAAGTGCAGAAAACCAGCTGAATTTAAGGGCTATATTCAAAAGCTGTATTCATACTCCAATACATTTTAATCTAGGTGGGTGGACTTGTAGTGAGCACACTGAAACACACTACAGTCAGTGAAGATGCACCTGTTCTCACCTACTTGGAATATGTCTGTCTAGGTATAAAATACTAATGAGAGATCTACCTGATTTATTTTAATTCCTAAAGAGCACTCACTTCATGCTTTAGTCACCTCTGGCAAAGCTTGAAAAGACAATTGATTAAAGTTGACTAAGAAATTTAGGATATAAAAGTCCAATTAAAACTGAAAAGAACTGGATTGATGAGTTCCTTGTCAGCTTTGAAATAGTATACAAACACACAAATAGCATATAATAGAATACGATACAAATAATATACAATAAAATAGTATACAAACACACAAAAGAAAGCACATGACCTGACACTTCAGTTATAGATCTAAAAATCTTTGGTGCTTATACCTAGGATCACACTTCACAATTTATTACATAAGAAATAAAGAAGCACATTTCTATTGTTAGCATTAAAGTTTTTACTGAATGTTTAAGCAGGATTCAAAGGGTTATAGCTCCCCAGTTGCCTTTACTGGGAATGAAGCTGCCATCAGTTCTCAGACAGGGGGAATAGAAAGAACATATGCCTCACACAGTTTGTATTGCAATGTCATGTAAATCAAACATCTTGCAAGCGGGAGCACAGCATGAGCAGAAAAGTCTAATGTGATTCATTGCTGATCATAACAAGGACCTGAAGATTTCCACTGTATGCAAGTGCTGAAACTTTTTTTTTTTGCAATAACTAAGTGAAGCAACAAGGGAGCAATTTTCAATTATAGCTGCTTTGTCCTTATTCATAGCCATATCCCTAAGAGCAGAAATTAATAGAGAAAGTATACACAGAGAACTGGCTGGCCTATTTTGCTGTGAATAAAATTCAACCTATTAATTGTTTTGCTAAGTTGATTTGCAAATCAATCCTGAGTTTCTTCAACACATTTGCAATTTGGATGAATACTTTTCCTGCTGTGAATAGTTCATTTTCAGTATTTGCTCTTGTGTATACAGTGGTTTCCTTTATGGCAGGGGTTGCCAAACTGTGGTATGCAAACCCCTGGGTGTACACAAGACATCTCTGTGGGGGCATGTGGGAGAAATTGTGAAATGGTGGATTTAATTTTTATTATAACAGTAATAATAATTGGCATTTAAGGGGTTAAAATAGAAACAGTATGCTGGCAAGGGTACACAGGCAGTTGGCAAATCTGGAAGGGGGTAGGTACAACAATAAGAAAATGTTTAGGAGCCTCTGCTCCATGGGCTGAAGGATAAGGGAATATGAGATACCTGCATGGGCTACCTACATTGTGAGTTATAGCACAGCTAAGAGAGCAGGTCCCCATGGTGTAGTTATTTCCTTTTCCACACAGGTAATTGGACTTTGCCCCACCTGCTCATCAGCAGAGTGAAAAAAGCATGAAAAATGAAATAACTGGTGCCAAGTAGCAAATAGCTGATAGAGATGATCTCATTCCATGAGTGAGACTTGTGCCTCATTGAGTTACGGTTCATTACCTGGTATGGTCCTGGGCTCTGAACCATGCCATACTCACGACTTCCTGAAACCCCATTGAACCATGGCGGTGTGGAACAAGTACTCCAAGTCAAACCACATTTTTTTCTACTCCTGATATGGCTTACTGAAGATTTTAAATATATATTTGGCAAACAAAGGGACACACTTGTGATAAGAACTTTGGTGTTCCTGTTAAACATTGAAATCTACTAAACTGGCTGGTGAGTGAATGATTTCTGACAGTTGTTTTTTGGTATTTTGTAGTCCATTAATTTTGATCATGACTGATTTTATTAGTGAAATTATTAACATGAATGACTTAAAATATTTATTCTGGACACTATACTTTTCTCTGACTTACTGATATAATAGCGATAGCTGTTCCTCCAGAATAAAGGGATAGGCTTCCATTTTATCACTCTTTACTCCTACATATCTCTTTCACTCTTGTGCACAGGTTCACATTCCTGTGGCTACCAAGTCTTTCTTTTGACTTGAGTGGGCACCCACAGTCACAGCAAAGTCAACAGTATTATGCACAGCCATAACTTTTTGCAGGAACCAACCCCTAATTTTGCCCTGTCAAATCCTTCACAGAAATGATCTATCTATTTTGGAAATCAGACACAAATGTATAGTAATGATTAACTATTGGAACAAACTACTGAGGGAAGCAGTAAATTCTTCATGTGTTGATCTCTTCTAGTAACAACCAGCTGGCTGTCTGGAAGATTATGTATATCTAAACACAAGTGATGCTTTAGTCCAGGGGTTGCCAACCGGGGGTACACGTACCCCTGGGGATACTTTGGAAGGCCCTGGGGGTATGCGTGGGTGGGCAGAAATGGAGTGCTGCCACCCAACAACCCATGCCTCCACCTTCCAGGAGCAGGGCGGGGGGGGGGGGG
>NW_017729031.1:8082657-8089508 GCF_001723915.1 Gavialis gangeticus | reverse complement strand
GGGGGGGGGGGGGGGGGGGGGGGTGCCACCCGGCTTGCTGGACATGGAGAGTGGGAAAGCTCACACGTGGTGGCCACCACTGCCACCTACCACCCCACTCTGCTGCATGCCCCCGCCACGCCCTTCCCCACTCCACATCCAGCTGCCAGGGGTACACTTATTTTAAAAAGGTTGAAAACCTCTCCTTTAGTCAAACAATACAGGGCTCAATACAGGGATAACTGGTAATAAGAGATCATATATATATAAAAGATTATGGAAGCAGTGTAACAAGACTAGCAAAAACAAGGAAAAACTAATGACAGCACTTACTAGTATTTCTAGTCACACGCACACACACACACACACATACACACACACACACACAGAGTCATCTGCAAAAAGTTGGATGTAATTAAGAACTAGAAAACTTTTTAAATACTAATGAGGTTGGTGAGCTATTTTTAATGAAATATTAAAAATTAAAGGACCAAAAATGTATACATACTACATAACTTCACTTTTAAGCTTGCTTGACTGCATAAATCCACATGGATTAAAGTCTTTCCTCCATCTGGCATGGCTGGTATAACAACAGCAGGCTGACATACTAAGTAATTGGACCGCTGTAAGACTCAGAGAAACTCTGCTAAGAAAGTTTCAAGAAAAATATTGTACCCATAAAGGCAAATCCTCAAAACCATTTCCTACGCCAAACTAAACCCCCCCACCCCAACCCAACCGTCCTTGTTTTTTATTCATTTTCACTGTATTCTAAAATTTTCTAATCAGGTTTGTTACTGATTGACTCATTTGGCAGCAAACCAAGCAAGGCAGTTTTGGGACTTAGCAGGAGTTTCCCAAAATAGCTCAGTTTGGTTATATGAAATCCTTAGTCAATTCTGCTTCTCTCTGAGCTGCGTGCCAAAGGGGAAGTTGTCACTACTTCAACTTCCTCTTTCTTCGTGAATATTATTCCCATTGTCAATGTCTGGGAGAAAAGCTGAGGTGACTACCTCACTGTGTATTGCATAATGTACTATATTGTATAAAGTATAATGGTCAGCAGATTGAAAACATATCCCAAATCAGTGGCCATTTTTTAGAAGTTTGTTCTTCAACACTGCAAAGCATACACTCCCATCGCCACAGTGAGTATTTCAGTTTGTCAGTTTGACAGACTTTAAGGGGTCCTAATTTGCAGAGATACTGAACTTTTGCTGACTTCAAGTGAAATCAGGACTTCTGAATATCAGCTTCAAGTCTCAAGTTAGGCACCCACAAGTGGGTGCACCCCAAAATAATAGTTTGTCTTTAAACATTTGCTTTTAAGTAACTGGAATATGAAGTCACTTGAGCATTTGAATGTCTATTTATCTAGCGTAACTTTATGTATGCACTTTATACCAATGGTTCTCAATCTTTTTTAGATTCAAGGGACCCCATGTTGAACTCAAAGCACCCCTTGGAAAATAGTAGCTCTTAGCTTTCACTTGTTTCTGACTACATATTAATTTATTAGAGAAATTCTGTTACAGAAAACTCAAAATGTTTTTAACACTACAGATTCATATTTGAAATCTCTGAGTTTATTGGGTGAATCATGTGTAAATGTAGCACACTGACCAGTGCTAATATATTGCAGGCACCCTGCAACACCCTTAAAAGGATCTCTTGATGTCCCTGGTTGAGAATCACTTCTTTAGACAAAACATGTATTTGCACATTTATCTTTCTCTCTCTCTCTCTCCAACATACACACACTTCTATTAATCAGTCTACACATGCAACCAATGGTTGTTCATAAAAAAAATGTTAAAAATTTCCCAATGTTGCCTTTGATAATTACATAAACGTATGCTATTTTCACTGATGCCTATTATTAGTATAGGGAATAAGATGAATTTGGAAATATTTAGTTACAAATGTAACAGAATATTTTAAGAGTGACCACAGACAGCACAAAGTACTTATGCATATGAATGTGCATCTATGATTAATTAAGCAAAGGTGTTACACACAAGAGACCAGAATCTGCAGAAAAAATGTATTTTATTCTTTTACTTGAAAATGATGCTGTGTCTATAGAAACTAAATAGTACAGCATCTTTATTATCAAACATCTCCATGCAGACACTTCTATCACTGATACCTTGATTTTACCATTTCATATTTATATCTATATGCACCCACGGATACACATTATTGTAGGATCAGTGTTTGTAAAGCAGTCAGTTGAAAAATACTTCTTTCTTCATCCAAATAAAAATATTTTCTAGGTTTCAAAGATAATTTCTCTTCAAAGCTGGCAGTATGAGATGTGATCCAAAGAGGCAGCTATTTTTAAGTCTTAATATAGTGACTGCATGGTCTGTATTCTAAAAAGTGCACCCAATGTAACAATTTGAATGAGTTGGTACAGTGCAGTGATTCAGATAAATCAAATAGGAAAAAATGACTTGGAATGACTTGTAAAGAACATCAGTCCAGACCTCGAGGCATTTCATTTGTAATTAAAGTACACAGCACTATGCTTTATTAAAAAGGAAGAACTGTAGATTTTAAAAGCTCTCTGTACTTGTATGCCAGTTATATACACACACACACATAAAATGCGTGTGTATGTGTGTATAGATTTTATGTCTGTGTATTCAAACACCACCCTCCCCCCAACACAAAATCTTATCTTTATAATAGAAATAGATCCTAGAGGAAGCATTAACCAAACACTGGGCATTGAGTAAAAAACTGCCTTAAAGATATAAAGAAATGCTTGGAGACAAACGTCTATGATTCTACACAGATCATCCAGTCCTTGATGAAAAATAGAGCAACCATTCAGTAACCTTAATTTGGACATGTATTCTCAAGAACAGGGAGATAATCACTTTAGGGACCCAGCTTCTAAAGCTGGTTGAACATGACAAATATTCTAGCAGCAGCGACACTACATAGAGATACTTATCTCTAACATAACTCATCATTTCCCTCAGTGGTCATGTAAGTTGAAGGGGGTGGATGTCATCTGTGCCACTTTTACCAGTTCTTTTCCTCAGGTCACTAATCTTGTTACCTGGGATGGAGATAATAGGTTTATTTACTGGTTGGTTTGGTAGATTTTAATTCCATACTTTTTGGGTAGTTAATGAAGTTAGAAGTTAATTAATGGCTGCGTGCATCAACATGATACAGTGCACAATAGACTAATTCTACTGCACAGTAGTGGTCACAGCAAAAATCGTGATAATGAGCAATAGAATTAGTGCACACCTTTGCTACTGCACATTAGTGTGAGCTGCTGCACATTTATGTAGCATCTCATATTAGAGACACTACATGCACAGTAGCAAAGGCACATTAATGCATATGTAGACACAACCTGAGTTGTAAATAGATTTGTGAAAGTGTAATACAAATATGAGATAAATAGCCATTGAGCAACATCCCCATGATAAGTGGATATGTCTCCCCAGGAAAAGCTCTGGAAAATATGGTTACTGAGCTAGGAACAATTGTTCGTGGTAGCTCAGACCATAGTAGCCACAGGTACACTGAGCTTTTTTGCTACAAGAGGCTGTAGCTGCTGCCAGCATTAACTTCAAGCAATTTTTGCACTCTGTGGACTCAGACACTGAGACGATTGGATGTCAATGCACAGGTAGGATGGGGAGAGATGAGACTGTGACTCCAAATGCTGTCTGCCTGCCCATTCAGATCCACATTCTCTGATCCATAACTGAGTGGTCCCTTCCTCTTCTCATCATCTCTTTCCTCATCAGTGAAAGCTTGCTTATCACAACCATGCAGTCAGTCCAATAAAGATATCACTGACAACAATTATGGCTCTCACATAATTCCTGCACCTTCACAATTACATCACTCCAGTACTACCCTTCCTCTTCCACATCTGTTATGTAATGAGCACTACTCTATCAAGTAGACAATAAAAATAGTAAAAACATTATCCAGCAGGGATTTTTGTAGTAAATTCTTCCTTCTTGTAACTTTTGTGAAAAGAACAATCAAGGCCAATGACTTTTAGGTTGTTAGCATGCCTTCAGAATGTCCCCTGTTTATCATTTCAGCCTTTTTAAAGTACAATACCCAAGTGCATACCATTCTTGGCAACAGGGATGTATTTGGTAGCCGTGTTGGTAAATCTAGAATTCTTGGTTCAGAAATGATACCTTTTATTAGACCAACTAGGAAATTGAAAAAAAAAATCTTTTTCTTCAATCTTTCCAGCTCAAATGCCTTCATCAGGCTCTGGGAAAATTAAAGATGTTAAAAAGTCCCCATAGGTAGGAAACAAACTTCATTTTTGCATAGAGGGGGTTGGAAATGGAAGTCTATGAAGAGCAACTCAAAACAACTCACAGAGATACTCTCATGAATGTAGAGGGACAGACTTCCATCTCCAACCCACTGTGCAAAAATGAACTTTATTTCCAACCAATGGGTACTTTGTACCATCTTTAAATTTTCCCAGAGCCTGATGAAGGGCATTTGAGCCCAAAAGCTTCCAGAAAAAGATATATTTTTTTTTCAATTTCCTAGCTGGTTTAATAAAAGGTATCATTTCTGAACCAAGAGTTCTAGATTTTGCAATTCTTGGCAATATGCATACTCAAATGAACCTCACTGTCATTTGTAGGTAAATCAAGGTAGATATTTGCTAGAATATATGAAGAGAAGACTTCTTATCTGCCAATTTTTTCTTTTTTGCCAGGACTTTGGTGTCATATTATGCCAGAGGCACCTACAGCACATTAGTATAATGCAGCAATTGGCTGTTACTGTGAAAAATTACACAGCTCATCTTAGAGCTGTTTCCTTAAATAATCCTTTTGCAAGTGTACTCACTGGGTAACAGTTCACATTAAGTAGCACTAATTGCTTTTAATTGCTTTGTAACTAACAAGAAACTGCGGCAGCTTGAATTGCATTTACTAGAAGTCTCTGAGAAATTTCATCCATTGGATACTTATCAATGATAGAATGCCAACACGGGTTATATGGCTAAATAATTGAGAGGTTATGATTAGAAAAAACGTGAGATCGCCACTGCTTTCAAACAGAGCAGCACTAAGTCTGTTATACAGACTGGGGTCTCCTGAACAGCGTGGCATCCCCAACAAGGGAAAGAAAGTGACATCCCATTTAACAATATGCAATTATACTGCATTCACATCCCAGTGATACAAATCAAAGCAACAGAAGCACCATGGATTACAATGTGTTTGGAGGTTCTTGGAATGGAAAATGTCTATTAGCAATTAAGAGAGAGACCAACATAAACAAATAAATAAACGAGAGAGAGAGGCATATCCACATGGCTGGGGGTAATCCTTTTTGCTCAATATGTTGTGATGCTTAAGTACAGTGAAAGCTTAATGTATAGCAGTCGGGTGGTTGGCACAGGGCACAAGGCACGGTTGCTTAATGCTTTAATCACTAAAGACTATATACCAGACCCTCATCTCCCGTCTGTGACATTTGTGCAACTTCAGCAGCACAAAGGAGGTGGAATCTGGTGGCAACAGCCTGTAGGAGGGTCTGTTTGTACAGGGAATTCCATCCACTACTGACCCTTCGCATGAGTTGTACTGTGGAGAGAAGAACGCTTGGCCAGACCACAAAGGGAACAGAAACACAAGGGAACTATTGCTGTCAGTGCAAGGCAGATCAGTCCTGAGGCTTATTTAACTTGTGAAAATACTCTAAGATCCTAGATTCAAGGGTAATGAGTGATGGCAGAAAGCTATATGCCTCTTCACTAGCCAGTGTGCAAAGCACAGGTGAGCCCATGTCTGATTTAACTGAGCATATTGACTTCCAGGGAAGTTGCTCAGAGGTCCCCAAGGGCAAATTCCAAAATGTATTCAATTTTTTTCTTTGGTCAGAGTGAAAATGAGTTTAGTATCATCCCCAATGTCTTTATTCATGTCCACATGCAAAAGCGTCAGGCAGTCTGAAAAACTTTGGTAGACGTACATAATGGAAGAACTTTCCTGTGGACCCTGTGGTCACATCCAGGTGAGCAGGGACGTGCAGTTTGTGGCATTACAAACTGCACATGATGAATGATAAAACATGTGCTGTGCTGCAAATTTGCAATGTGGCAGCAAAATTGGCTACCTGAATTTCTCAGTAGCAAAAAAATCCCAGAAACAAAAGCAGCATAATTATGCAAAACAAACGTGTACTGGCCCAAATGGAGGCTGGGCCATCCAGAGCAATGCTCTGGCTGCTGGCCAGGCCTCTGTGCTGCCCAGCTTCTGTCCCTGCTGCTCCAGCACTCCGCCAGGTAAGACTGCTGGGGCCAGCACCAGTGCTGCCACAGCCTCCAGCTCTCCCTAGCCGAAGAGCCAGAAAAAGCTGGGAAAAGGCAACCCATTGTGGGACAATTTGTCCAAAATGAAGCACAAGTGCAGGGGTGTGCACTGAGGCAATTTGTGCCCCTACACGTATACCCCCCCGGTTGGCTGGATGCAGCCTATATATTCTAAATTTAATTTGTTTTTTATGGCCAACTACCTATCAGAGACAAAATTTCCCCATTTATTTAGGTTTGGGACTGGTGCTACTCATTAACTAATGCCACCAGTGTGGCTGTGTCTGCCAGAGTGGATGATGGAAATACGGGTGCTGAAGTGGATCTATGGAGTCAGCAAAAAAGACCATGAAAGGAATGAAGAGATGCAGTGAGAGGCAAAGCTGACACTGAGGGGGGAAAAAACTGATTGAGACTGAGATGGTTTTGGCATGTAGCTAGGCCTGAAAGGCATATGGGGAAAGGTTCATAAGAGTCTATAGGAGTCTGGAGGAGGAGAAAGAGAATCCCCAAATGATATGGTGCAAAATAATATGGT
>NW_017729031.1:8074747-8077657 GCF_001723915.1 Gavialis gangeticus | reverse complement strand
CTAGGCCTAAAAGGCATATGGGGAAAGGTTCATAAGAGTCTATAGGAGTCTGGAGCAGGAGAAAGAGAATCCCCAAATGATATGGTGCAAAATAATATGGTGCAGTGTTTCAGAGATGATGGTGTTTGGCTTGTGGATGATGAATACTCAGAACAGCAGACCCCACTTAGTAGGAACTGTATTCAGAAGAAGCAGGAGCAAGATGAAAGGACAGGCAGCTCTGTATTACCATATTTAAAGAAAACAGTAACTTGGAAATATTAACACAGTTTGAAATCTGAATCTCCTCCTCTGTGACTCTTGCTTTGTTCCTTTTCCAGCGTAGCTTCTACTGACATCAGTTGTAATTGTGAGTGATCAGCAGGTACCTCAGATTGGACACCCAGAAATTGAAGATCACAGTGATTTCCTATAACAGTTTTGGTTTATATGACTTGCAAGCATCACAGAAACTCTGGGCAGCAACAAGGAGAGAATCAAATTTTCCAGGATGGGACACAACTGCCACACGTGTTGGACATTTTTGCTATCTGCAATCATCATGTCATTCACTATGTACCTTTTGACCTCAGAAATAAATGAGGCCAGACAAGAGCCTCCTTAACTAGATAACCTGAAATGCTGAAGTACTACCTGGGGAGCAGTGACCAGAGATGATCTTTTCCCGAATACAATATCATCTGAGGCCTTTGGGAGTAGTCTGTAGTTATAGATCATGATAAACACTCCTACGTAGATCCTCCATGCCCCATCTCCATCCTTTATCATGTTTCCCTTATGCCTTGTCCACTCTGTTTCTAACTTCTGTTCCTGTTCCCAGCTTGTACACCTCTGCTGCTTTCAATTTGGACCAGTCTGTGCTCCTGCCCTCTCCTATCCCTGCACGTCTATCTGTGTCCCAGCCCTCTCCATATCCTTGTTATTTCTTTCCTAGTCAGAGGCTTCCTTCTCCTCCATACTCCTTGGGCCCCAATAGGGGGAGCACTGAGAGCACCAGAGAGTTACGACAAGGAACTGCAAAATCAAAAGAGGAATGAAGGCAGGTACGGCGTTTCACGGGGAAGGAGCATCTCAATAGAATGCCTTAAAAAACTCCTTACTCAACATGAGCAAACATGGCTTTTCAAGGTCTTGCAATATGATCAAATATGGATGGATTTTCTCAGGTACAACAGAAGGCTTGTGTAGGACCCTGCACTGACCATTGAGCTAGAAGTCACATTTCTGCTCCAAAGCATGAATGTACAAAAGCTTCTCACCAATGCAGCTTCAAGACTTTTTTTAATTGTGGAAAACAGCATATTCTTCCATTAATCTGGGAAAAACACAAACCATTTTCCCAAAACTTTTTTAGAAAATTGAGTCTGAGGGTAGACATACGTCATAAAAAACTTCAACCTAAGAATTACATTTTGGTAAAATTATGAGCAGCTGAAACTTGGGTTGGATAATGGAAATCATTAGACAATCATAAGTATAGGTGTTCCTGCCAGCTCCTTTTATTCTACTGTAGATATGTTGACTGGTAGTATATTGTAGCCTAGACAAGTAAGGAAGTTTACTAACATTCAACGATTTAGTGGCCTTCATACATATCTCTTGGGTTTGTTGCCATTTACCATATGAACTGGACCAAGACCACAGAAGCCCTCCCAAACATTTTATTTTCATAACACAGAAAGGTTTTCCTCTGCTTACTGTTTTTGTTTTGAAGTTACAATAAGAGCTTTTAATAAAACACACACTCAAAGCATTCATCTCCTTATATTTAAGATTCATTATCAGCCCATCAGGTCAATAACATAGAATCATAGAAAAATGGAGCAGGAAGGGAACTAAGGACTTACTCCAAACCCCAGATCAAGGCAGCTTCATTGCTATCTAAACTTTCCCAGCAACATGCTTGCATCAACGGCACTTTAAAATTTCTAGGGATTGAGATTCCAGCCTCTATTCTAGTGCATCACCTGCCCTCATATTTAGAAAGTTCTTCCTAATTCAACATAAATTTCCTGCATTGTAATTTAAGACTGTCACCTTCTTGTCCAGTTGCCTGTGAGCACTTGCCTGTCTCAGCAGACTGCTTTCTCTTTTCCTCTCCCTTTCCTACCTTTTGTATTTTAATTGCTGTTCTCTATTTGGTAGCTCTGCTTCCTTCAGTCCCTTCATAGAATCTGATAAAATAAGTCAGGGGTGCTCAACCCCCCAGCCCAAGGACCAGATACAGCTCATGGCACACCCCCCTCCCCCCAACCAGCCCAGGGAACTCTCCACTGGTTCAGAAAGTTGACAGAAGAGGAGTGCCCATGCTACCAAAATTTCCAGATCCACCAGGAGCCCTGGGCCCTGTCTGCTGGATGCAATGCCCAATCCTAGCATGCAGGACCAGGTGCAGCAGTGCCAGGACCTAAGGGATCCAATCCCAGTATCAAGAGCTGGGAGGGGGTGTGCCAGGCCCCCAGGAACCAATCCTGGTGTGTGTGTAGGGGGTGGGGGGTCAAAGAGGGCAGCGTTGGGCCCACTGGGACCAATCCCAGCACATGGGGCAGGGCGAGGGTGGTGCTGGACCACCCAGCTCAATCCGGCCTGCAGACCAGTCCTCTGCTACTCATCTGGCTCACAGGGCCAAAAGGTTGAGTACCACTCAAGTACATTACTGCTTATGAAAGCCTATGCATCTCTGATTTAGTTAGTCTATAAGGTGCAAACCTACCGTGCCTTCTGCCAACTTCCAGAGGTTGATTAGAGGCAGTGGGTGCTGGCTGCAGCCAAGGCTGGGAATTTTAACTGGGGTGTGCCAATGCTCGTGTTGGGAGAAGGTTAAAACTGGAGGTTCCTGGCTGGAGGTCTAGCCCCTCTGTTCAGGGCCAAACTGTTCACTATAGTTGGGGTCAGGAAGGCATTCTACCA
>NW_017729031.1:8040177-8069747 GCF_001723915.1 Gavialis gangeticus | reverse complement strand
CTCGGGTTGGGAGAAGGTTAAAACTGGAGGTTCCTGGCTGGAGGTCTAGCCCCTCTGTTCAGGGCCAAACTGTTCACTATAGTTGGGGTCAGGAAGGCATTCTACCACAAGGTCTGACTGATATGGACTGTGAGGATTTTTGCCTTCCTGAGTAGCTGGGAACGTGGCCCTCTACCTTGGATCTCTTGAGCATATATTAACAACCTGTTATGGAAGCAGGATGCTGGCTGCCATGGTTACCCTGCTTTACTTGTAGCATATTAGGGTGCATCAAGGTTGATGTTAATTTTACCAAGAGTTTAGATTATGGATTTGTATGGGGTGGTTTGGATAGGGATTATCCCCATGCAGGAGGTTAGAGGAGATGACTTCTGGAGGTCCCTTCCAGCCATACTGCTCTAAGATTCTGTGATTTACAAGTGAAATCAGTGAGGATGGCTCAGTTCCTTTGGAAATCAGACCATTGGATTTACATGACTCGATGTGCATTGTTTGCCTACCTTTATGCAATCATAGTAAAATAGGTTGCAGCAGACATACCAAAAATGGGTCTAAACCTTGATTTTTTTTTTAAAGTAATGCTGCTGCAGTGCTTCATGACCCTTATTTTTGGATGCTTTATGATCTAATTTTCCTCTGGACCAAGATGCCCAGCTCAACTTCATATGTCCAGGATATACCACAGGGACTCTGCAAAAGTGGGGACCACTGTGCACTAATATGGAGGACACAGTCTAGCTAAAGTAGTGATTCTCAACTAGAGTTTGGCAACATGATTTAAGGGTGCCATGGGGTGTAGACATCTTCCTGGGAACTGCCCAGTGTGACCTGTTCCTGCTTTGTGGAACCGCTCACAGTAGAGAGAGGCCAGCTGAACCAGCCCAGTCTGAATGGTTGCTGGCATCCCCCTGAAGTGTTTTAATGTTTTGACTTCCTGTGTTCCCATAACTTCTCAACCGTAACAATTGCCTTAATGGTAGTGTTTCTGCTTTATTTCCATGTTCTTAATTTAATTTTAAAAATCTATTTTTTTAAATAAAGAAGAGCTCTAATATGAGGTCAAGAAATTTCAGGGAGGAGGGAGTTTTAATGCCCATTTATAAACTTGTCATTAGTTAATTTTTTAGAACATTTTGAGCTGACTGCTGCTAAATTCAGAAAAATTATGGAAGGATGGCTTGAGTCTAAAAAGGTTGAGAACCTCTCAGATGAGAAGCCAAGCCCATCACAAAGAATGAGAACACAAGACACCTGAATTTGGGTCCCATTCAATTTTTCATCTTTTAATAAAAAAATATTGTAAATGGTCACAGAAGAAAACCCTACTTACCAACAAGTCCTATTATTAAATGTGTATGCATGGATGTGAGAAGCCATTGAATGCTAGAAATAGGATGTTTTAGGAAGTCCTGGATTGTGTTGGAAAGTCCTGGCTTCTTACTCCCAAATTATGGCACGTGGAACACGCTACCAAGTGCTCAGCATTACCACAGGCATCATGATGACATACAACGAGGGTGGGATGAGAAGGGCATAATTACAGAAAGGCACTATGCGTCTTTAGGAGACGTAGAGGGTAATATTCCCTGTGAGCCTTTAGCAGTTTTAGAGAATTGTGTTTGAAGATAAACATAACACTCCTGAAAGATGACAAATGTCAGTAATAATTCCTTGTATCTTTGTACTGTTTTGTGTGTTCAAGATATTGTACACACATTTTCTAATTAATCCTTTGGTAATCAGTCTCCATTTATCAAATAGAACATGATAAGTCTGCTCTTTGTACTTAGAGTGACATTTGTAGAATGCATTAGATTAAGATCTTGTTTCCTGACCGTCAGTAGAGATTTTCACATTGCTGGAAAATGGCATTGGTTATAATGACAGATTATTTTGTGGAGAGAACAAAAATGCAGATATGTCAGAAATAAGAACACAAGCAGAGGACATGTGTCCCTGGAGCTGCTGATGGTGTGACAAACAGTCCTGATGGACTTGTACTCTTCAGAACTTGACATCCTTGTGATACTATGAGATATTCTTTCGAAACAAGTCTTTAAAGATGACAACCAGTAAACATTGATTTCAAGGGTTTTTGAATACATGAAGGCCCTGCTATAATAAAGGAAATGTGATTGGGGGGAACCTGAAAAGCCTGTCTATAGTACAGCTGCACTACAGAAGTGCTGTTGTGAACCTGTTGTAGACAGACTGCTGGCTCTAACAAGCTTTAAGTCAATTTGGCTTGCTCTGTATAAGATTACATTACTTACAGTAGCTATGACCTGAATATACCTTTAACCTTTTAGGAGCTGAACTTATGTTAGCAGGAGTGGGGAATTTAAGTAAGATCTTCCGAAAATAATCAAATAGGAAAAAATAATGAAGTTCTTTAAAATTTTGCATTTGTTATATGACAAATATTACCTAGTGAATTTGCTCACTGGTGTCTTGTTATACCTCTGAGCATGTGAGCTCAAAAATGAACATATGTAAAAGGCTGCCCACAGATGATCCAGCTTTAAATACATATTCTGATCATTTGGGTTCAAGAGTCTAATGCAACCGGACGTAAAGCTAACCGCATCATTCCCTTGTGTGCTATTGACTATAGAAATGTTCTCTAACCACGCTAATTAGATGGGCCTTTTGGCTCAGGCAGATTTTTACTTGCCCATCAGATACAGTCACAAGTTTACAATTACCACAAATATATCAAGAACTGTTACATTCCTGCATGTTCTGTGGTCAGTAACATGAGTCAGAGATACTAGTTTAAGAATAAAGGGATATTGGTATATAAATTCAATATTGAACTAGTGTGTGAAATACTTATAATTAACTTACTATCATTTGTAGAAGAAGGTGTTTCAATACACCTATACACAAAGAGAATATGGGTCTTTATTTCAGAGATCTCTGAAGGATAAATCGGAGTAACTGAAGAGTGAGAAACATTTTTCCATATAGTGAGAATTAATAAGGGAGATATTTTCTCCCAAAGCTTAAATGGACTTCATTGACACTCAGGACTTGCAAACCATGCAATCTTCTTCCCTGGGCAGTAGTTGCAAGTTTTGCCTTCACCAAAGCATTAGTATGTCTCTTCCCTTACTTTGAAGGTGGAGTTGTGGGGTGGGAGGGACACCAAAAGGGGCTCTTGTCCTCCAATACAAATTGCCAGCCTGTGCAACAGAGAATGGAGCTGCAACAGGAAAAGGAGCATGCAGCACCCACCAAATGGTTGTAAATTCATTTCCCCCGACAGATTATCTGGTCTTTCCTTGGAGCAATGTGAGTACCCAGCTTCCAGGTAGAAGAAAACATTTTACATCCCTTTAAGGTAGTTATTAGTTCCCAAATTACAGATAGGCAAACCAAGAGTAATGGCTTACCCAGTATCAGATATGTAGCTAGTTGCAAAGATAAAAACACATCCCAGGAGTCCCAGCTGCTCCACACTAATCATGAACAACACTGCCCAGAGGAATTTGTGCATTTTAATATTTAAACAAAAGAAGAGAAAATAGAAAATGTGGACGAGTTTTGAGTGATCACATACTCCTTTTCTTGTTTTCTGTCTACCCTTAGTTTGCGAGCTTCGGCTCCTGAAAGCTTGTGCTATGTATATTGTCTTTGGTTAGTCTATAAGGTCCATTTTACCATGCCTTCTACCTTTAATTTGCCATTCTAATGCCTCCGAGTACATCTGCAACCCTGTAGAAGTCATACACAAATCCAATTGTCCAACTGCTTCCTGGCATACGTCAGTCTTTGCAGGGCAGTAGCCTGAACTCATAATCTTCTCAGGGCAGGAACTGTGTATTTGAGTTGCTGCTTTACAGTACTAAGACCACTCTGGGCTACTGAGAACTAATTAGAAATGAAGGGACAGGAAAGGGTAGCTGCTGAAGTAAAAGAAGTTCTTCCCTAATGGAACAGTGCACAGAAGTTCTCTTTTTGGGAATACAGAAGATTTAATGGTGCGATTCAAATGCCAAATTTATAAACAGAAAGAACTCATTTTAGTTCAATATACATCAGTCTCACCACTTTCTTAGTCTAAAAAGTGTAAAGAGATATAATTAGAGAATGAATGTTTTAAGTTCTCTGCAGGGAATAGTTAACAATAAAAACTATTTTGATACAACAGAATAGAAACTGGTGGTGGGTATTCTAGCAGGACAGCTAATCTCTAGAGGCCCAAGGAGACTCTTTACCTCTTCATTGATACAGATCAATATAACATTGGGAGCAATGAGGAAGTGAGCCAGCTGGCACAGATCAGCACATTTTCATTGACAGAAATGAAGTTACACTGACTTGCATTTGCAAAAACAGATTTAGGAATAAATAGCTCAAAATGTGAAGAAAGAACAAATAAACTAGCCCATTAGATAGCATATTAGCTACTAGAAAGCCAGCTCCATAGCAACTACTTTCTCATTTGATAGGCAAAAGGATTTCAGCTGAACTGAGATGTGGACCATTAAGGTAAAACACCAAGGTTTTCCCAAATAAACAGAATAGCTCCAATTTACAACCTTCCCCAACTACACCCAAGCTATTACTTCTCCAACTAGCTCTTGGTAAGGCTTTATATATCTTTTTGATCTCATGATGCTTTGCAGAGAAACAAACAATAATAAAAGAAATAATCTTTCTTTCAAAGTCAATTTCTCATTAACTTTCCCTTCTAGTAACATTTTCTTCCTAACTACTACTTGCAGGAAGAAAAAATAGAAGCAGAAAGTGAAAAGTTACTTCCATTTTGTTGCAAAGACAGCAATCATCTTTTTCCTCCTGTTACCTTATGAGCATGCTCTAGCTGGGTGGCTGCCTTTAAAAGGAAGTGATTCAAGCCTGCTGTCCCTAAAAGAAGTCTTAGGGAGCAGCTGATGAATGGAGAAGCAAATGCTTAGTCTCCTCTAGAGTTCCTTCTCTCTGCTCTTAGACACCTCTTTGTAATAATATTTTTTCAGTCTTACTTAAACAGCTGATGGGAAAGGAATCAGTTAGCTTTCCTCCAGGTACAATTTTCAGTTTCTGTTCTCACGTGTTTTTAGTACCAGGGCTCCTAGTATCCAGGGAAAGAACAAGGGGAAAAAACTGTATCTTGGAATTCCACATTTGGGTTTTCTATAAAAAATGGGAGAGCTGTGCAAAACGCCACTCTCACTTAACTATACACACACAAAAACTTGAAATAAGAATATGGTCAAGTCTCTGCTCTTCTACATGTCACTTCCCCACTTTTGAAATTGGCAGGACTAGTTATAATTAATAACTGTTTCCTAAATGCAAAAGCTCTTGCAATTAAAAGCACAAAGCTGGTGGGTGACTTAAGAGATGGATTTCTAGGTCCTTGAGCTGAATAACGGCCAGGTTAATAGTGACTCAAAACATGCCACATTTTATGTCTGTTCAGTGACTTGCAATTCATCAATACAAGTGCTTAGAGGACAAGTGTCCATGTGACAAAAATGCTGCAAATGTTCCCCTTATTAGCATTCACAGTAGAGAATCCAAGGACTGAAAGGGCATGGAAATTGAACTTCCTTCACCCCTACAGTCTGTTTCTCCCACCAAGGCTGCAGTTTATTGGCTGGGTGGGATTGGAGAAGATTGTGTTGTTACTGCACCTGTTCTGTAGATGAAAACAGGACTCTGTTTTTCAGGGCAGTCATCTACTAGGACTTAAAAATGAAGGAATTACTGGTTTTGCTGAGAGCCACGTGGCCTTTTGTCAATTAGCAACATCACCTCAAGATATAAAATAAAGTTGCCCCGTGGCATAAGCTGTTAAATAGATCTGTGAAATTAGTGAAATGTATAATGTGCCATTATGCATAATTTCCTTTTAAAATTTTCTTTCTTAATAATTATTCTTATTATGTAGGTGGACAGTCTCTTAATATAATAAAGACCTTTGCAGCTGCTCTCCTCATAGGCCTCATGTTTAATATGCACTTTGTAATTAGCTTGGAAGTAAAGCCCCACATTTGCAGTCAGTCCTTTTTCTGTCACATCATTTTTAATCTGAGCTGTGTTCATCTGTGAAGGGCTGATAAGCATTTCTGAAATCTCTCTACATGACAAACAGGACTTTAATCTCTTCTTTTAATTTCTAGTGTACTCATTACACAAATTCAGCTCAGAAGAACCTTGATGCATTAAAATGATCCTTCCTGGATGTAGTATTTTCTTTTCATTTCTTTTAATCTTTCTTAAAGCACTCAGTTTGATCCTCAAGTTCATAAGTCACTGCTTGCACTGGGTTTCTTGCTAAATACCACTATTTCCTTCACCAGGTGTCTTTAAGTTCTGATGACAAACTGTTTTGCCTTTTTAAAAAAAAATTGAGGATCAGAGAGAGAATTTCCTCACTGGTAAACTCATTTTCTGAGAATGAGCTGTTAAATAAAAGTGAATTATATTTCCAAGTAGTAAGACTGTAAACATAGCCCAGCTGTCTGACTTGGCTTGTTCATTTAAGCCCCCATCCAATTAGCACCATATTTTAAAATCAGTTTTGCAAGTATTAACCTGTTCTTTTTAGGAAACCAACACTGACTCTTCAAGGAGAATTTTTGCTCTTTTGTGTGACAAAATGCTTTCTATAACATGTTCATTAATTTTATTTTGTTTGCCTCCTCAGCTGTTATTTCAGCATATGAAAATTAAAATGTATGAAAGAGCAGCTGAAATTGCTACTAAATAAAAATTAGGGGGGGAAAAAGGAAATTTCTAACCACTAGGAAGAATCACACCCAGAAAAGTGAGAGAATATTTTAGAAGTCAATTGAAATCAATTCATGTACTTATTTAATATGCCCCAGTCTTGCCTATAACAAACTCACTGGCAAACATGAAAGATCACACACATTTAACTCTTGTTTACAGAACATTAAAACATGGTAAGGTGCAGAAACATTCCAGAGGAAATCTTAGATTATCTAATTAAAATGTACCTGTTTACTGTACCTTTAGATATTTCCAGTAATAATGTTTTTAAAAAAAATCCTTGCTCTGGCCTGTTTTACATTCATCTTATTTTGTTGAGGGATTTCAATAAAAGCATGGTACTACTAATACTAGTTACAAAGTAGTACCTTTTGTCTCATGATCTAAAAGCACTTTGCAAAGATTAATGAATTAAAACACACAAAACTGTTCTAAAATAAGGATTTATTATTATCCCTATTAATCAATTGAGGAAATGAAAGCAGAGAGAGATTGTGGTGAAGATCACACAGGAAGTCTAATATCAGGCTGGGAAGAGAATTCAGCTTTCCTAATACTGAATCTTCTGCAACAGCTGTAGGCACACCACTCGATAAAAGGGTAGCACAATGCTTCTCACAATATAAGCTTTCTTTGCGTTAAAATGAAGAAAAGTGATATAACAGAGCAGCTGGTAATGAAGGAATAATCAATTTATTGTCAAATTAGTCAACATGAAAAATGTCATATTACAACAAATGTTTACAAGAAGTGGGCATAACTCAAAAGATCTAGTTCAGAAAAGAACTCCAAATGCTCATTTAAACTGCCTAGGTCTGGAAAGCTGGGCTGAAAATCCCAGTGTATTTCAATACTTCCTGCTAGAACCTGTCTGGGAATATAGTGAATTCAAAAAATGGAGGAATAACTTGGGAAGAAACCTGTTCATATTATTTTGTTTTTGAAAAGATCTGCTTGATTTGAGTTTTGGGCACACCTTTTAATTTATTAGTAGCAGTTCCAGCTTTAATCTGTGTTTACCTTAGTAAGAGAAAAAAAAGGGGGATAAGAATTAGTATTTTCTTAGGGTTCCTGGGAAGCAATGTGCATTCAGTATCCATGATCAAGGAGACAACTGAGAACAATGATAAGATTCCATAGCCTAGGGAATTTGTCTTCCTAAAGCAAGGATGCTCAACCTCTGGCCTGCAGCCAAATGTGGCCCACAGAGCCATTACAATTGGCCATGAGGCAGGAAACTTGGCAGCAGGGGAGTAATGGGCATTAATATGGTCACCCTCCTCCTGCCAAATTCCCGAATCCTAAGCCCTGCACTGCCAGTCACAGCTGGGCCATGTCCCCACCCTCACATCTGGATCAAGGTCAGGCCATGCCTCCTGTTCCCCACCAGGCCAGGCTGGGGCTAGGCTTCCGTCCTGCCCTTTCCTCCGTGTGGCCCAGTGGTGACTACCGCACCGGCCCCAGTGCCAGATAGGGTCTACTGGTGGGATCTGGACCATTGACAGATAGAGAACTGTGCATTTGACCTGCTGGGTAAAAATGTCGAGCACCAGTGTCTCAGAGCATCCAGCAATTGATGTATTCCATAGGATTGATCTCCTGGACCCAGTCAGACACGGAGTAGGCATCCCTTGTGTTCCCTATCCAATATAAAGGATTGCTTTCCTGCCTCCAATCTAAGAAACCAAATTAAATCTTGTGAACCTAGCAACCCATTCACTACAATTGTTTTCATTATATGATTATCAAAGCACAAGCACATGAAAATTGCAACCTACAGAACTCACAGTATTTAAAAATGCCCACAAAAGCATACTCACATTGATTCATTTTTCCTAAGTGTTTTTTAATTAAACACTGAATATCTGTAAATAATAAACTGTTTCTAGATTCATTTGTTTGGAGTGTTGATACTTTTTTGTGGGACAGCAATGCAAAAAATAGATAACCGGCTGAACTGTAACTAAGAAGAACATGTTAATTGCATGTGTAAGCTGTAAAAGATCAAATACGGGTTGGCGGGTGGTACAGTATGCATATACAGTATCTGTGACACACTAATACCATGTCTACTTGTGTCCACACTCTATTAAGCATATTGAAAAATTGTAAGGGAGTCAGAAAAGAGCTTCAGGGATAATTTGAGACCTGGGAAACCTCCATTTATAGTCTGAGACTTAAAAAGCTCAAACCCGTTCGTATAGTGTAATGTTAAAAAAGTCACCTGGTCAAGAATCTACTTTTTTATTGTAGAGAATTCTTTAGCATAAAATAGGTACAAGGAGATTCACAGGCTGAAAGCTAGATAAGGTGACTAGACATGTGACATCTTCTTTTTTCGGCAGTGAGGTTAACTATTGAAATAAATTACCTAGAAATGAGATGGATTCTCCATATTTGCATTCATTAATTATGACATGAATATGTTCTAACAGAGGTGACAAAGCTCATACAAAAGTTGTAGGTTTGGTATCTAAATTGCTAGATAAAAGTCTGCATTATGCAGGAGTTCAAACTAGATAACAACAAATAGTCCCTTTTGGCATTAATATCTGTGAAAGTCACTCTAATGAAGCAGGTTTTGGCTTACATATCTACTGCAAGGCATATCTTTTCCACCTTTATAAAATATAGCAGTTTCTATCCAGTGAATTATAAATCTGATTTCTACCAAATTATGTCTTGTGTTAATTTTGCATATCTTTATATTACTGTATAAAGAAATTCTTCACTTTATTCCTAAATGACTAAGATCATAACTATATTGAGCTTATAAATTTTACCTCATCTTCATTTTAAACCAAAGAAAGATTTTTGTGGTGTCAGCTGTGTTCTTGGAAGTCATTTACCTTTATTGCTTCTTGCTTTCAATTAATTCTCAAAGCTTGCGACCTAGAAACTGCACTTTTTCCCAATAATTTTATAGGAATGTTGCTTGAGAAAGATGACCACTCTAAAAGTAACCCACATTTTTCACTCTAGAAGAGAGTGGCAAATCAAAGGCATGCTGTTCAGAAAGTGGCTGGACACCACAACAAAATGGTGCGGCAGGATTCTGGAGATGCTGTATACTCATACTGAGTACAACCGAATGTAGAGTCCAAGTGCCAGATCCCTATGATCATTAAACTTCTGGATAACAAAAATGAGAAAAGAGTACAGAAGCAGGCTGCTGGATTGAAATAACATTAAGCAGAATCCAGTTAAGTGACTAAACCTTCTTGACTTACCTACAGGAAGTCTCAATGTTGTATGAGTGAGGAATGCTTCTGATCCCTAAAATTTTGCAGACTTTAGCTTTTAAAATCCAGAGGTAAACATATTTATGTAGTTAATATGGGTTTAATACTACCTCTCAGTAGCGTGTCATGTCAAAATCAGTGCTAAGACACTACTGTCAATTGGCTTCTTGGCCTCTTGAAGGCTCAGATCAAGTGTAGTATTAGGCCACTGCAAAGTAGCATCACTAAAAAGGCGTGCACCAGTGCTAATGCACAGTAGCGCCGGTTACTGTGCATTGATTTAGTACTTGGTTATACAAGTACTAAACTCAATGCGCCATTACCACAGCACATTAATAAATGTGTAGACATCCCCATCGTGCATCAAGTTAAACATTGCTTTGAGAAGACTTAGCAAAGAACTCCTGTTGATTTTGATAGACTTTGCCTCAGAGTCTGATTGTGTTGATAGCACTTGATTAGAAGTTTCTGTTGACTGGAGCTATGCAATACAGATGATAAAAGGTACAATCAATAGTTAGTTTACAATTAAGTATAATATAATCAGAAGTCTATAAGTATATGAAAAAAGGGATACAGGGTTTATCACAAACATGCAAAATGTTGCTTATTTTGCTGAATTATAAATGAAATCTAGTAAAAATAAAAAGGATATAATTTATCTAAGCAATAATTTTATTTCTTAAAAAAACCTAAAACATACTAAAAAATGACATGGATGCGTACTTGATACAGCAAGTCCATGCAAACATTCAGCAGGCAACCTGAATTATCATTTTTTCTAATATCTCTTGCACCTGTTCACACTGCTTAAGATTTCAGAATCTAGTTTTCAGGATGTATATTTCATCCATTAATAAACTGAACAATGTCTTCTGCATTCAGCAGTTTGTAATAAGAAAATGCCACCTTAGCATCCCTGAGAACAAACTCAGCAAATGCTTCCCTTGATGAAATTTGTACAATCATTTGACATATAATGAGGTAAAGCGTAACTAATTTTCATGTAAAATTGCTATACTTGGACTTGAGATTGGTTTGTTGAAAGAAAATAAGCAAACAAATAATTATAAAACTAGTTCAGGACCTTATACATGTGATCTTGAACAATAAACATGGATACTTCTTCCTCCGTAAATGCCTAGGAAACAATTGTGTTGAAATAGTGCTAATCTATCATTCTAAAAGTAATTTCCTCTGGACTTCCAATAGGGTTTCAGATCTGACTCACAATCTTGATACTACTGAGTATTAATGAGCTCCATCTGAGCATGACAACATGATTTCTTGGTGATCTGCCAGCATTTTTATTATTTTATAAGAAGTAATTAAGTTGGTAGAACTCATTTCTTCCTACCTATATACTCTGAATGTATTTACTCCAGATATTCCTTGGGTGAGTCATACCATTAGTTAATAAATGAGATGAAAAGCTCAGGGAGGCAAGGATTTTTGTGATACCTTTTATTAGACCAACTGTATATCTGTAAGAGCTGTTGGATAAGCTTTTGAGTGCCTTCCTCAGGTCAGCTAAAGAAAAGTGCTGTCAGGAACCTATGCTCCCTGCGTTGTAATGTTTGCACAGAGTTCATCTCAGTTTCTTTGGAATTTTTCCATCAAGATCTGCAGGGGAGCAAAGTGTGCCCTTGTCCTCAGCGGAAAGGGTCAGGTTTTCACCACATAGGCCTGGATATACTACCAAATCTGTAGGCGTTAAGAATTTTTTGCCTGAAGGCCACCTCCTTACATAGCAGACGTGGCCTTTATTTTTCTCTGACCCACAGCATCAACATCTGCTGGCCAGAAGATTTTGATATTCTGGACCATTGTGCTAATAGTTTTCTGCAAATTTGCAGCATATATTAAATATTCTGGTAGAACTCATTAAATATTAACAAAACACACACACATTGTTTTTCACCAAATCTAGCTTACTGGAGTCAACACATATCACTACTGTGGATGTTAATGTTCATAGCTATTGTTTTGTTTTTCCTCTGTGCTTTTAAATCATTTTTTTTAGATGTTATTCCCTACCATCCACCTAATCCTCTCCATAATTATGCAAAGGTTTTCAGGCTCAGTTAAAGAAAATAAAGAATTCAGTATGTCCTGGAGTCAGTAAAAAGCTCCTAGATCAATGTCAATGCTTTCTGCACACAAGAATGTCATGGTTTAAGCAATCCAGGTACAGAAGAGCCATTTTGGCCAGAGCTCATTCTTAGCTGACTTTTCATTTTCCCTGTTCTTTACAAGATTTACAGTAAAAGGCAGCCTTTTTACTGTTTTATGTCATTTATTTCTCATGATAATGCCTTCTCTAATTTTTATTACAGTAACTGTAATAGAGGTATATAAATGTAGCCATGATAATATGTTGCTACTCTATGATTTGGTTGTCAGAAAAAGCACAACGCTGTACCTGATACCTCAGGATGTCCCTTCCAGTCTTAGGTCCTATGTTTCTAAGTAACTTGCCCAGTATGTACCTGATAATGTTTTAAAGTTACTTTTGGCCCCCTGGAACTATATCTTTTACCTTCACTCAGTGTGTTTTAAAATGATTCAAATGATTACTGTTATTTTATAGTTTACCTAGGGCCATGGATCTTTGTGACACTGAGTAAATAGGGAGCCAAAGTAATTGTCCTAGGAGCTAACAGTTTAATTTACCTTGAAAACATAAAAAAGCGCCTAATAGATGGATAATATGCAAGGAAGGAAGGAGATCAGAAGACTTTAGTAAACAATGGAAAATGAATAATGCTTGTAGGTAGGGTAAAGAAGATAGAAGGTAACCTGGGATTTACATTCAGGAGAGAAAATGAAAACAGGGGAGAGAAGAAGTGACAGATGTTTAGAAAGTAACCCACAGGATTTGACATCTGTCTATATTTGGGAAGAGGAGAAAAGAACTGGCCAGGATGTGAGGCTGGCTCCTGGAGAGGGTAATGAAATCGGCGTAAGTGAGGCAAATGGTAGACAAAGGACAATGGGTAAATCAGATGGGAAGTTGGACTTTTTTTATTCACAGCAATTCTGTGAAACAGAGAAGAACAGTGTCATCATTCTCATTTTACACTTGGGAGAACATAGGCACTAAAAGTGACTGGAATGAGTCTAGTGCTTTTCTAATTGCCAAATGATGCAGCTAGGATTAATGACTATATGCAAAGTTCTTTGAAGTTGAAAATTTTGGTGCTAAGATTATTCAGTAACTATTAGTTATTCAAGGCAGGTGAAATATGGGAGAAGAAATTTAAGGCAATTTAATCTTTCTATAGGTTTTCCTATTTTTGCACCAAGATGTCAGATTTTAACAATTTCTTTAAATTTCATAATTCAGAATTTTAACAGTGCAGTATTATTATCATTAGCAGTAATATTCATAATTCTCTCTATATAAAAGGCTTAGTCTGTCCGTAATGCTCTTGGAGAACTCTGGTTAGTGAAACAACCAATCAGAGTGCAGAGCGCCACCATGACAGAGGGGATGGAGCTGCGGGCTGCTGACGTTGCCCCTCCACTCCGTCTCCACCCCCTCCAAATAGCAGGGCCAGGGGATGGGCGAGGCCAGAGGTGCTGGAGGCGGTGGCGGCATGGGGTGCTGGTGGAGGGGGACAGAGCTTCCCCCCACCACTCCTAGGAGGCGGTGGCAGCACAGGATGGTGGGTGACAAGGATCCATCCCCATCCACCCCCCACCTCCATCATTTTTGATGAGCAATTCACTAGTAATAACAATAATAGACTAAGAAGTTGTAAAAGAAATTAATGCTGTACAGTTATATTGGGGCAGTGATGGCAGCAGAAAATATAGATGTGCAATCAATGATCAGAGAGGGTAAGGTTCAGAGTCTAGGGAGTATTATTGGGGAAGCCTCCTGCATGAGTTATCATTGTACCATGTTATAAAGTATACCATGTTCTCCCCCACTTTATATCACTTAAATATCCAGTGGTATCCTGTATGCTTCTTCCTTTTCCAGCCAGAATGCATCCAGCATGAGGATGGGACATTTTGAGTGGGCTGATATTCTTGTTAAAAATGGAAGACTTGCATACTGTTTATTAGGGCTGTGCAAAACAGGCCCTATTCAATTCAGATTCAGATTCGGCCCAAACCAGGGACAGTGATTTGATCTGTTGATTCGGATCACTGTCCCTGATTTGATTTGTCCAAATCCGAATCTGAAAATTCAATGCTGATTTGCTGAGTCTGGGTCTGCCAGGGAGCATGCTGGGCACCCCTGCAGAACTCCCTGGCTTGGCAATTGGCTGCAGGGGGACCCTGGGTGCCCCCCATACCCAGGAGGCACCAGTCACCAAGCTGGGGGGACGTGGGGAGGCCCCCCATGCACACTCCCTGGTGGACCAGGAAGTGGACCGGAAGTGCTTCTGGTCCACTTCCAGGTCTGCTGCCAAGCATGCTAGGGGACCCCCCATGCTTCTGTGGGATGCTACATCTGCCCCAGCACCACAGTGTTCAGAGCCGCTGCTACCTAGAGGTATGTAGAAAAAAACATTTATAGCTGTGTCTACGTCTGAATTGCCAAATCTTTCCAAATCAATTGGGAGGTTCCAGATCAATTCAGAGAGATTAAAGGGTCCTCTGATTTGATTCAGATTCAAAGATTCAGCCACCAAATCGGGCTGAATCTCCTCTGAATCAAATCGGGTACCAAGGCTTTGCACAGCCCTACTGTTTATAACCACACTTGTTGGCTCAGGATGGCTAAACATGTTTGAAAAGGGAAGATTATATTTGGAATAAATCCAGATTCTCCATAGCTAATATCTTCTTCTATAGAAAGACAACTTCTCAGTGGAGGGGCAATGCTAGTGTCAGACTGTGACAATGAATTCAGAAGTGATGAAAATATTTCACTGGAGCATCAAAAAAATTACTATTTCTGATGAGCAGACATTTATCTACCATACTCTTGTAGTATTTTTCTAGTGCTCAGGCCTTGTTTCTGGCGTGTATGGCATCTGTTCACCTCTGATATGTTTAAACCAGTAGCCATGGGCAGCGTTCTTACCATAGCCAAAGTCTTAAGTCACATAAAAATGTCAAGATCCGCCCTAGTTCTGAGGTTTTGAAGAACTAGTCACTATGGCAGTGACTCAGAATCAGTCAGATGGTTCATTGATGTCACAACTAAGTAAGTGAAGGTGAATTTGACTTAATGGGGCAAGATGAATGTTTCTCATGATGCAGTTGCATTTTCAGCCGATCAGAAAAGGGGTGATTCAGCAGTTGCTTTGGTAGCTGCGGTGCTTGTGGTAAATTATGGAAACAATAGTTATTTGATTCAGAACGCTTGGAGAGTTAGTCAGTTGCTAGTCAGTAGAAAAATGACTGAGAAAACTTAAACTATACCATCTAGTTTTGCATTTGATGCATTCTTGCCTCTGTACTTACCCTACTTTGCCCATGCCTTTGCTTAACTGCCTATAATGTGTGCGGTTAAGCTTCAAAGTTAAATGAAGCTTTGGGGGTGGTGCCCATGTAGGGTTTAGGTGTACTCCTGCTTGTTGCTTTTCAACATGATTTCATTGTTTTTGCAGTTGTACGGGTTCCATTCAAATGGTCCTTATCACCTTCCAAGAACCATTTTAGGGGGAAAAGTGGTAAAAGTAAGAAAAAAATGGTAACCTTTAATTTCCTTCAAGTTCTCCTACTGAAAAGAAAATGTTCGTGTAAGCAGAACATTTTATTCCCTATCAATTGATGATTTCACCTGACATGGCAACCAATACTCCCTTAACCTCACTAAAAACTAGAGCCGACATCTGCAGCCTGTGAAATACGTAACCATTCATCTGTGGGAAATGTATCAGGGCCCAACTGAGAGGCCAACCTAAACTTTTACTTTAGATTCTGTTTGCTGTAAACTGAAGACAGTAACAAAGGAGGAAACAACAAATATTGGTATGGGATAAGCACAGTGGACTTTTTTTCTAGAGCCACCTCCATCTTGAACTCACAGTAGTGTCTTCACCCAGCAATCTATGAAACTCTCTAGCAGAAATCCTCGTGCCACTGAAATGAAGGGAGATTTTGCTATTGGCTCCAAAATGGGCTAGAATTTTTTTTTCTTTTCTTTTCTTTTATTGTTGTGCAAAGTTGCAATACCAAGAAAACAGACTAAAACCTTTTTCATCACAATCCTGCAAAGGGGTCCCAAATTTAAGTTGGGACTGTAGAGTCTGTTCCTGTGTGAGTGCATGGACAGCTACTCCAGGACTTGTGCCTGCTCTGCCCTGTTGTGGTAACAATAAGGATTATCCACAGCCCTTCCCAACCCCTGCATCTCTTTCCTGTAATTCAGTGTCATCCTCACTGAGTGGATACACACAATGATTCTTGTTTCAGCTCCTTTGGTGATGCTGCCAAAATTCAGCTACATACTTCATATGCAAAACTTTTTTCATCATTATTATTACAGTGACACCTAGAGAAAGCCCAAATGAGAATGGGGCGTCAGTGATCTAGGCACTCTGCCAACACATAGTAAGAAACTGTCTGCCCTGAATAGCTTACAATATAATCACACAAAACCAACAGCGAGCTGGAGAACACAAGCACAGAGGGATGCTATAATTTGCCCAAGGTCACAAAATAGGCCATAGCCACATCAAGGGTAAATCCCAGGTCTTTTCATTCCCAGCAAAGAATCCACTAGTCTACACTGCTTTCCTGAGCAGGTCACTAAGCTTTATTAGTGACTTTGTTTAAACAAATTGAAAATAAATTAAAACCTTGAATTCAGCAGCACTGTTCAAAGACTTTAAATTTTACTTTTGACAGAGGGAACAGAGAGCAAGAAAATATGGAGCAGAACTAAAGAAATTATTCAAGGACTATAATTATGTTGAATTATTGACAGAAAAGCTAGGAGACAGATGTGACAAAAAAGATTGCATACAAAGAGTAGTATTTTTTTCCATAATTAGATTTAGCATGTTGAAAATACTCTAAAGCTGGCCTCTGCCACTGAACCTACAAAACAAAAAGTACATGACTTGCAAGAGCAACCTGAGGGAGTTTTCCGTGTGGGAAATACCAGACAGTGGACATAAAATCTTGGAGCAATATGGAAAGTAAATGTAAGCCATTAGCCAGGATTTTCTGTGTAGAGTCAAACACAATGAGAATTACCATCTGGGTGGAATAAATAGAGCACATTAGGTTAGCGTGCCCAGCCAACAATAATAAAAAGGGAGCTAAACCAAGTCATGACTAAAAAATGATAGAAACAGCAGAGCCCAAAGGCGTGATAATGATATATATATGCATATGTAAGGAAGGAGTAAAAAAAAAAAAACCAGAAAGAAAAGCAGCTTAATTTTCTATTGACCTTGCTATTTTATATCCTTCCTATATGTAACAGGATTTCCCTAGCGTTATGATACGAAACAAAAAAATTAGGAATATGGCTATCTCCTTGTTTGTAAAGGACACCTCATCAAAGAGACCAATGGAGGGACCATCTAGTCCAGTAATCTGTTCCTGACAGAGGCTAGTACAGTAGACTCTAGCAAATTATCCACCCCAAGAGAAGTGCAAATAATGGTAAACTATCCAGTAGTGACCAATGACTAAGAGGTGATAGAAAGGAAAGGAGAGTGTGGATGGGAATCCCTGGAGAGGAATCAGAGCAATGGCAATTCATACCATAGGCTAATTAACTGGAGTTAAATGTATCCGGTACTTCAGCAGAAGACGAAAGAGATTTCATGGTGGACAATTGTGGAATAACCTATGCAGAGCAAGTTTCTTCTTAGTGCTTCTGCCCTGAAGCCCAATGTTTTATCTCTTCTATATAAAAATGGATGTTCTCATTACTTTAATATTCATATAAACATTTAATCCTTATTTTGATAAGATCCTGGTTAAATAACAATTATCCTACAGACTAATTGTGTATTTGTTTTCATTTGTTTTAAATAGATTCCCATTCATTTTCAGTGTCCACTTGTTCTTATTCTATGTAGGTACTTGGGAGTAGTTTGATATCCATATGAGAGCTCATATATTATTTTTATTCCACTGTTTCTTGTTTTTGGCTTCTTTACTAATCACGTCAGTCATTTTAGACTGTTATTATGTCTTAATTATTATTAATCATTACATTCTTTTTCTGCCATATTGTTCTTGAAATAAGGTAGTCAAATCTGAATGCTATTTTCCACAATAGATTTGTGTATTCTTTTGAGACAGTGACTGTCTTTTTGTTCTACATACAATGCCAAGCAAATTGACTAGGACTCATGACTTATGACTCAGATACTACCTCAGCACAAACAAATGCATATAATAGCCATTGGTGTATTATATTATTAACTTCATTCTCCATCCTGTTCTTTTCATATCTAAATTAGTTATTTCTCCTTTTGATTTTTACTGAATATTGAATTCAGGATTCTGCTTTTCTGTCCACAGCAATACCTATGCTTTTTAAAGTTAGTGTAAGTTTTTACAGTTTTTTATAAAAATCCAGCAAAGTGCATTAGTGTGAATGGTTCAATTTATTCCCTTGAAAGTACATTACCTTGAGTAGGCTAATGTTCACTTTCATCTGGTATTGTGCTGCCCATTCATCTACCCTATTAAGTACTTCTCAGTTTCTCAAAGTTTTACCTTTTGATCCTCTGCCCTCAAATATCTTATTTCAGGAGTCCCTCTGGGGGTTTGGGGGTAAAGTGCTATCTCACACCCCTATGATCTAATCTCGCCTTCCTGTACGGTCTATAGTGTTACTTAGTGTTTCATTCATTTTTCACATACTACCATGTTTCAGTAATGTCTGTTTTTAAAAATCTCTGGAAACAGTCAGGCTTGGCCTCAGTCTGATTCCAGCAGTAAGGCGTTCCAGAGTTGAGCTCTCTGCCAATATATGTCTGCCACTGAGTTTTTTTTTATTTTTAGCTCCATTAGGCACGTGGATGGATTATTTTGTCCCAATCAACTGCTGATCATTCCTTTGCCATTCTAGCCACAGTGCTACTAATAATTAACTCAGTAGTTTGTAAAATGATTTATTTCAGTACATGACAATGTCCTTAATAAAGTTGATCTTCATTCTGTCAAATCTCATGGTCTTTTAGGTTACAGATTTGGAGGTTACCTTTTTCCTCATGTTTGCAGGAACGTTACATTTCCTATTGCTTCTTACTCACTACTGGGGCGGGGGGGAAGAGTAATTAGTGATTTGCTAGACTCTTCACTGATTTCATGCCATCTACTGAAAATGATTAAAACTACCTAGTTACTCCTGCATGCGTTCAGAGGAACCCTTGCCTCATTCTTTAAGTAGGCCAGTGGCATGAGAAGAGACGGTACTCGTACTCCCTCCCCTTCCCACTTCATAAGAACTGGACAAATTTGGCTCTAAGAAATTACAATTTTTCGTTAATGATTTGCTCATTTTGCTTACAATTAATGCCCATATCCCAGCAATAGAAATCACTTTTATAATAATCAGACTAACCCTCCTCGGATGAAAAATGATCTCATCAAAAAGTCCCTGAAACTGGAACATTTCCATATGACTATAATTAAAAATAATTATGATAGGCATGTTCTGTAAATTGGTTCTTTCTGCATCAAGGGTTTTTGATGTGATGCAAAGTGCTGTTGAAATATAATACCAAAACCCATATAGCTTCTAATCTTTTAAGGATAAGGATAGTATCACATTTCCACATATTTCAGAAATTTGGTGGAATAAGTCCCCTACATTTGGAATTCATTATTTTCTGTAAATGTTGTACAACCCCAGTCTTTGTAAATGTTAGGTTTGGTCCCTATCCCATCTGAGAAATCAATGTGGTAGGGAGGTGTATGAAAATACGTAAACTGAGAAAATTCATTGCTGGCTTGGAACTGATAGTTTAATTTTGGTTTTGGGTTTTTTTCCTGAGACTAGGAGACTTTTGCCTGCTTTGGGTCTATTTTGATAAGCTTTTTTTTCAATATTAACAATTCCTCTCACAGGAAGGCATGATTTGCATTTTTGTGTACTTTATACTCACAGAACAAAGGAATCCTGTATATATCTTATATAAAGAAAATAGACTTTAAAGCATTTACTTTAAGGTTTAGTGGAACACAGGAAGATGATGAAAATCTCTCCTGACATCTCTCTCAAATGTCAGTTTGGTAGAATTCAATATTAGCAATGATTTTTTTTAAAGTAACACATGGAACTGTACTGTAGCCAGAGATATATAGAATTAGTAATAACTACTCAAACACTACGTGAAATATTAGTAGATCTATAAAATTAAAGTGGCCATATCATGTCACTTTAAATTTCAAAGGAAACTTTAAAATTGGATTAAACCACCAACTTGATATGGACTATTAATAATAAAATGTATTTCAAGATGCATGTAAGATGTAACTTGAAAAAAACCCATAAGTGCTCTAGATTTTTGCCTTACAGAATAGGGGCGGGATTTTCAGAAGCATTCGGAGAATGTTAAAACTCCCATTGACTTCAGTGGGAGCAGGGTAAGGTCAATACTCATCACCACTGAAAATCACATCCTCATAAATGTTCTTAAATGGATCATTCTATCCCTTCTGACAAGAAAGTCTTAGATCCATGTGAATTAGTCTTCTGATGTGCCAAATTCAACAGTCCTCATTATTTACTAAGCAACTGCTCCCATTTATCGGAGTAAAAACCTGAGTGACATCTTCTACCCTTGTGTTTTAATTAATGCTCTATGTGTGGGTGTTGGTGTGGGTGTATGGGGAGAAAGAAGGAGCTGGTGGGATTTATTTATGCATCCCATCTTTTAAAACCTCATAGAATAGCTTATGATCTGCTCTCTGTCAATATTTATTTATTCAGCTAATTGATTTCTATCACTTTGGCAGCCAAATGCTTTAATGACATTAATTAAAACACATACCAGGAATAGTTACTTGATGTCATATAAAATCTAACCATTTTTATCCTGAAGATCTGAGGTCCAACTTACTCCTATGGGGAAGCACTTTTGCGCAGACCTCAGGACAAGTACAGACATTCAAATATCCCAATATGGAAGTGGTGTAAGTTTTTCACTTTAAGTGCCCTAAGTTAGGTCAGGAGTGAACAGAACAGATGTTCACCCTTCAGTAGGGGGGACATGCAGCTTGCCTGCACTGGCTGAGGTGAGCTGGTTGTGATTGCTCTGCCATGCCTCTCAGCAGGCTGCCAGAGAATACTGAGGCCAGCTGAGCATCCAGCCACCCCTGATTTTCCAGATTGGCCCCTCTCCCTAGCCCCACCTCCCCCCGCCCCAGTAGCAGACTGTCAGCAGTGGCAGGGATAGGAAGGAAATGTTGGCCCCTGCCCCAGTCCTGGCCCCCCCAAGACCTAAGCAGCACAGGGGGGGGGTCTGTGTGGCTTCCCCCTGCATTGCCTGGCTTGGCTGACCAGCATGGCTCCTTGGGTCTGAGGGAACTGGGGCCAGGGCCTTCATTTCTGCCCCCCCACCTTTCCTCAACACACACACATACACACACTGTTGCTGACAGCCCAAGTCAGCAGAGGTGAGCGTGAGGCTGAAGAGAAGAGCCAGGCTCACCAGTGGGACTGGGCAGTGTGGGTGGAAGCCCTTGCCATGTGGACCCCCCACCTGTGCTGGCTTGGATCTGGGGGGGCTGAGGCAGGGACCTCCACTCTCCTCCCTCCTCCCCACCATCTCTGACAGCCAGCTGCACACAGGGGAGCAGAACTGGGGATGGGAGTTTCTCTGGCCATTTGCAATGAAAGAATTCAATAAATTATTCCTTTAAAACAGCTATCTTACTAATAAACAAAACAAATAATTTTACTGCATAATCTTGAGTCAGGCACCTGAAAGAAAATTGGAGTCTGAGGGCACATCCTGATTAGCGTGGGTGTGTGATATGCGGCACCGCAGACCCATCTGCAGTCCCACACACCACACATGCAGGGATTCCCCATGTTGCTACTTTGCAGCATGGGGGGATTTTTGACCCTGGGTGATCCCAGGGTCAAAAAACACAAGCCAAAAAAAAAAAAAACCAGGACAGTGCACAAGGCGGCAGCAGACACTGTCCAAAATTGGAGCCTGACCGGTCTGAGCCATACTGGCTGCCAGCCAGGCTTTCTGCTGCAGGAGCAATGGGCTACAGCTGCCAGAGGCCCCCAGGACCCCAGGTAAGGCTGCTTGGGCCAGAACAGTTGCTGGCCCCAGCCTCCCATACACCACCTGGGGTAACCTGCCATGCGCCAGAGTGGGTTACCCCTGCTTTTTTTGTTGTTTTGTTTTGATTTGGGTTTTTTTGTTGGGTTTTTTTTAAGATCTTTTAGTCTTCAAAATAGTCTCTTAAACATAAATTATCATCAAAAGGCATTATTTTTTCTCAGTCCTAAGAGAGGTGGTTCTCATCCTTCTGAATTTGCTCAAGCTTTTCAGATAATACAGGGGCAGGCAATTATTTTGGGCAGAGGGCCACTTACTGAGTTTTGCATGACAGGCAGCCAAGGGCAGATAAATATTAATTTTCTAAATTTTTTAGGGGCCCCACGGGTCAGACAGAATGGCGTGGCGGCCTGCACAGGCCCCCGGGCCGCATTTTGCCCACCCTGACTGATAATGAATACACAAATTAATATACCAATATGTATATTCAAATGACTCCTTATACTTCAGCCAATAGCATCAAGGTAATTTGATTCTATATATATATGCATTAAAACCCCTCATTATTCCCACAGCATTGTTAAAAATTATCAATGAGGAAGCTTTAAATGGAAGCTTAAACTATGAATTAACCTGCAACTTCTATATATAACATGTTCTAACCATAAATGGTCACTTTAAAATTTTCATTCTTGTGTGTCTATAAAATTGATTTTATAAGAATATTTATAACATTCTCTGTTTGGATTTAAATCTCCAGGTCGTCTCTCTCAAATGAACTGGTGTTTGAAAAAAATGGGTTAAAAGGAACAATAAAGAAGACTTTAATGGTCTGGATCACATCAACTTCTAAATGTCACTGCTCCATTTATTGTTTTACATATGGATTTTATTTACATTCTTTAGACTATCAGAACTCCCTTTAAGAATATGGGTATCTTATGTCATTTGGTTTTTATGTCACGTCCATACAGATGGGTGTCTTGAACAAGGGAAAGTTGTCCTAATCAGTTGTTTGCCTTTTGACCAAATGGATTGAAGTGTTTAATTTTTAATGATTTTAATTTAATATTATCTTATTATTTGCAATCAAATTTTCAAGGAAGGCAAAAATAACAATAACATATGTACATATATAAGTGTGTGTATAGTATACATATGTATGTATATTATGCATTTGTTTCCAGCTTCATAAACAAGAAAGTAATACAGAATGCTAAGGTAAAATATAAACTGTAAAACTACATCCCAAGGTCTTTATAAACAGACTTGGACATATAAAGGAATATGCATATAGATTTATCTTTAAATATGTGCCCTGTTCCCAGAAAACAGCATTTTCTAGGAATTCCTTTAATTAACTTATATTCCTATTTCATAAAGTTAGGGACAGAACTTGCACATAAACTAGTATAAGTGATTGGAAACCAGTTCAAATCTAACGCAACAAAAGTTCAGTGCAAATAAACTACTTTCAAAATGGCCCAAAACAGTTTAAGATAAACCTGGATGGATGTACTATCAAACTTAACTGATTTAGGTTAAATCAGCTTATGGAACTTCTGTCCCAGATCCCCTCCAGTTTCAAGTTAACTCATAGTGCCCCAGCATCCCAGGATGCTTTGTGTCTCCCCTGCAAACTCCTCGTACCAGAGTGGGTGGGCTAGCCATGGCCCAAGATGTCTGCTTCAGCTGAGCAAGGAGGCTTTAGTGTCTCCTGGCTTCTGGCCTGAGCCACTGCAGACATGTGGCTGCATTTCCAGAATCAAAAGTGAGTGTCTGTTCACTCCCTTTTCAGTTCAATCTCTGCTGCTTAGAAGATGGAATCAATTCAGCCTCAGGCTTTTTTACTGTCTAGACTTAGCCAAAAAGACCTTCTCATTTGAGCTATATCATACTTGTCTTGAACAGAACTATAAGTATTTTCTCAAATTAAGCTCAGGTAAATTGTAACAACCAAGTTATAGGAAATGAATTTTGATTAAAAAATCATTATTATAGGTTGATGTTTTCAGTTACAGCATCCAAAGTTCTCTGGTGTTGTTTATTGCTAGGGATTCTGCAAGTATAAAGTATAATGTATCTATTGAACAGTCTAGATTTCTTTAAAACATAAATTCAAAATCTACTTAAAGTACAATTTTATGTCTTTATTTCCTTGTTGTTTCTTTTGTCTTGGCTTTTAATGTTCAGAAAAGCTTGACTCCAAGTCAAAACTAGTTTTTATGTATACCATATGAGCAAAACAGAGTTACTATGTGAGCTATTCAATATAATATACTTTCTAATCATGGGTGACAGCATATAGCAGGCAGTTGAAAGAGTAACATCATAACATTCTGAACTCATTATATTGCTACTAAAAATGGTTAGTAATTCTGGAAATACAAGGGCTGCCAGGAACTCTGCCACCACATTTCTTACACAGACTATGGATTTGGTATGAGGACCCTATTTATTTGCTTTGGCTCCTTGTGTAGAATTTCAATGAGAGTCCCAGCTGGTGACGGTTAATTTAGAGGTTAAGCTTGAAAAATTTTCTGCCAAAAGATGGTAATTTATACAAGCATGCAAAGCAGTGGCTTACCCCTTTCTAATCAGTTTATGGCAGTAGCTATTGTACCATAAGAATTTGCAATGCATTTCCATGAGGTCCATGAGGCACAACTCATGTTATTTTTTCAGTTTATACATCATCAGATGTATGCCTTATCATCCTATCATTAAGAATTTTTTTTGGAACTTATGTCAATAGTGTGTGTTATGTATTTGACCTCCACTGAGCAAAAATTTATGCAGAATTGTGCAATGTTTAGGTGTTTGACTTCAGCTTTTGACTTGTTCATACAAAATGCATTACACACAAATTGTGGCTTTTTATTGGATCAACTGAATAGTTGGGAGAGACGTAAGACAAGCTTTGAACTGAGAAATGATCTTCCTCACCTAACTTACTGTAAAATAAATCAACTTGAAAAGGACATACTGACTTATTCCACTAAACTAACAGTGAGAAACCTGGAGACCCAGCTATACAGTTGATCCAGCAAAAGTTATCACAAAAACCCCTTGCCTCTCAGATTATTTCCTGGACCATTACATCTACAATGAGACTCCAACCCTACTACAACATTGTGATGCCTTTGTAATTTATCACTTTGCCTCATCAACTTTCCAGTTGCAAATTTTACCTAAAAATATCTTCATCTTTTTATATCTCTTGCATTTTTTCTCTAATTGCACCTAATCAATTTGGTTTGAGGCCCCACTTTGCAACATGCTTTACAAATAAGACCCCTATCCAGTAATTATTTGGTGTAGGGTTTTGGAAATCAGGCTGGCCTAACTCAGCTCCCACTAAAATAAATGGGAGTTTTGGTTTGATTTATATAGGAACATAGGCCAATATCAGTTTTAAAAAACCCTCTTTGAAGTCTTAGCTCAATGTAATGCTAATTACTATTGTACCAAACCCTGCAACCTCAGGAACTGGCACAGGAAGGTGGCAAGAGAAGCCCACTTTTATATAGGGGATGCTGGGAATTAGGGTCACAGGCCAATGGGCTAGGGAGAAAAGGACAGGCAGATGAATCAACATTCACATTAAGGTACATATACTTAGGATCCAGGTAACAGGTAAATAGCAACACTGGTGAAATCACCCAAGAACAGGTGACATACAGGGAACACTAATACCATGGTATACACTTGAGAAACCTTAAACCCCAACAACTTTGGAGGGATTCTCAACCAGCCTCTGGTTCCAAAAACGCTTAATTTCCATTAAGCTCTGCCAGAGCTCCCATGTCTGAGCCCTGCTGCTGCAGCCTGCAGTCCTGTCTCTGCTGCATCTTCCAAGGCTCCAGCCATGTGGTCAGAAAGAAAGAAAAGTCTCAAAAACAATAAGAACCACCTTACAACATTAAGAATATGTTTCTTAACATTACAGTCCATTACACTATAAGTAGTCACATTGGTATCAGTAGGAAATTCATGGTAGTAAGCACTATGTCTCCTAGGATTTATTGTAGGTGCTGCACTCTGGCTTTAAGAGGTAACATACCTTCCTCATTTCATCAGTCTATGTATATGCATGCGTTTTAATTGAAATAAGAATTTGTGAATATAACTTTAAAGGTTTAGTTACACCTTTAGGTACACACATTATTTTCCCTATAGTTGCCCTGTTCTTTATTTTGTTCTTTTGTCTTGATTCTTTTAAACATTGTCTTTGGTATAGTTATCTCAGCTGAGGAATGTAATGCCTGCTTAAAGTAATATACATTCACTTTTTATAATGTAGATTTATGAAGAAAAACCTACATTGAGCTTTTTGAGCATATAAGGACATCTTGGTGTCCAGTGCAGCACAGAAAAATATTTTACACAAACATTTACATTTTTAAATTTAAGAACATTCACAGTACCTTAGAGAGGAAACAAAGTGCCATTATTGGAAAAATCTGTTTCTCTTTCTGTTTCTTCTAAAAGACAGTTCATCTGGTAAACTGTCCACGTTTTGTACCTTTGTATTCTCTAAAGAGGAAGTCCAATTTAAAGGACTCGAGAGATTGAAGTGCTGTTACAAAATATTGCCAGTCCCAACATGTGTTCTGTCATCTTAGAACTCCTATGGGGACCGTACTAAAGAATAAAGTGTAACAGTATCCCCTGCTCACTTGGATTAATCAATCACTGCAAGTGGTACCTGGGGGGAATTATATTTGGGAAATCTGGGGATCTTGAAAAGGTAAAGGATTCTTCCAAATAGGCAAGTCCGGAGGCCAGTGGTATACTGAATGTCTGTCTTAGTGGAATTTTTATACAGGCCTTGGTATGCAGTGAAATTTAGGAACATTTTTAGAGGATAATTTATGAACATATATAGAACTTTCTGCTTCTACAGAATGCTATGTTACACCACGTCTTGTTCAGTGTTTCCATGAATGACAAATGCTGTATTTACAACTTAATTTAAATAAATAAACACCATTACAGAGCCAAATAAATAGTCAAGCTCTGGTTTCCTTTCATAAAATACATATTTTGTGGGACATGATCCAATGTAATCATACCAAAATCTTATTTGTAATGTCTATTAAAATATTTGTCAGCAAATATTGTATGTAGTGAAGATTTACATTCCAATTACCATTATAAAACCCTTTTAGTTACTAATTAACTTTCAGGAACAGATTTACTTTGGCTAAAATCTTCCACGCTAGGTCATAGCCCAGAGTTATCTTGGAAGTGTTTTGGAAACTCTATTCAATCATTATTAAATGCTGTCATTTTAAAATAAATAAAAACTCCTTCCCCTAGTTTTCAGGTTTGCTTAAAACTTGGCTTATTTTAAAGATCTCATGACCTGTAAGCAGGATGTTGGGCTTAAAGAAATATTTTTTCATTATACTAAATTAAGCTAAATGTGTTACTGAATCCCTTTGATATCTTTAATACCTTAGGTTTCATATCATTTCTACTATCAGCTTTGTATATATTCAAATTTTCTAAAGATTACTTGTTTTGCCATTGTCTTGACCTGGTCTTTATTAAGAATCCAGACATCCTTTCTATATTTTCCTTTTAAAAACAGTTATAAAAAATGTAATACCTCAGACATTTCTGAGCTGTGATTGAGTCATAGATAAAAATAATCTCTTTATTCATAATGGGTCGATACATATCACTTTAATGTATACCAAGATACTGACTGAAGCTGAAAGCTCTTACTTTGAGTTAAATAAGACTAATTATTAAATTAGTTAAATAATATCACAAAACAAATCATGTAGCTGTCTTGAGTTCCTTATTTTTCCCTCTTTCCAACAAACAGAACCTCTCAGCTAAATACAGACATTCAAAAAGCCTGACCCTGAATTGATTCAATCTTTGCAGGTTAGTCTAACCTGCATAGATTGAACTCATTTGCAAGTGAATAGACATTCACTTTTGATTCCAAAATGAAGCCACATGCCTGCAATGGCTCAGGCTAGAAGCTGGGGGTGCTAAAGTGAGCATTCCCTTCTCTTTGGCAGCAGCCACAAAGCTGGAGGGAACCTGAGCTGGGAGAGGTCTGGCCAGGCCCTGACAGGCTTCTCAGTATGATTGGGGAGGGGTTTAAACCCCTACTCTGGCCTGCAAGGATCCCAGCTGGGATGTGCCTGGAGGGGGAAAGGGGAAAGCAGCCTTTGACAGGTTTGTCCCCAGGGGAAGGAGTGTGGCTAGACACCAGCCAGGGCAGCACCTCAGGCAAAGGTGGGGAGCCAGGAGGATTAAACCCCTCCCCCCATCTCCTCTCTCTCCCACCAGCATGGGGACCCCAGCCAGGGTCTGCCTGACTTTCCACCCTGCTGGTCATTTGTGTGGCAGGGGGTGTGGCCAGAGCTAGCCCAGGAAGTGCCTCAGGCACAAAGGGGGAGGGAGGGGGATTAAATCCCCACATCTCTTCTCACTCCCACCAGCACAGGGACCCCAGCTGGTGTCTGCCCACCTTTCCCCCACTGCTGGCTACACCTGTGGCAGGGAGTGGGGCCAGAGCTGGCTCAGGCAGCAGCCTCAGGTACTGCCTGGTCTGGCTCTGAACACATCTCCTCACTATGCAAGTGGTCAGTAAGGGGGGAAACTAGGCAGACCCTGGCTGGGGTCCCTATGCTAGTGGGAAAGAGGGCACATGAGGGGTTTTAATCCCCCTCCCCTCCTTCACCTGAGGCTGCTTCCGAAGTGGGCTCTGGCCATGCCCCCCACCACTAGAGTGCTGAGCAGAGGGGAAATTCTGGCAGACCCAGGCTGGGGTCCTGTCTGAGTGAAAGAGGGGAGGCAGGGGGGGTTAATCCCTCTCTCTCCCCCTGAGCCTCCTGGCCCCCCCCCCCACCCCTTTCACTCCAGTGGGGAAAAGTCTGACAGGGGCTGCTCTGCCACCACCAGGCAGACCAGGCTGTGCCAGCCGCATTTCCCACCCCCACCCCTTAGTCAGAGCAGTGAGGGCTGACTGTCAAAGGAGCAGAGGGGTGGGGCCAACCCTACTTTGCTCAAGCAGACACAGCCCAGCCCAGCCTAGGGCTGCAAAGCATGCTGGGATTCTGGGGGACTCTGATTCAACTTGAATCAGGAAGGGGTCTGGGACAAAAGTTCTATGAACTGGTTTGATCTAAATCACTTAAGTCTGATACTATATTTAACCAGTGGTTTATCTTAAACCAATTTTGGCCATTGTGAAACTAGTTTATGTGTACTGAACTTCTGTTCTGTTACAGGTTTAAATGAGTTTCTAATCACTTAAACAAGTTTATTTGTAACTTCTGTCCCTAGCCCTCATGACATTGGTGATAGGGTAAAAAAAAACAACCCCTAAACATTCCATACATATTCATTTTGAATTATACGTTCAGTTTATGTTTGCTTCTCTCAT
>NW_017729031.1:8033297-8035177 GCF_001723915.1 Gavialis gangeticus | reverse complement strand
GAGTTTCTAATCACTTAAACAAGTTTATTTGTAACTTCTGTCCCTAGCCCTCATGACATTGGTGATAGGGTAAAAAAAAACAACCCCTAAACATTCCATACATATTCATTTTGAATTATACGTTCAGTTTATGTTTGCTTCTCTCATGAAACAAACAGAAGAGATAAGTGAAGAAACTAACTGGAAGCAAGGGAAATTTTCCGTGCAGGGAGAGACTGAAAATACCAGGGCTCTTTAGGTTGGAGACTAAACAATTAAAAAGGGACATGTTATACAACACAACCTAATCATCTGCATACAGGAAACTGGGTATTCTTACTAGACTATATCATAATACAAGGATGTTCAAAGAAGTCCAGTGGAACCAGTTATATAACTTATAAGTGACCATAGGCATAAAACTTGTCAAATTGTGACCTACTTCCTTAACCGTAAAACTCACTGTCACAACATAACAAAAAATAACTAGGGTTCAGAAAAGCATTAGGTTTTTGTATAATAATCAGACTATCCTCAATGACACTTGGTGTGGTCCCCAAATATTAGGAATATGCATTTCCTTTTGCAAGGTACTAACTGAAGAAGACAGAAATACCCCAATTTCAGGTCATTATGCTGTAATTATAGTCTATAGGGTCTCTTCACCTGTCTCTGAAGGATTGGTAGTAGCCAGTGGAAGGGACAGGATTGTGAATTAGTTAGACAATATATACAACAATACGTGCAATCCTGTCTTAGATTTAAAAATTCAGATTTCTCCCCTCTCAGAAATGATTTTTTCTCTATAAGCTGCCTTAAGAAAAATCACTGCTGTAGCAATTGATTTAGTCTTATAAAAACTGAAAACTCAGATTATTCCCTTATTCTAGTGTTATACATTTGTAGCTTCTTTGACTTCAGTGAATTTGCAAGAGGACATGTGAAGGGAGGAATCAGTCTCAACATGTACATATTTTAGTTCAAGCAATTTAGCTATGAAATTTAGCAGTCTAAATGATTTTGTTAGTGTGACATTTTATCTTTGCTGATGTTAAGAATTGTTTCATCTTTCATTTTATAACTCTTAACTCGTATATAAGAAACATTGGATGGGCTGAGGAAATATTCCTCCTTATTCAGAACAGCTGTCTGCTAAAATATAAATTAAAATTCTTTGCTTTAACCATTCCAGGTCCATCCAATAGGATTTAATGAAGGCTGTGTACTTCACTAGAGCATTATATCCACTTTGCATGTCTTTATCTATTTGCCAAATGTACCCAAAGATGACTTCATTGCTTTTTCAACAGTTCTTTAGGATTTTGTTCTCTCATTTTGCCCTGATTTCTGGATTGAGATGACTTGCTTTTCCATTTGTGAAGTATGAAAAGCTTCCTTCCTCATTTTCATTGCTGTGTACACATCTGTTCACTGCTTTCTTCCAAAGACAGCTGTGGCTCCTTTGAGATCTGCAGTCCTGAGTACTCCCTTATTTCCGTGAACATCGTCTGCAAGATCTAGAAATCAAAAAGAAATCTGGCTTGCTTTATTTTAGAGAATAATGCAAGGATGAAAAGACTCTTTAAGAAAATATAAGACTAACCCCAATGAGGATGATAGGGGAAATGGAGCCTTCCACCGCATGCTCCCCCCAGGTTGCTGACTTGGGACCTGGGCTGTGTGGCTGGGACGCTGTCTCCCACCAGCCCCTACACACCCCACTCCCCTTCACCTGGCTGTATAGGCAGCAGACAGAGCCTCCAAGTCATGGCTCCTGGGTGTGAATGTCTGCTGGGCCAGGAACCAGGAGCAGGGGTGGCAGGAAAACAGAGTGTAGCCCCCCCCCCAGCTATGCTACATTAGTTTCATAGTTTCTAGGGTGGGAAGGGACCTGAGCAGAT
>NW_017729031.1:8032975-8033286 GCF_001723915.1 Gavialis gangeticus | reverse complement strand
GCAGGCAGTGGTCACTGTCGCCCAGGGGGTCAAGCACCTTGAGGATGGGCCCATGCTGTGTTGGGGGAGCTTCATTCCCAACCCCCCCGTCCAACTTCCTGACAACTGCAGGCAGGAACCACATCTTGGAAGCCTTCTGGGAGGCATGTGAGAGCACTTCCAGCCTGCTGCCCTCAGCTAGTGCAGCTGCCTCCATGCCCTCCTCCCCACAAAAGGTGAACATGAGTTCTGTTCACTCCCGAACTAATCTAGTATAACCGTTGTGGTACTCCAAGAGGTACCCCCTCTCCAATTGAAGGGATCAAAGCAGG
>NW_017729031.1:8032375-8032854 GCF_001723915.1 Gavialis gangeticus | reverse complement strand
CTCTTATAGGCTGCCTGGTCACTGGAGGAATGGGTCATCTCCTGCAGAATCTGCTGGAAAACTCCCACCCGTTCTGAGGTAGCTTTAGTACCAGCAGTTTGCCCTGCCCCCCGGGCAGTCCCATCACTCCCAGAGGGTATGGCAGACTGGTCGGCATTGGACATGTCTCCTGGGGGGCTCTCTCTGTCTCTCTACAGGGGTACACAGTGCTTGAATAATATTCTAGCACCCACTACATGGGAATCCCAGATGAGCCCCCAAAATGTAACCTGGGCAGTACTCCAAGAGGTACCCCCTCTCCAATTGAAGGGATCAAAGCAGATGCACAAGTGCTGTGGGAGGTGTAGGGACTCTCCTTACCCTATGGAGCAGAGCCAGACCACCAGTGGGGACTTAACCATGTACCTTTTAATACTGGGAACATAACAGGCATAAATCATCAGTGATTTGGACGAGGGGGAAAAAGCACCCTGTTCAAA
>NW_017729031.1:8024890-8027375 GCF_001723915.1 Gavialis gangeticus | reverse complement strand
GTCAGGGGGGATCAGCAGGCATTGGGGGAGTCACTGTTCCCCCGAGCACCTCCAGGAGTGACCAGGAACAACGGTCACAAGCTGGCAGAGGGTAGGTTTAGGTTAGACATCAGGACGCGGTATTTCACAGTCAGGGTGGCTAGGGTCTGGAACCAACTTCCAAGAGAGGTGTGGTGCAGGCTCCTACCCTGGGGGGTTTTAAGAGAAGGTTAGATGAACACCTTGCTGGGGTCGTTTGACCCCGGTACTCTTTCTTGCCATGGCAGGGGGTTGGACTAGATGATCTGCTCAGGTCCCTTCCGACCCTAGAAACTATGAAACCATGAAATCAGAGGGTATTGTGGACACTACAACGCCCCAAGGGGGCAGGATTCAACAAAGGTTAGACACTTACAATCATTGACAAAAAAACAGGGTTAACAAAATATAAAACACAAGCAGCAGAACAAACAATATGGGTTGGTGAAATATAAAAGGCACAAAATGCAAAGGAAATAGAGGGACTAGGTACCTGGAGGGGAAGAATACACAATGGCCCCTTTCCACTGCAAGATCGCTTGTTTCTTGTTAGCTCACACACCCCAAGACACCTCAGCTGGGACTTGAACCCAGATCCTCCCACGTGGTAGGTAAGAATGCTGCCACACAGCCACCACTGGTTCCAGCCTGCTAGAGGTCTTGACCTTCCTGGATCCCTGGCCTCAGTTGAGCTGCCTGGCCTCTGATTTGAGGAGCTGGAAGCAGAGCTAGGAGCCTCTCCTGCTAGCTGCAGCCTCTCGTATGGGATTCTGGAGTCCAATGGAGAGCCTCTCCTGCCGGCCACATGCCACGCTGCTGAGGGTCCCACTGCTGCCTGCAGGTCCTGCTTTTTCAGGCTCTTCGGGGGTACTGCTGCTGGCTCAGCTCTTTGAAGCTCCTTCCTTGTTGTCCCTCGCTGATCTCTCTTTAGTTAGCCCACACTACCTGTTTTATCCCCCTCCAGGTGACCCAAGGGGCCAATAATGGTACATGGGGAGTGAGTCTCTGGGGCCTGACTGGTGCAGAAAGGGAATCCCAAGTCCTCCAATCATCTTTTGCCCCTTCAAAACCCCTGGGCTAAGTCACTGCCAGCTGGCCTATCACACTAGGGTGCTTAGAAAAAGCCACAAAAGTTTGTGTGAATCTTCCTCAGGCTTTTTGAACATCTATACCTAGCTTTAGGGAGGGTTGATAGAAGTAAATCATGTGTGATAGATCACTGGGACCCAACCTATGTGGCAGGTATGCAACAAGGTAAGCCCTGTCCTGTCTGTAAGACCCACTCCAATCCCCTTCCCTTACTTGTTCTGTTGCTTGGCTCTCCCCTTCCTGCTGGATCCATTACTCTGCCTTATGCTCCCTGCCATATTTATTGCATGCCACACAAAGAAGCTTTGTTCATTTCTTGTGGCATACATGCCACAGATTAGCAGCCTTTGTGATAAATGTTTATAATATCACTTTTACTCTGCCAGAAAGCATCAGATGCTACAGTGATGAAGCTAATATAACAACTTCAGTAGGATTTAATAGTGGGTGGCATATAAACATTTACTAATCTGAATGACTCAAGAAAGCATTGGTCTCCAGCAGAAACAATGCTTTTCAGAATGCCAAATGGAACAGAGCATTTGCTGTGCTAACTGTGAAGTTTGGGACATTTAATTTCTTTCCTACCTATCAGCAGCTAATGTGGAAGAGGAACTAAGTCATGCTCCCAATCATACTTCTGGTCAGTTAGAGCTATAGGCTGCAAGGCTTGAGTGGTTCTTGAACTCCCAGAAGAACAGAAATGAGGCTCAGGGAGTCAACAACAGAACTTTCCATTGAATTCAGTAGTGCAAGATCAAAGCTCCTAAGCGGAAATGCTGAAAATGGACCTGCTTCTCTTCTCCATTTTCCCCCTGAAGATAGCTAGAAAAAGTCTAGCAATGTATTTTGGTGCTTTAAGTTAGTCTTTTTGAGCTAGGAATATTTATTGGTGTATTTTAATTTAGTAGAACATCTTATTCCATCTTACTGTGAGGCACTAAGTGTGTTACTTATTGAGGTTTATGTAATGCTCTGCAATTTAGTACCAATTCAGTGTGTTAACAGGTTCTTCAGTAATTTGCATATGGACCGCCTTCTGTATTTCACAGTTTCATGTTGGTAGGGTCGGAAGGGACCTGAGCAGATCATCAAGTCCAACCCCCTGCCATGGCAGGAAAGAGTACTGGAGTCAAACGACCCCGGCAAGGTGTTCATCCAGCCTCCTCTTAAAGACCCCAAAGGTAGGAGCCAGAACCACTTCTCTTAGAAGCTGGTTCCAGATCTTAGCCGCCCTGACAGTGAAGTAGCGCCTCCTGATGTGTAGTCTGAATCTACCCTCTGCCAGCTTGTGACAGTTATTTCTAGTCACTCCTGGTAGTGCTCGGGGGAACAGGGACTCTCCCAATGCCTGCTGGTCCCTCTGAGCCAATTTGTA
>NW_017729031.1:8019717-8024737 GCF_001723915.1 Gavialis gangeticus | reverse complement strand
ATCAATAATGACTCCAAGATCCTTTTCTGCCTCTGCACTGATGAGAAGGGAGTTCCCCAGCCTGTAGGTATGCTGCTGGTTCTTCCTCCCCATGTGCAGTACCCTGCACTTGGAAAAGTGCTCTAAATATTGTGCTTTACTCAAAGCCCTCTAGTTTAAATCAGAAGCAAACAGAACAGACAACTACCATTCAATGTGTGGGACTTGGAGCCTGCCTGCACTGGCTGAGGCCAGCAAGCTGTAGGTGTTCCTGCAAGCCTTCCAGGAGGCTGCCAGAGGGTGTCAATCTCAGCCAAGCAGCTGGCCATCCCTGACTGACCAGTGTGACCCTTCTCCCCATCCCTGTCCCCTGACAACTGGCTGCTGTCAGCACTGGAAGCTGGGGTGTGAAAGAGGGGCTTCCCGTGTGCCCCCCCAAGTTGCTGGGGGGGTAGGCTGGGTCAGCATGGCAGGGGAGCTCCATTACCTCCCCACCTCCTGAAAGCTGCAGCTTAGAACAGTCTGACTTTTTACTATGTGGGGAACTGGGGAGCAGGGGAGGAATGGGTCCCCTCTGCCACATGGGCTCCCTCCAGATTGCTGGCTCAGGTGTTGGGAGGGACTAGGACAAACCCGCATGGAAGGGGGCTCTGTTCCCCCATCCACACACCCTCAGTTCCCTGTGTAGTGAAGCCATACCTGGCTTTGAGCTGCAGCTGGCATGAGGCTGAAGAAGGTGGGGGGAGGAGGGGAACAGAGACCCCTTGCCATATGGACCCAACCCCCACAAGACCTGAGCCACCAATCTGGGGGGGACCCATATAGCAGGGAGGCTTCATTTTCCACCCCACTGACTGGCTGCATAGGGAGGACACAGCCTTTTCTGTCTTCTCTCTATGACAGCCCAGGAGTGGAGGTGGACCAGTGCTCACCCAGAGCAGACAAGCACTGGCTAAGGCTAGCAAGTGACACAAAAAGGGGCCCATGGGATGCTGGCAGAATGCAACTTGTCTTGACTTTCAAAGAGATCAGATATAGACATTCAACAAAGCAGTATAACCTAACATGCTTTAGTCTGATACCACATTCATCCAGGATTAACTTAGAGCAGGATCTGCCATTTTTAAAGTGGTCTATGGGGCACAAATGTCTGTTCAGTTAGAGTTGTAAAGCACTTTCTGTATGCTTATTCTGTGATATGTTTAATGTCTATACCTAGCCATTATTTACATATTGGCGTAAAGTAGCAGAGGGTAGCATAATGGTTTACCAAGGATGAACAATTAATGTTATCTGGCCTGACAGCTCTAATGTTTTTAGAGTTTTAATGTGTGAAGCAATAGTATTTGTTATAAAAAAAACCTGATAAAATTAAAACCATATATTCTGTGTGCATCAGTCTACAAAATCTTATTCTGAAGGAACAGGATATCACGTTATTATGAAAACTCCATACAACTGCACTATTTAGTTAATAGAAAATTGAAGTCCAAAGTTATGTGGGGGCAGTTTAAGTAATTGGATGTGAAATAACAGATCTTGTGCAGATTTTTCAGTCTACTTCATGTCATTTGATATTTTTGTTTGGCATTTGGGGTTAGCAATTGCTATCCTCCATAGAATACTCAAGAAGCTTTTACTTACGTAAGCTCCAACATCCCAAGAGTTAACTAAAAAAGATTTGAAGTCAGAAATTGTTTCTCATTAAGTACAGGCATTCACTTTTATATAGCGGCTTTAAAAAAAGAAGCAAAATAACACATAATAATGCAGAATCATGAAAATAATTTTGTGCATAAGACAAAAGACAGGAGTAAACTGAAAAATTGTAACCAATTTAAAGAGAGAACTGATGTTGATTTTCATACAAATGTCTGAAGTCTATGCTGAATTAGAAGTGTATGAAACATGGAAGTACTTGAAAAATGAGACCATTAAAAAGAAAAATATTATCAGTGAAGATAGTTGTAGCTACAGTCATGCCTGGGTATAGCTGAGGTCATCTGGAGGTTTAAGTGCCTGATTTGTGGACACAATACAGCTTGGTATCTATGTGAGCTAAACTCTACCTGTGCAAAATTGTTACCACAATTATTCAAATTAACAAGTTGCAAGTGCAAAACCAGCCTGGGGTCTGAAAATCTGGTCCTACAGATAACACTGCTACATTGAGATAGATGTGCTTCATGTTCTGTTTTTCTGTCTATGAAATATGTGTAAGAATATATTGGAATTGCTATATCTGGAACAAGCCAGGAATGCATTTGGTGCTCAGTCTTTGAAGTATCAAACACCAAATTCTACAAAAGTGATGGAAAATCCTTACAGTGCATGTAATCGTGCAACACTACATCTTGCTTTCTTTGCCCTGTTAACTCTATTTACTATGTACTGAGTCTACCTATTTTGTTTCCTTTACACAATATATTTATCCAACCTCTAGGTGTATACCTCAATTAACTTGTTGCCTGCTCAATCCATAATCTAGAGAATTCTGAATCAGTATTGCCCCACAAAAATAGAATGCTGTTCCAAACAAAATATAAGCTCACTCTTGCATTTGATTTGTTTTTAATTTAAAATTAGAAGCCACTTCTAAATATTTAGACTGCATCTTGGGTTTTTTGTTGGGTTTTTTTGGGGGGGAGGGGTTGTTGTTGTTGTTTGGTAAAAGGGAAAATCCGGTTCAGCATAATTTAGAATATTCAAAATTTTACAGCCTGTGGTAACATAGGACCATAACTATAATTTATTCAAGTATGGTGCATATTTTAAGATTGAAGGGCTTGATCCTGCATACTCAGTGTCATTGGGAGTACTGCCATCTAGGGCTGTGTGAAGCTTTGGGTGCTGATTTGATTCAGAGGAGATTCTCCAAATCTAAATCAAATCAGGGGACCAATGAAAAAGTCTGAATCGATTCAAAGCTCTAAAAATCAATTCAGAAAAGATTTGGAGAGCTTCGGCAGTCCCCTCCTGCTGCAGCAGGGAGCTGGACCTGGATTCTGAGCTGGTAAGTAGGGGGTGGGGAAGGGGAGGCTGGAGTAAGGAGGAGGGGACCATGGGGGGACCCCTGCGAGGCCCCATTCCCTGCTTGCTCCCCCAGCCACCCCATGGCTGCCCCGCCCACCCCAGCTCTGGCCCTTTAAGAAAAAACAAACAACCAAAAAAACCACCCCAGGCTCACCAGCTACTGCAATGGCCTTGGGGCTTCTGGCAGCTCGTGCATAGCCCCCCACATAGTGCGGGGCAGCATGGGGCTGTGTGGGGCAGCAGCCAGTGAGGCGGGGCTTTGTTTTTTTTTAAAGGGCCGGGAGCTGGGGCAGGCAGGGCAGCCATGGGGGGTGCTGAGGGAGCAGGCAGGCGCTGTGGGGCTCATGAGAGAGCCTCCCCCACATGGCATGGGGCAGCAGGGATCGCCCCTTGCCAAGAAGCAGCCAGTGAGTGGGTTTGTTTTTCTTTCAAATATCTGGGAGCTGGGGTGGGTGGGACAGCCATTCAGAGCAGGTGGGGGATGGGGCCTGCATGACTCAGATTTGGCTGAATCGATTTGGGACAGTGATTTGAATCACTGTCCCCCGAATCAGCTGAATCTGAGCCCAAAGTGAATACTAGCCGCTTCGCGCAGGTCTACTGCCATCATCTGAAATAAGAGTAGGATCGGAATGAATCAGAATTAAATACCAGAATGTATTCAATTGTGGCATCCCTGGCCTTAAAACGTGGGTTTGATAAGGTCCAGAACTCTAGAGTGAAAACTCTTGAGATAAGTGTTATGTTTTGACACCAGATATGCATGAGCATATCTAATAGGAACAAGTTCACCTATTAAATACATTTTAGTCAGAGAAAAAATAAAGCAGTAAATAGACTTCATTGGTGATAGTTTTTATAAAGAACTGCACCACCAAAATTAACAGTAAGTATTTCATAAAGAGGTAGCTTCATTCGCACTGTAAAATTTGAACTAGAATAATCTAATGAACATACTAAAATAATTTAAGTAGGAATGGCCACTTAAGTATTCAGATAGATCACGTGAATCAAGAAATAGCAAGCAGCCCACATCCTTATACCTGTCCCTCAAAAAGAAATCTATAAAGATTAAGTGTTTAGCCCAATCATGATCTCTAAGTAATATAAACAAGTTATAACTCCATCTGTTATGGGAATACTGTCATGTAAAATATGATGCAACTCAGAAGGGGGCCTTGTTTTCAAAGTGTTTGCAAGAACTCCTTTCTTACTATAAAGTAAAGCATTGATTGTGAGTAGTCATACGTGAGGGCCAACCATGTGTCTTGTCTGTCCCCGTGGCCCCTAAAGGATTTTTGGCAAAGGTTCAATCATAGTTTTCTATGAACTGTGATTATAACACAGACCTCCATATCCCCACAGTGCAAAGACTGGTTTAAAGCTGCTGTCTTGCCTTGATTGCCTAGAGTGCTATCAAACTATCGATAGTTGATCTGTATGGTGTCCAAACATACCGTTTCCTGACAATGCACACTGCTGTTACAACATTACTGGAAGATTTTCCCCGATATCACTGCCATCTGTGCATCACACATGATTAGGGAGAAGGATAAGAAATCCTCTTTCCCTAACATCAGGGGCCAAGATTTTTTATTGGGGTGCCAGATAATTTACACATTTCATTCTTCTTATGAAGGGTCACAAAACTCACTACTTTTGATGTGAATTTAGAATCCAGATGAGAATATTAAACCACAGTTCTTTTTCCTTTTTTTTGCTTTGGAAATAGAATATTACAATACTAAAACATTTACATTTTACAAGGAAACATAAGTTTCTATTGGGATGAACCCATAAGTGGATTTATGGAGTATAGCCTGCTTATACCAGATCTGTATGTATCCCTTTCAACACAAAAGTGTTGTGTGAGCAAGAAATACTCCTTGATCAAACATTCTGTAAGTCATCTCCCCATGAAGACCCATTTCAAAGATGATAAATGCTGCAGATGGATAATATAGCTTATTCCAGAGGTATGCTGAAGTCTAGTTTAGGACTTGATTTT
>NW_017729031.1:8007775-8014717 GCF_001723915.1 Gavialis gangeticus | reverse complement strand
GTATCTCTGTATGTATTTTTTATAATCAGACAGCATCTGATAAAGTGAGCCTCAGCTCATGAAAATTTGTGCTATGTATATACTTGCCCTGCCTTGTATTTTTGTCATAGTTCTGTCTTATATATCCCCTCATACCTAAACTTTGAATGGAAATTGTGATGTTATTAGATCGGTGAAGGATTTGATTTTATTGTGTCTGTGGAAAGCTATTGATTTCACTCAGAAAAAGAACTTTGCTATATATCTGTAAAAGAGGAACTTCTGGAAATACAGAAATCTTTGGGTTTTGAGGTGTTCGTGCTATGGGAAATCAGTGTCTACACTCCGAACAGTTTCTTCTGCTGTTCAATAACAGCAACAGTAACTCATACTTGTATAGAATCTATTTTCAAAGGATCTTCAAACATTTTCATTATTGAATTAATTCATTCTCACGGTACCTCTCCACTCTTAAAAGTAGAAATTAATTGTGGATGGCTCCATTTTTGGTGACCAGCAGAAATCCCTAAACTTTCATTTTCTTATGTACTGAGCACTTTTGAAACTCCTAGGTAGACAAGGTTCTTTGGGTAAATCCGGTATCTTTTATTAGACCAACTCAAAGTGAGTTGGTCTAATAAAAGATACCGGATTTACCCAAAGAACCTTGTCTGCTATGTCCTTAAAGCAACACAGCTACAACCTACACCTTTGAAACTCCTATTGTCTTTCCCAAGATTAACACCATAGAAGGTACAGAGCTATGAATAAAGCCCAGGATTCTGACAACAGTCCCCACCTCTAACCACTAAGTTTTGCCTTTGGTATGAGATTTATGTTTCTTCTACGTCCAGTTCTGTAATGAAAATAATTGTGTGGTAGTCTCACTCAGAAGTTGGATGCTAAATTCCTGTAAGTGGCCAGATACAGAAGCTTCAATAGTTCTGATTTTTATTTCTTACATGTTATTAGACTTTTTCTCTGGACATGAAATGCCTCCCTAATATCAGTAAAAGCAGTTTTTCTAGCAGATCATATTTGATACAAAACTGAAAACTATACCATGAAATTTTTCTGTGGTGTTTTGGCAGCAAAGCATTCTATTGCTTTGAGGGAAAATACTATTTTAAAAGAAAAAAATCAGTGAAGAAATGTATTAATTAGGTAAAGTGTTTACAAAGAAAGAAAAAGAAAAAGAGGAGATAGGCTTCATAAAAATATTGACATTCAGCAAAGTGAAGAACTATGAAATTCAAGATTTTTCTCCTGCAATATATTCTCCAGTGTTTTGTCTAGTGTAAGTAGTGTAGTCCAGTGAGATAATACAGGATTTTCCCCAGCAACATGCTCTCTAACATTTTGTCCAAAGTAGTTTTAAAAGTCTCAAGTGCTAAAGATTTGCTTGAGCTCTGGTGTAGCTCATGTGTCTTTCTGGTTAATGTTGACATCCTTTCCAGTGATGGCTTAATCTCTGTTTTGGAAAGGACTTATGCCTTTACTCAAAAGAAGCAAAAAGACTCTATGGGAAATGTTTCTGAATAAGTCTTTACTCCTGAACATACACTACACCAATTTAAATAGGAAGCTATATGTGCACCAATATGGGATGCATTTTCTCCTCTTTGATGTGATGATAATATAGTGTTTTTGAATAACATAACATCTTCAAATGTTTCAAAATACTTTAACCTGCCTATGGGTCATAATCAGATGTTCTATGAGGTAAACCAAAAGGTTGTTCATCCTCTGACTATACCTGAAAAACTACTCAGTTCGCCTTGGATAGCATTTTGTTAGATCTTACACCTTGGTTTGCTGGATGTTTTTACTAGTGAGAGAAGCAACATGAAATACACAAGAAAATGTGTACAGGAAGTCCTCAGACTTACAACATAATTGGTTCCTGAAAACTGCATCTTAAGTTGAAACATTGTAACTCAGAACCATTTTTCTGATAGGAAACAATGTAATAAATGGGGATTGATCCTGAACTGAGGCCTGATATCCTATTTTCATTAAAAATAACCCAGAATTTTTTACTCATTCAATTATAGATTAATAATATAGCTACATTAATGTATTTATATTGTAAATAGCAGTCATATTGATCTGGAAAGATTTCTTTGATGTGACTTTGCTGGACTTGTTGAAGGGCTCTTGGTTGGACTTGTTGAAGGGCTCTTGGCTGGAGCCTTCTCAGGAGTCTTGGCTGCAGGTTTTTCTGGAGTCTTGTCTGCTTTCTTAAAGAAAGTGTCCGAGGAAGTTTGGAGAGAGATTCTCCAGAGAGATGGGTGATGCAGCAAACGTGTTTGCTGATGTGGCGTTGTGTCAGATCAAGCACTGTAAGTCAAAACTGATGTCAGAAAGTTGAAACAGGATGCCAATTTATAAATGTTGTAAGTGCAAACGGTTGTGACTCGAAATGTTGTAAGTCAAGGACTGCCTGTATTGGCATACAGTTCGTACCCATATTTGTTCAAGTGATTGCAGGATTTTAGGTACGCCTAGTGACCAAAGTTGTAGTGAGCTTATTTAGTGCCCAGGAAGGGGATAGGGAAAGTATGCGGACCACTGTAGGGTGATAGAAGAGAAGCTTTACCTACCTGATCTCTCTGCATAGGCAATGCAGCTGATGCTGTGGAGAAAGCCCAGGCAACAGAGAGTCTGGCATGGGCTCCCTGGGAGCCATCCCTGAGGCCCTGGTTACTTCCACTTCCCCTCCCCAAATGTGCTATAGAAACAAGGCTGTGGCTGCTGTGAAAAAAACTCCCAGGGGAGAGCACCATTCTACGTGCCCCAGGCCCCTTATCCTCCCTCCTCCACAGTTGGACAGATAGGTGTGGGGCTGTTGTTCCTGCGGGCAGACGGGAGCAGCACACAGGGCATGGTAGAGACTCGGGTGCAGGGGTGGAAATCTGGTGCCCCTCATCATCCACATCTGGGGTAGGCACCCCACTTATTCCACCATAGTTATGCTACTGCTGTGGACTTTACCTGAAAGCAAAGCTGACTGGTAGGAAATGTAAGCTGAAAACATGTTAACATTGGCAAGTGTCTGCATTCAGTAATTCTTAATTAAAATGTATGATGAAGCACTATTCTTAGATTGGCTGAATCTTTAATTTTAAGAAAGCAGTAGAAAAAATCTGTTAGACAAGTCTCCACCTGATTTTACCAACGCATACTTGGAAAAATCTACCTACACATTCCTGCTTTCAATGACCAGAAAATTGTGATTAAAATGAAATCATAGCAGTTCAGAAATACATGGTGGGCATGGTACCACTAAATTGTTACGTTTTTGGGCAGCTAGGATTGGATACGGTGTGTTAGCTTGCCCCTAAAATATTTAGATAGGGAACAATTTACTAGACTATCCTATCCCAAAAATCACAAAAGCTTGTGTGTTGGGGTATATGCAATGCAGGTCATTTGATTGAAGGCAAATCATTCGTCTTTGATTCTGGCCTTGCTAGAAGATTTCTAACTCATTAGCACAGTATTAATGAGGCTGGATTTTAAAGCAGGTGTTGTTAAGTGCAATCAGAGCAGCTTTATTAGGCTGCAAATTGTCTTGAGTTGACAAAGGAAGTCAGATTGGTTCATGCTCAGTTAACCTTTGTCTACATGCATGACTTGGCTGATTAAACAGCAATTGATAATGACCTTCAGTCTGGTGAAGCGTCTAAAGGTGATGCAGTAAGTATTCATCCTGGTGGATATAAGGCTATGTAGAAAAGTCGCCTTTTCCATAAAAGGAATCCATAAAGTAATTTTAAAATTAACCCATATCATGCTACAGAGAGCAACTAATTTATAATGTTAAACTGATATTTTGAATTTTGTTTAACCTGAGGTAGGAATGTTAGAGTAGCTGCATTTAATAGAAATAAAGGTTTATCAGAATTAACCATTCACTATTATCCCTAGTAAAAACAAATTTTGGTTTCTCACATGGTACTTCCTTATATGGAAATGGAATATCACAAATTCTTTACTTAATTTTTTCTTTGTAAATTCTGACCCCAAATCCAATGAAGTTAATGAAACCACTGCTATTGGCTTCAGTGGAGCTGGGATTATGCATATCGTTTGATATATTATTAAACCTGGTGACTGAAGTTCTTCATAATTCACAAAACACAATACAGTCAGGATTGTGGGAATTCAAAATTCCCAACACCTCCCACCCTTCTTACTGAACCTGGATATGGAAGATGAATACAAAGATATGATAAGGTACTTCAGACTTCTGACCTTACCACATGGCTTCTCAACTGAGACTACCTTAAAAGATCCTATTTTGATGATTTTTAGGTGGCCATTGAAGCTAAGACTAGCCATTTCAAATAACTAATGAAGCCAAGAAGTGAACTGTGTTACATAGGAGGCAGCCATATTAAGTGCTCCTTTATTTTTCATCACTTGAACTACAACAAGCAACATTTCATTGTCATAGCATCATTGCATATTTTTTATGCTAAAATAATAAAGAATTGTTTCATGTTACCAAAGTTATAATTATATAATGGATGTGATCTAGCAAGCTGTTGTGGAAAGGCCCTGGTTCTTTTAAACCTTCACTGGAGCCATCTATTTCTCAACTGCAAATTAACAGTCTCTTTTCCCCCTAAAATCAGAGGTTCAATAGGAAATTATTTTAATTTTCTGACATGCCAAATACTGAAAAAAATATGGCAAATGATTAATGCCCTGGCTATGAGGGCTATAAATAACTAGAAATAATAGGAGATATAAGAAACACAGTATTAACATATTTCAACAATCAAGATGCCAATATTATTTTTTTTTAATTTATCAGGTTATATGTTGGCCTTATAATAGACATTGATGACTCATTGTTTTTCAGTGCTGAGTCATCTAGTAATAGCCCAGATGCACACAGCCACCCAAAGAAAAGCTGCATAAATATGTTGTGTAGGTGAGTTCAGGTTTGAGTTCTAAACAGAACAGGAGTTGGTGAGAAACAAATCCAATATGCACAAGATTTTTTAAAAATGAATCTGGCATAATTACTGTTCAAAGAAAAAATGTGAGAATAAAGAACTGTTTTCTAAAAACATTTCAAGGGTGAGAATGACTTTCCTTGTTTACACACCCATTAAGAGACAACAAATACATCTGGTGATGGAAAATATGGCGTGGTTGTTACCTATGGATTGCTGATTAATTAAATGCAGTTCAAAGCAGAGTGTAGGGATTTTATAAATTTTTGAATCTTGGGTAAAAGAATTTTATCCTAAAAGTTTTATATTACAGCTTGGAATAGAGGAAAGCAAGATGATATAGGCTGCCCAGAAAGAGAAAGAAACAACCAACAGTATTTGACTCCTAATACATAATAACTCAATAGTTCAGACTGACAGAAAAGTCTCATAAAAATGGCCAAATATTAACCAGTGGTTTTGCAAGAAGAAAGGAAATACTAACTTCATTTCAAAATAACCCCATTTTGTATCCAGCGTATCTGGCTCTATGAAGAGTCAAATCCATAGCTTATAAGACAATTCGGTTGTCTAAGCCTGGGAAAAATTGAGATACCAGAAATATTCCATTATGGATTGGGACAAAAAGATAAAATCATGAAAACTTTGTAAAAAAGAATCTGAAAAAACTATTGGTTTAGATAGTCAGCATATTTCATTTTGATAATTTGGAAAAAATATTTTAATATAATTGGCTTAAATTGCCAAACAGAAGGCCATTGAGAATGGCAAAAATGGAACAAAATACTGAAATCAAATGTTTTAACATTTAAAACTATTTGTTCAAAATTTCTTTGACTCAGAAATCTCTTTGGAAGTTAAAATTTTCAACATTTACAAATCTGAATTTACTGACAAAAAATATATTTTAAAACTTCCCAAACAGTTCTAGTTAGGTCCAATGAGTAGCAAAGGGTGCCTATGCATGAGCTGGGAGGCTGATCCAGTGAACTGTAATTACAGTGCATCAAAGCAGTCCCTGTGAATTGGGTCCTCTGGAGTGGAGTAATTACCATGCTCCAGCCAGCCTCCATGTCTCCTCCAACAAGCTTTAGATGAGGCACTCCCACTGCCATTTTGACATGCAGGCTTGCTAACACACGAGACACTCCAAGTGCTTTAATTAGAGCAACTCTTGGAGCCACTCTAATTAAAGTGTTTAATTAAATGAATTAAGTTAAACCCTAGTTTAAAGCCCTTTAAATTAGGGTTATGTAATGCTTGAGCTGCTGCAGAGTGCAAAGCAAGCAACTGGGCTCTTCCACTAAAATAAAGGCAAATTTGTTCATTTCTGTGTGTTTATAGAATTATGTCCTTCAGGACAATCCATAATGAAGACAATGCAGGACACTTGAGCAGTGGGATAACAAAAGAAATGGCTATTGGTAGTAGTGAAATTCCTTGGGAGCACTAGGGACTTCTTAATCTGAAGGACATTTTTAAAATTTAAAGTAAGTGGACTAATGAATTATAGTAGAGATGGCAATTATGCAAACTACAGAAACTCTTTTAAAAATCACAATTGCTTTTTCTGGCAGGGCTGAAACCTTGACCTTCACAAGAGGTCAATAAAGTTTTATTGCTTTATTACAAATCCATACCTGTTGCTGATTGGGTAAAAAATATTTTTAAGTTACCATTGTTGAAATAAAGTTTTGATTGTATGCTGCCAATGCAGAAAGAGAGTGAGAGAGAGAGAATTAAAACTGACATGCGCAGGACAGGCTCATGGAATTTTCCATTGGACTTACCCAGCCTGTGTCCCCTGGGCGACCCCAAGAGCTGTCAGTCAGGCTGACCTACTTTTCAGCCCTGCGCCTGCATGGTAACAGCAGAGAGTTCAGGCTCACACATGCTCAGTCAGCTAAGAGCATGATGTCATTCGGCTAGAAAGTTCTTTGAGGGATGCATTCTAATTGGCCACCAAATTGTTATATAAGGTTAAGGAGCCCCTCCC
>NW_017729031.1:7988548-8007603 GCF_001723915.1 Gavialis gangeticus | reverse complement strand
AGGACTATTGAGCCAGGCAGCCGCCCCTAGCCTCCGGGTTAGATAGCAAGGGCTTGGCTCAAGAACCCTGTGGACCAACGGACCCCTGTGTTGTTGTTTGTTCATGCCATTGTACCACTGTCACTGAAGAATTACTGTGCCTGCGCCTAAAAAGCGTAAGTCAAATAAACCCACCTTGTTTAAGAAACCATTACGCTTCCGAGCCGCTCAGTACTTCATCGCCAAGAATCCCGCCTGTTTCGTGTTCAATTGCCACCCCGGCCCATCGTGACACTGGGGCTTGGTTCATCCCCCCGGGACAACCATGACTAATGAGTTAAATTTTATGATCTGCTTTATGAAAAGAAACCAGAGTTCTCATTCTACTCTTTAACAGGAATCACTGGAAATGGAAATTTGATGAATGTTTCAGAATTTTGTGACAATTAACAGTCTAATACATTGAAACTTACCAATGCTTTTTCCCTCCAGAGATAAAGAAATATGGAAAACTGTTCCAACATGAATAAGCAAAGATAATCTTGTAACTTATTTGCATTATTTTGCCATGTAATTAAACCCTGACCATGCTGCTTACTTGGGTGAATTCAAGTAGGGGTAGGAGAGCTCGTTCATGGTATGAAAATATGCACCTCTACATCACCTCTAGGTTTGACTGAAACATCTCAAGATAACATTTGCTTTTTAATTTCTTTGGATGGTCTAAATCAGATGTTTCTAAATTTATGGCCTAAAGACAGCAGGCTGGGCATAGTGCTGACCCCTCCTTTTTTTAGCTGCTAAACTCTAGTAAAAAGGCAGACAAAATACATTGTATCATTTCCTGGTACTACTTTTCCACGTCAGCATTTGTTGAAGTTCCCAACGCAAAGTCATGTGATTATGAATCAGGGAAGATATAAATCATGTTGTCATGAATATGAAAGATAAAGGATGTGGTGAATGAGGCAATCAGTGTTCTTCATTGTGGTCTTCACTGTGGAAAGGTTTGTAAACCTCTGGACTAGATTAAGTGACCTGGAAATTTCAGTACTTTTTTCCCAGTGGACAGTGTTCACATCACAAGACCAATGCTACACCTGACATCCTTTTTGGTAGTTTCAATGTAATGAACATCACATATCCTGTTTATATAAGAGAGAGTTCACTTCCAGGCTATTGGCAGGACAATATAGGGAATTTTAGGCAGCCTGCAATGCTCCTGTTTTATGGATAAGCACAGGATTTGAGGTTGGCATCCCTCATCAGCGTGAAATTCAATGAAGACAATAATAGAATGCAAATCTTGAGCATTACCAAAGCTGGCCTTTGAAATATTTTAGCCCTTTTTCTTGCAGAAAGAGCCTTGCAAACAAACTTTTATAGGCTGAATGTCAGGAAAGTAAAGAGTAGCTGAGATGCTAGAGAGCACCTAAAGACACATATGAAGTTACACATTACATTTAGACCATGCTAAATCTGTGGAAGTTAAGATGTGCTAAAATTAGAATGTGCTGTGAGCTGTCATGTATTAAAAATTATTACTGTTTCTTGCCTGCACAGCTCTGAGTTGCCACTAGTGGACTGACAAACAGGAGAATGGCTAGGAGTCAGGACATCTGGGCTCTATCCCTGCTCTAGGTGGGGGCAATGGTGGTGTCTCCTGTGATGCTGCAGGACTGCAAATTGCTCATTTTTTTTCCCTGTGGAGCCAACTGAAGTTACCCTAGTATAAGCTAGGTAGCATTGCCTAGAGTTAACCCTCAACTAATATGGCTTAACTTTGAGACACTCAGAGAGCACTTAGTATGAGTTAAAAATCTTAAAATGTGTAGACTCTTGTGCTTTAAGTGCCCTTAGTAAGGTCTAAGTATACTGAAGAACTTTCCCCACACATACAAGCTTTAAGTGCTAGTTAAGTTGGGGCAGTTTGTGGCAGCTTCATTCCAAACCAAAATCCTTGGGTTGTTGTTGGACATTGTAAGGAGATCATTTGGCAAGTAGGCAGCAATAACAGCTACATTTGGAGTGGCTGAAAAGTTTTTCATAGACTTCATGAGTTAAAGCTTAGGCCTATGTTACTCGTGAAAGTTTGCTTGATCCTGGCATTGAATTGGCTACTATTTCCTTGCTCAGAGGACTGTTTAATCATCACTGTTTGCTGAGGTCATGGCAGCTGCCATGCAAAATGAACTCCGCTGCATCTTTACAAGTACACTAGAAACAAAGGGTGGGGATGTTCCATATCTTCATTACATAATAACTTTCAGTAGAAGTAGAAGATTTTGGAGGGAGCAATTTTTTTTTAAGTTTTGCACTGCACCACTGCTTTACCAACAAACTCCTTTTCGTTTCTGACTGTGACCTTGAGTCTTTTAAATGGCCTGTAATAGCTAAGAAGGGCTTTTTAATGTATACTTGATTAAGTTTGACTTTAAAATCAGCCATAGCTATACATAAGACTTTAGAATAGTCCTTCCAAATCATCTCCATACTATGGACCTGATTCTGTGATCCTTACTCTGAATGAAAAATAATAATGTTATTGATGCTACATTTAAGTTCCTAAAAGTAAACCAAGCATCTCAAAGAAACAAAGAAACATAACCAGATCCAAAATGCTCACAATCTGAATTCAACACAACAGTCAGGCCTATGTAAAAAATGAAAATGAGGACGTGTGGCAGATGGATGGTCATGATAAAAATGACACCACTATTCAGTGAGGCACATAGTTACCTGAATGGAACTTCTCAATTTCTTTGCAGAAGCAATTGTTCATTTGATTGGACTATAGGATGTGCCCAAAAGTCAAAACTAGCAATCAGGGACTTCTTAAAATGCTGAGTTAATGAAACCAGGAAGACACACTGCAACTCAAAAACATGAGTGCCAGTTTTACAGATTGAAAAAGTGTGGTGAACGCCATGTAAGTCAAAGCTTCGTGCAGCTGGGCTAGTAGAGATCATTGTATGTTTCTGAAAATAAACAGGCATATAGCCATAGCACTTGCCCCTGGTCACTCACATATAGAAAATGTGATGATGTAGCTATGAACTGGGCAAACTTTGATAATTATATCAGCATAACTCCATTAATTTATTTTTAATAACAGAACAGAACTTGGCCAAGGACCCCTACAAATCTCATGAACATGCTCAAATACACAAAGCTAGGGGAACAGGTCTGCTAGTTGTAGGCAGCAGTGGAGTTTTTAAATATTACCACAATTCTTCATGAACTTGGGGGTCTGTTGTTCTCACAGATGGTCTGTTCATTACAGCTTGGGGAAGTTTTTACGCTTGTTTTGTCTAGAAGACAATCTGTGGGGACATCACAGTAATTGGAAAACTTCAAAACAGTGAGTATACCTTACAGCAAAGTATCACTCTTTATGCAAAGAGTGTTTTTATATGCAGATATTCAAACATCCCCTGCTTCTACCCAGGGGCAGTACCAAAACAAATGACAAAAGAAGAGGGCTCAGTGCATCACTGGAATGATGCTACAAATCTAAGATTTTTAATTGTTAACAAATACTGAAAGCTTTTGTTTATTCACTTCAATTAAGAGAGAATATTATCTCCCATTTGTAAATTATTGATTAAAGTTTCCTTCTCTTTTCATTGATTCTCAAATCTTCCTTAGGTATTTTAATAGGATTTTGTAAATATTTTTAATCTTCTCTACCTTCTCAGGATAAACAGACTTCACTAACAAGAAGCTGGGCTAGCTAGGCATATTCCCATGGTGAAATCGAACTGGGAATACTAAAAGGTATTATAAATAACAGGATTTCCTAAAAGAATGCTGTTGTAAGGAAAAATAAATAGGGAAGGAGACTTTACAGAATGGAATAGAATTGGATTCCATTTAATTTCTGGAAAACCAGTTTTAAAAAATCTCAGTGATTCTCGTTTCAGTATTTTTACATCCTTTTTTTGAGTATGAGGTCTGTGTATAATATATAGCAACTATCCTTACAATGGTTAAATAATCTGTTCCCGGGCTACAGTGTCAGTTCTGCTACTCCATGTGTATCATTTTTCTAGCCCTACATTCATTAATTACACTATGCTTGTAACTACATGTAGGTTGTCCACAATACCCAGGTTGTCAAGGCTTAGCCTCTCTATTTCCATCCTTTCTTTAAATACACATCCTCACGGGGATCCCTAAAATAGAAGAAACCCTGATTCTCTTACAATGGAAACTTGATAACTAAAAATAAGCAAAGGACGACCACTGCTTGTATGTCCCCTTCACCTCAGTTTCCTCATGTAACCTTTCTCCCAAGTGTCTTTCTTTTAGAACATAAAACTGTGGGTTTTGATTAAAGATTTTGTCAACAAGAAAGCGAGGGCCACCTCTTTCACTTGCAAATAAACAGGGGAGTGGAGGGTAAAATGGTTCCTGTAAACCTAGTCCCACTTTTAACAACGATTCTAGCAACACATTGCTCTTAAAAAAAAATCTTCTGATTGGGACTTTTTTAAAAAATCTCTAGTTGCCATGGCAACAAGAACTCACCTCTTTAAAAATATCCAATCAAGCAGTGCTTCCCAATCTTTTCCTCAGCATGGCCCCATTTATGACCCCATTTCCTCAGCATGGCCTCTCACTCCCAACCTGCAGGTCCCCATCCCCTCCAGGTGCCCCACAGCCCCCTAGCACCCCAGCAGTGCCTGAGCCCTGGCTGTCACCCACCAGAGGCACCAGCTGCTGCAGCTGGAGCAGAGTGTGGAGCCCAGCTCCCCTCTCCCAGCTCCCCTCCCTGCCCCCCACCACACACACACATGGCCAGAGCGGAGCCCGTGAGAGGGAAGGATATGAGCTGCTTACTGTGGACTCGAGGCTCCCCACCTTTCTGCTTTCCCCCCGGAGGTCTCTACAGCCCAGCAGATGGGACCCAGCTCAAGAGGGTGGGGAGGTTTGGTACTGCTGCCGGGAACCCTATGCCAGCTATCCCACCTGGCAGCAGCAGCAGCTGTGGTGGCAGTGTGGAGTTGTGCCCCCCACTGCTGCTGGGTGGGCAGGGGGTGCCTTGCCATGGTGGCATGGCCATCGTGGGGCTCCCAGCAGCAGGACTGAGCCTCCTTACCCTGCTCTGCTGTGGAGGACCGGGGGGAGGGGGAAGGCAGCAAGGCAGGGAGCCATGAAACTGCAGTGGTCAGACCACATCTGGCCATGGCCCGTGCACAAATCTGGGGGTCACATGCCCCCCCATGCTGCCATCCCTCGGAGTGTGCACAGCAGTGGGAAGCCAACCCATCTGCCACCCTCCAGATAAGCCACCCATGGCTCCAACCTGCTCCCCCCACTGAGCCCCCCCATTCCCACTCACAGCCCAGGCCCCATGCACTGGCTGAGTTGAGCAGCACTCCTAGCCCCAGCTCTGTACCACTTTCTCCTTCTCTCCCTCCCTCCCTCACCATGGGGGCCTCAATCTGTCCTCCTCCCATAGACTTTCTTGGAGGGAGCTGTGGGAGCTACTCTCCACGCTGCCTGGCTGCAATGTGTATATGTGCACTTGCACCTGCAACATGGGACCCCCTACTTGATCACCCTTCTCCCTCTCTCCCCAGCCCCAAGCATCCCCTTGCAGGCTGGAACTCAGGCAGCCTGAAAGGGGAACCCGTTGTTTCCCACTTTTTTTCCTTTAAAGGAGAAAATTGTTGATTGTCTTTGTGACCCCATTTTTTTATTGTTGTGACGCTAAATGGGGTTGTGACCCCAAGGCTGGGAACCATTGCAATAGAGGCTTTGGACCATTCAGAAGTAGCCTCCTGAACAAAGTAGAAAGAGGACTAAAAGCTTGATGAGAATGAGGCCTGAAATCAGATGAGAAGCTTCGAGAGAAAGGAAGGGCTTAAAAGACTATTTACTTTATTCTTTGCAGTTCTAATCTGTGCTTCAGACAAAAGGACCAAGAGTCTATATACACACTATAACAGGGGTAGGTAAATATGGCCTGTGGGCTGAATCCAGCCCACCAGCTGGCTGGACCTGACCTGCAGGTAGGCATCTATCAGTTAACTGTATTAGGCCTGGCCAGCAGCTGTCCCTGCTGCACTCTGTATGAGACCATGTCCTGCCTGCAGCAGTATGTACTGCACTCCCAGCCCCTCCCACTAAAGCCCCAGTCCCAGCTCTAGCCAGCAGACACAGCTTCCAGGTGGGGCTGCTGCTGCTATTGTAGCTGCCCAGGGAACTGCTGGGCTCCCCTGACCTCCAGCGACTCCTCCTGACCCTCCTGCAGAACTCTGGACCGCAGGTGGGGAAGGGAAGTTACAGTATTGAGAGGAACAGGGCAGGGGGTGAGTAGATGGAGGGTGGGGGACATGGAAGAGCTTGGCTGCTCGTAAAGCCCTGCTGGGCAGGTGCGGGACAGGCAGGTGGGGCAGGAGCAGCAGCAATAGCAGCAGCAGAAGCCACCGTGGGTTTGGCTGCAGCCCTGCCAAGCAGGCATGGGTCAGAGACCAAGAGATCCAGTGGTGCCAGGCTCCCCACCCTGCCCTCCTAGGGGCTTTCCCTTGCTGCCTGCCAGTGCCAGCTGCTTTCCCACCCCTTAGCAATGCAGTGCAAGGCAGGCAGTGCTGATGCCCCTCTTCCTATGCCCCCTACCTATAGAGGGACTGGGCTTAACCATGTCATAAAGAGCAGGTGTAGGAAAGAAAGGGGGGCAGCCCCCCACATGTGCACATGCAACAGACCCACACCACAACCATGCACCTACACCCCAACACACCCCATCCCCCACTATACCCAGACACACACACACCCAACAGTGTCCCCCATACCCCACACCCCACCATACCCTCATACACATCCCATACCCACACATTTCCACACTTCCACCCCCACTGCACCCACCAACCACTTACTCCTCCAACCACACACACCCCACACACACTCCCCCTATCTCCCACACATAATATACAAGCAAACCTTCCCCCTTCCAAAAGGAGTACTTCCTAGGCAAGCAGGGAGACTTCCAGTAGCAAAGGTCAGAGGGTGAGGCTTCTGGCCCCAAGATGGCAACCAGGGGGCAAGGTACCTGTCCAGGGGCAGGGCTACCCTTGCTGCCCTCAACACCACATGAAATCTCATTAAGTGGCCCTGCAGCTGAAATAATTTCCCATCCCTACCCTATAAGGACTTGGGGGAAAACACCAGGCAAAGATCACCAAAGAGATGAGACACAAATACTGGAACAGGAATTTCAAGCAATTTTGTCCACCATAGGGATACTTTATATGTAACCTGTAAAACTAAGTCCCACAGTCAATCCCACTTAAATACCTTTGAATGAAATTTTAGTTCATGGAGCATTATGCTGTCTAACATGCTACATCTTTCATTAGGTTGATCTTCTCAATGGGTGTACTTGCCAGCAATGTGTGACTTGGGGTTTATATTATTCTGTGTGTAAGATACACTTTTAGCCCCTACTGAGATTAGAACCATTTGAGGCAGCCTGCCCAGTTATGAGCTTTTATGGTCCTATGGCATATTTTGAACTCCTTAGAGTATGCACATTTTTCCCATTACAGAGGGATTTAGTGAGCTAAACCCTACATTCAAGTCATGCAGACTGGTCCCCAGAGGATACTGAAAATGCCTCTTATCTCTTGCTACAATCGGAGGACTTCTACTCAGAAGATGGTGCCCGTGCTCAGGCATGCACTGTCTTTAGGAAGAAGACATTACATTGCAAAGGAGTTTGTGTTGAAACAGTTTCCTTTTACACATGGAGTATTTTTGTGCAGATGTTCTGCAGTCTGTTTTTTTGCCTGAAACCATGAATAGGTCTCTACTTCAGCTACCCACTTCTATAAAGGTTTATAAAAGGTTTAAATTTTCAATAGGTTTTCTTTTTCCTTTTACTTCAGTGGTTTTCCATCTGATACACACTATAACCCACCAACAGCTAGTTTTGTTCTGTACATTTTATAAGGTAGATGTATAATACTGGCTCTGAAACCATTATAATTGGCTACAGCACCAACTGAAAAAACCTGTTCCAGCCTGGCATAAAACAAGAGCAAAGAACCTCTATTAAGTCTTACAAAATATACTTAAAAACATGCTGCTTTGCTCATTGTGGATTCAAGTATTTAATATTTGCTTACTCAGAAAGCTCCATGGCTCAGGAAATGCAAACCCTTTCTTTAAATTAATGTTATTATGTATTTTACCTTTTTAATTTTTTTCTTCTATCTATTCTTGGTTGGAACTGTTCACATGAAATAGGCAAGACTGACAGCCTTCTCCACAAACTAAAGCAGCCAGAGGCTAGAGCAGTGCAACCTTCTCAATAGGCCTCAATACTAATGAAAAGGAACCAAGTGTAGTGAATTAGAGAACAATTCAGGCTTTGCATGGCATCCCTTTGTAGATCCTAATTCCTTCCTGTCTTTAGTATATCATGACAAAATCCTTTCCACAGAATCCCAGTAATCCACTTGTCCCTGCACTCTTCTTTTGTACCTATCCATTCACTTGCACTATATAAGAACATAAGAAATGCCATACTGGATGAGACTAGTGGTCCATCTAGTCCAGTGTCCTGTCTCTGACAGTGGCAGATGTGGAAGCTTTAGAGAGGGAGCACTGAATTGTCAGTGATCTATCCCCTTTTCATTACCCTCCCTGGCTTCCACCATTACTGGTTTAGACATGCCAGAGACAACATTTCCAATTATTCTGTTCAACAGCCATGAATAGATTTGTCCAGTCCCTTTTTGAACCTTGCTCTGCTATTAGCCTCCACCACCTCCTGTGGAAATGAATTCCACAAGTTAACTATGATGTAAAAAAATACTTTCTTCTGTTAGTTTTAAATCTATCACCTACTAATTTCAGTGGGTGCCCCATAGATCTAGTATTCTGGGACTTTGTTGCCTGTGTAGTTTGTTCACACCCTTCATTTTATTAGACATCGGTTGACATTTTTAGAGAACTATCTACAATGACTCCAGGGTCTCTTTCCTGAGTCATAGCTAGTTCAGAACCCAGCATTATAGCTGAGGTTATTTCCCCCCAGATTCATTACTTTGCATCTGTGAACAATGAAGTTCATCTGCCTTTTTTTGCCTACCCACTGTCCTTCCGCTGTTCTCTTCCACCTTGAAATTTGACTACCTGGAATAGTTTGGTGTCATCTGCAAACTCAAAAATTTTACTGTGCACCCCCAGTTCCAGGTCATTGATGAGAATGTTGATCAAAATTAGGCATAGCACAGATCCCCGCGGGACTCAACATTTGATCTTCCTCTATCCTGAAAAGTGACCATTTAGTCCAACCTTAACTTCTTATCTTTTAATTAGTTCTCCGTCCGTGAAAGAACCTTCCCTCCAATCCCATGACAATTCATTTTTTTTGGAAAGGGACCTTCTTGAAAGCATTTTGAAAGTCCAAAGAACTCCACCCTAACGCGCCCATAACTGCTCCTGTCAGAATCCTGTTAGCCAGCCTCCAGTTCCTTTGCCTCCCAGAGTTATGTCTCTTTTGGATCTCTAACTGAGGTTTAAGTTAGGTTTGATTCACTGTGGAAGACTTATTGTGGATCAGCATAGACATCTGCGGCTTGCAGCAATGAGAGGAAGTAGAAGAAAAGTATTTTCAGTATTGTATTGCCTATTGTAGTTCTTGCATACATCAGAAAGAATTTACTTTTCTATTCACTCTATTTCATTTTATAGTATACACAGCCATCCACATAGAATTAGGAGCTTTTCTTTAGGTATGTACATGCAGTTACATTTGGATCAACCTAATCAGGGTTAGGTCAACCTAAATGTCCACTCATGCAATCATTCAGAGGGATTAAGTTGGCCAAAAACATGATAAGGCAGGATCTAACTACTCAAATAACATCTTAAAATATTAAGATACAAAGTGAAGATCTATCAGCTTGATTCACCATCCATAACCACATTTTCTAGCTCAAGAACACTTCAGAAATCTTCAGAGAAGTCACTCCAGTACAATAAAAGCAAATAAGAAAAAAGCCCAAAATCTGAGTAAGAAAAAAACAACCACTTAAAATCTACTAACCAGTGATGGAAAAAGTGCTCCTTTCCTGACATCTTGACAGTTTGTGAATTGAATGATCCCAGTATTTGAGGATGGGAAGATCCACGGATTTCATAAAGCCAATTAGATACATGTCAGCCAAAAGCCAACCAACATAAAAAAGAGGTAAATTGAAATGGCTTCTTGATCTATTTCAAAGAAGTTATTTTAGTGTTATTCCAGAGTACAGGAGAGAAAAACCTGACCCCTGAATGTGAATATTTGATCCTTAATTTCCTAAGAAGTACTTACCGGTTTTTGCAATACATGGCAGTATTTGATTTGTCCCAGTAAGCTTGGGTTCTGAGAAGCAAACCACCCTGTCATTACGTATGTAATTTAAAAAAAATTAAAAACCCAAACTCTAAGACATTAGTAAAATTGGCAGTTCTATCTCTATTTACCTTATTTTTTAGGACAAAATAAGATTGCTCAGGTTCACTCTCCTTTTCTCCTACCCAGCAAAACATGGTTTGACTTTGGTGAAATTATTTGCAAACTTAAAATCAAACATATGCTTAAGTACCAGTTGTTTGGAGAAGTACTCGAGTGTAGTCACCAATTAAATTAAATGCTTAAGTAAGGACAGAATAAAATACATGGGGTCTTTAAAGTGTGGGCCATTGAAATAGTAAATATTTGACAGATTTCAGTTTCTTATGCCCAATTCCAATATTGTATCAGGATAAAGAATTTTCAGAAAACAGTTGCTGGGCTTGGAACACATTTTTTTCCAACGTTTTCATTTATATATTATGCCAGATGCAACAGGCATGCCAGCCACACTCTTTTAATTTCCTTCCACATGCTAGCACCATCATTTCTACTAAAATCAAATCAAGTTTTCTAGAAGGTACATTTTGGTAACAGAAGAAAATTGTCCACCCAGCTCTGTGACAGCATCACTTTCATCCATCCTTCCCAATCTTTAGAATTTTTTCAGATTACAAAATGTGACTTGGTAAGCATCATGATGTTCCAAACTCCTGTGGAAAATTCTTAATTTGCCTCCCTAGGATTGCTTACATGAGAAGAATTGTGGGATCAAGCCCTACTGAAAAGAAGTACAGAATTAAAAATGATCAGAAGTTCATTGCTCAGATTCTATATTCAAGGGAACTACCTATTCCATTACACCAGGCAAGGATGTGATTTGATATTTTTGCTGGTTCCATGTCTTTTTTTTTTCCTTTCCATTTTTCTACTGCCTGTTTTCCTCTAAGTATCACTGCATTTATCTTGTTCCTCAGCTGAAGAATGCATATGTGCAAGGAGGCGCAGCTCAGATTCATTCTCAACTGTTGTAGTACTGAAGGAAATGAGACAAAAGATTGATCATTTGAGATCCAAACATTTGTTTGAGTGCTTATGGGCTTCATCCAAAGTCCACTGAAGTCAGTGAAGAGGCTCCTATTGACTTTTGTGGAAAGCCTTATGTGATTTGTCTCAAACCTTTGAGCAGAGTTTAATAATGGTAAAGCTCTACTCTGTAAAAAAATATTTTAAAAATATTTAAAATTCAGCTCAGAGCACTTAGTGGGTAAAGGATTTCCAATAATACCAGTTTTAGTTCAGATGAAAAATACAACCTTCTATACCATACAATTATAATAAGAAACATTACTAAATCATTCTTTTCCCTTTTGTTATAGTTCTTTTCTTAAGCTGAAACCTATGATGTAATGTCTTGTATTTGGAACATTGAACAATAACTTGCCTTCGCATCTGTTTGTGTTTGAACTTCACCTTCTAGCAACTGATATTTAATCTTTCATGAGATGACTCATGGGGAAATGCCAAACTCATCTGCAGAGGAGTTTAAACAAAGAGTTTTAAAATGGAATTAAATAGAATTTATCTAAAGAAAACGGTACTATTTAATTTCTTTTCATTTAGTTTTGAGATTCTATGCTAGGGAAGAGGGTAGGCAGGAAAGATTTCAAGGCCATAGGCTTAATTCATAAGAAACATTAATATACTCAACTGATTTGTAATGTCAAAGCAATCATAGGGCAACTTATTGGTTTGATGTCCTCAACTGATTTGTAATGTCAAAGCAATCATAGGGCAACTTATTGGTTTGCTGTCCTCATAGATTGCTAATGTAATATTCCCTTAATGAAAAATCTAGAGAATTTAATAGCATCAAAACCAACAGGATTTTACAGAAATTAACCTAAGCAATCTGTTAGAATAGACCATGTTACCCTTTCTATTTTTTTAAAGCTACTCTCTCAAATTTAATAAAGATTTGTATCCCAGTTCTAGACTCTACAGATTGGTATAGAAATTCTATAAAAATAATCACTGTCTATTAAAATCTACAGTATATGCAAATTGTTACAGCCATGTTTAATTTCATGGTTATTGCTTTTAAATTTGCTCTTTAATTCCATGTGCTCATGGAGAGCAGGGTCTGAAAGTAAGGAGACGGGCACCAGGGGAAAGAGCTGGGGGTAGGGAGCAGAAAGCAAAGGGCTACCTGATCCCCCAGATCTATTTTTCCTGCTGCAGCGGTGGAAGGGGAACCATTCAAGACAAACTTCCAATAATTAGATTCTATACCTGGAAAATTATAACAAATGTATACATTTTCCAAATATAGAATCTAATTATTGGAAGGTTGTTTTATAATCAGGGTCATCTTCTATTCAAGTAATTATGGTAATTGATGGTACTTGACCTTTATGGTAAGTTATATTGTATTTTTGTTCTTCCTTTTGCTGTCTTAATGGAACAGTGCTATGTTTCATCACAGAGGCAACATTTCACACCTTTCCCCACAACCTTTGTAACAATGAAGATAATACCTACCACTTTTGACTGAGACACCACTGAAACTGCCAGAAGGATCTGAGCCTTCTGATAGTTTTGAAAAAGTCAGACTTCATCTTAAAAGTTCTGTATTTTGTTTAACTAGCTAAACCTCAGCATACCCAATAAGAGTGCTATTACAGATGAACATACTGAAATGCAAAAAAAGGTCAATGAACTGCTGAAGTCAACATAACACATAAACATAGGAGTTGAAGACCAAATTAAAATTCCTGCCTTCTGGCCAATTTGCAATAGAACAGAGTATTAATTTAAGGAAAAAGAATTAGCCTCTATTGCTGCTGTTGTTTGCAATGTGAGCGCATGTCCCAATGAGCGTGCATGTGCAGTTTGTGGGGCCTCAAACCCATCTGAGGCCCCACAAACCACACATAGTGCATATGCACCCATTCACCATGCTGCTAATTTGCAGTATGGTGTGGGGTTTTGACACCGTGAGATCCCAGTGTCAATAAAAATTGCCACTAAAAAAAGCAGCATGGTGCATGTACCTCACATGATCTGACATCTTGGGTCAGTCACACTGATGATCAAAGAACATGAATAGAGATGAGATAACCAGAACTTTAAAATTCTTTAATCTTAAGTGTTATGCTATGTGACCATAGTCTACTCTTGCTCTTAGGGGATTGCCACCTTGTAGTGGTGGAGAGGCTTGTGTGTTCCAATGATCCTGAGAGCAAGGTAATCAGGAGCTTCATGCTCCTGGTAGGGTGACCCATGGCAGCAAGGTTGAGGGTTAGGTTCCTGACTAAAAGCAATTCAAGAAGACCTTAACAGTGGACCAGGCAGAAGAAAAGTGTAACCCCCTTTTCATTGGCAGTGAAGGTAGATGAAGGCTGCAGCAGACCAAGGGTCTCCAATCGTCTTGGATTCCATGCCATTGGACTTAAATCCCTATCTGTCAAGGACTGTGCATTTGTTCGTGTGTGACAACATCCTCATGCTAAAAGAAGGCATGCACAGGTGTTGTCTTTGTAGGAATCATACATCTCCTCTGCACAACAGGAAAGTCCTACAGTGATCGGCGAGTGGCAACAGGGACAGGTCTCTGAGATCTGGAAGTTCCTAGTCATGGACTGGCATGTAGGCGGTGGGTGTTTGCTTCAGTCGACTTGTTTGAGGACAGAGGCAGAAAAAGGAGTTCGGCAGCTACACCCATGACTAAGCAGTCCTATTTAGGATCCACTCTGCTCACCCCACATAGGGAGGGGTCTAGAAAAGGTGCCCCAAACATTGTCTATCTTGATCAGTTCCTGACTGGATAATCACATCCAGTGGGATCACCTCTATGCAGTCACAAAGAAGCAAAAATGATTTTCAGAACCTGAAATGTATGAACCTTAATGGACTATACAAATAGTGATTGCCCCCAGTGAAGGACAGCAATCATCTCTTATGAACTGAGGAAGTTCAGTATCGACATTGCTGCCCTATCTGAAACTCAAAGTGCTGGAGAAGGACATCTGAAAGAAGAAGGTGGAGGATACACCTTCTGGAGAGGGAGAACAGAAGAGCCACGGACACATGGAGTTGGTTTTGCCATCAAAAATGAATTTGTGAACCAACTCTCAGAATTTCCAATTGGCATCAATGAATGCCTCATGACTCTCCATCTGAAACTCTACAAAAACCAACAGGCGACAATTGTGAGTGCATATGCCTCGACTCTCGATGCCAATGAGATCATGAAGGAGAAGTTCTATTCACAGTTTGACACCATCCTCTCAAATATCCCAAAGGAAGATAAAATCATCTTTTTTGGAGATTTTAATACCAGAGTGGGAAACGTTGGAATGGTACCATCAGAAAAGAAAGTGTTGGAAATTCAAATGCTAACAGGGTCCTTCTCCTGATGAAGTGCGCAGAACACAGACTTATCATCTCAAATACCCTGTTCCATCAAAGGAACAAGTTCAAGACATCCTAGAAATACCCTAAGTCAAAACACTGGCATTTGATCAGCTATGTGATTGTTCAGACTCACGATCACCAGGATATCCTGATTACAAGTGCCAGGACTAGTACTGATGACTGTTGGACTGACCACCGCCTCATTTGTTCCTGCATGGCCATCAGGATTACTTCTAAATGAAGCATGCAAAGGAAGCAGATCAGGCACAAGTTAAACATCGAGTGCTTGAAGGACTCATTCAAGCAGTGAGAATTCCAGCAACTCCTGAATGAGACACTACCAAGAGAGCCCCCAAAAGGAGTTAAGGAGCTTGGACAGGGCTCAAGACAGCTGTCCTCTCATCCTGTGAAAATACCATAGGATATACAACCAGGAAACATCAAGACTGGTTTGCAGAAAATGACACTGAAATTCAAGGTCTCATTGACAGGAAATGGAAAGCTTTCTGTGCCTGGCAAAATGACATAAACTCTGCCATCAAGAAAAATGCACACCAACAATCAAAATCAGAGGTGCAGAGGAGAACACAAGAACAGAAGAATGAGTGGTGGATTCAGAAATCAAAAGAAATCCAACATTTTGCTGATATCTGTGACACTCATGGCTTCTTCAGTGCTACCAAAGCTGTCTGCAGCCTGAGTACTCAAGGCCTTAATCCTCTAAAAGCAAAGGATGGAACAACATTCCTGAAAGACAGTGAATCCATCAATGCTTACTGGAAAGAACATTTCCAGGACCTTCTGAATTGTGACTCATCTGTTGATGTGGATAAGATCAACAACATTCTGCAAAAAGCAATTAGAGAAGACCTAGGTTTGCCACCTACCATGGCAGAGGTTGGTAGTGCCATCCGGAAAATGAAGAATAACAAGGCAGTCAGTGTTGACAGAACGTGTTGATGGAACTTGTCCTCCCGCTAAACGCAAATAACTATAATATCATAGGCATAACGGAGACCTGGTGGGACTCTACCCATGACTGAGCCACAGGTATAGATGGCTATACCCTGAACAGGAGGGATCAAGTGGACAAAAGGGGCAGGGGTGTAGCTCTGTATGTCAAGGAAAGCTACACATCCTTGCAAGCTGACATTGGCACCCATGGTGGATGACTTGAGACCCTCTGGGTTAAAGTCCATGGGGAACACAGCACAGGGGATACTATGGTGGGAGGCTACTACAGACCCCCTACCCAGGGTCAAGAACTTTACTACGAGTTTGCCAGGGAATTGGCTGAGGTCGTGCACTCCCGGTGTATGGTTGTCATGGGGGACTTTAACTACCCAGACATCTTGTGGGAGGAACACTTGGACAAATGTGCACAGTTGCAAGGCTTTCTCTCATGCATGGATTACCTCTACCTGACGCAGGAAGTCTACAGGCCGATGAGAGGTAAAGCGCTGCTCGACCTGCTACTGGCAACCGGGGGTAACCTAATCAGCAACCTTATGATTGAAAGGAACCTAGGTGACAGTGACCATGAGCTGATCACCTTCACCATCTGCCGTAAGGCTGGCAAGTCAGTCAGTAATACAGAAGTCCTGGACTTCAGGAAAGCTGACGTTGACAAGCTAAGGAGGCTTGTCACTGAGGCCCTAAAGGGCCACAACCCAAAGGGGAGGGGAGTTCAGGACGAGTGGTTGCTCCTCAAGGGAGAAATCCTGGATGCGCAAGCAAAGTCTATCCCATCTTGGAGAAAAGGCAGCAGAAGGGCACAGCAGCCCCCTTGACTCTCCAGGGAACTAACAGAACTCCTGCGTCTTAAAAGAAAAACCTACAAAAGATGGAGGACTGGAACCACCACCAAGGAGGAATACTCTGCTCTGGTCCAGACCTGCAGAGAGCAAAGCAGGAAAGCCAAGGCTGTGATGGAACTCCAGCTAGTTACAAATATCAAGGACAATAAAAAGTCCTTTTTTAGATATGTGGGGAGCTAGAGGAAAAGCAATGTTGGACCCCTGCTAAACCAGATGGGACAACTGACAACTGATGCCCTGGAAAAAGCCAACTTGCTAAATGGGTACTTTGTGTCAGTTTTTCACAGTCCCATGGGACACCCCTGCCCACTGTGGGACCGGGAGGCCCAGATGACGGAGATTCCTTACCCTCCATCAAAGCTGATCTCATAAAGAAACACCATGACAGGCGGGATACCTTCAAGTCTGTTGGCCCTGAAGGTTTACACCCAAGGGTACTCAAGGAGCTAGCAAGCATTATAGCTCAGGCCCCGCCGCAGATCTTTGAGAACTCCTGGTGCTCTGGTGAAGTGCCCGAAGATTGGAAGAAGGCCAATGTCATGCCTATCTTCAAGAAAGGGAGGAAAGTAGATCTGGCAAACTACAGGCCTATTAGCCTGACCCCTATCCTGGGGAAGGTCTTGGAAAAGATTATTAAAGAGGACATCTTTAACGGACTAGCTGACGGCAATATTATGGGAGATACCCAGCACGGGTTTGTTGCGGGTAGGTCTTGCTTGACCAATCTCATTTCCTTTTAAAACCAGGTGACCTATCACATGGACGAGGGAGAAGAGATTGATGTCATATATCTTGACTTTAAAAAAGCCTTTGATCTGGTATCCCACGATCACCTCTTGGCAAAATTGCCTAACTGTGGTCTTGACCTCACCATGATCTGCTGGCTGGGAAATGGGATCCATGGTCGGATTTAGAGGATGGTGGTTGATGGAAGTCAACTGTCGTGGTGCCCTGTGACCAGTGGGGTCCCTGAAGGCTCTGTTCTTGGGCCTATACTATTCAACATCTTCTTTAATGAAGTTGACATTGGTATCAGAAGAGGACTGGCCAAGTCCGCCAACGACACAAAACTCTGGTGTAAAGCGTCCACACTTAAGGACAGGAGAGTGATCCAGGCTGACCTTGACAAGCTCAGGAAATGGGCGGATGAGAACCTGATGGTGTTTAACACTGAAAAATGCAAGGTTCTCCACCTTGGGAGGCAAAAACCTGCAGCATGTTTATAGGCTCAGCAGTGCTATGCTGGCTAGCACTATGGATGAAAGGGACTTGGAGGTCATGATTGACCACAAGATGAACATGAGCCTTCAATGTGATGCTGCTGCTAGTAAAGCAGGCAAAACGCTGGCTTGCATCCATAGATGCTTCTCAAGCAAATCCCTGGACGTCATTCTCCCCTTGTACTCGGCCTCGGTGAGGCCGCAGCTGGAGTACTGCATCCAGTTTTGGGCTCCACAATTTTAAAAGGATGTGGAGAAGCTTGAGAGAGTGCAGAGGAGAGCCACGCACATGATCAGAGGTCAGGAAAACAGACCTTATGATGAGAGGCTGAGAGCCATTAGACTCTTCAGCCTGGAAAAGCGCAGGCTCAGGGGTGATCTAGGGGCCACCTATAAGTTTATTGGGGTGTTCATCAGGATCTGGGGGAAGCTCTGTTCACCAGAGCACCCCAGGGGATGACAAGATTGAACGATCACAAACTCCGCCTCAACCGATTCAGGCTGGACATAAGGAAGAACTTCTTTACTGTCTAAGTCCCCAAGGATTGGAATAGACTGCCACCAGAGGTGGTTCAAGCACCCACTTTGAATGCCTTCAAGATACATTTGGATGCTTATCTTGCTGGGATCCTATGATCCCTGCTGAATTCCTGCCCCTGGGACAGGGGGCTGGACTCAATGATCCTTTGGGGTCCCTTCCCGCCCGGATATCTACGAAATCTATGAATAGCTGCAGAGATTTTCAAAGGAGGAGGAGAACAATTTATGTGTCAGCTTCATGTCCTCATTCTTAAAATCTGGAACAAGGAAGAAATCCCAGCCAACCTGAGGGATGCCTTGATTCTTACCATCTTCAAGAACATGTCAGCATGTCAGCAAGGGTTCTCAGCAATGGGATTCAAACAAAACCATTTGAGGTGAAAACTGAACTGAAGGAAGGTTGCGCCATTGCTCCAAGTTTGTGTTCCATCTTCATCTCTACCATAATGCACCTCATTGACAGAAAGCTCCCACCTGGAATTGAACTTCTGTATAGGATGGATGGAAGACTCTTCAACCTCAACAGACTCAAGTCCAAAACAAAGACCACAACATCATCCATAATGGAGCTCCAGTATGCAGATGACAATGCTGTCATTGCTCAATCTGAAATGGACCTCCAAACCATTCTTAATGTATTCTCAGAAATCTACTAGAGTATTGGCCTAACTCTAAACATCAGAAAAATGCAAGTCCTTTACCAACCTGCTTCAAATGGAGAAACAACACCCC
>NW_017729031.1:7977211-7988530 GCF_001723915.1 Gavialis gangeticus | reverse complement strand
CCCCCCCCCCCCCCCCCCCGCATCCAAATCGAAGAGAATTGCTGGAGAATGTGCATCACTTCACCTATCTTGGAAGCCATCTTTCATCAAAAGCAGACATCAACACAGAAATACAACACCACTTGAAATGTGCAAGTGTAACCTTTGGATGTCTAAGTAAGAGAGTCTTCTTAAATTGTGACATCCTTGTTGAAACAAAGCTCTTGACTTATTAAGCCATTGTCATTCCAACTTTGCTGTCTGGGTCAGAAACTTGGACCACATACAGAAGACATCTCAAGAGCTTGGAAAAGTACCACCAACAGTGGCTTTGCAAAATCCTTCAGATTAGCTGGGAGGATAGACACACAAACATCAGCATCTTGGCCAAAGCAAATTCCAACAGCATCGAGGCCATGATCATCTAGAACCAACTTCGCTGGACAGGTCATGTTGTTCACATGCCTCACTCTCACCTGCCAAAGAGAATTTTTTTCTCACAGCTGAAAGGATGTCAGCAAAGTAGTGGAGAGCAAAGAAACCACTTCAAAGACACCTTGAAGGCAAACATGAAGAGGTGTAACATTGACATCAACACTTGGGAGACCCATGATTAGAACCGACCAAAATGGAGGAAGGCTCTTTGGGAGGGACCTCAACACTTTGAAACAGCTTGTCAACAGGCAGAAGAGGAAAAGAGGAACAGGTGAAAAGATCATCAGAACATCCAGCGCAGCAACACAGTGCCCATCTGTCCTGGAAATACCTGTCCTCACTGTGACAAGATATGTGGATCTAGAATTGGGTTATGGAGCCACCTGTGGACTCAACATTAAGTAGGACTATGTGAAACAGCACTGTTTCATTTTGACTTCCTTTTCACTGTTTCAACAGGACAGTGTTTCATTTTGAGTTTCATTTTGTTTCAAAGCACTGTTCCATTTCATTCCATCAAAACTGTTTCACTCATAGGCTATAATGGGGAAGCACAAAACTACCTAAAGCTTTGTAATTTTTGGCAGATTTGGATCAAAACAGCAGGGAGATAGGTGGAGGGGTTTCTGGGAACTGCACCTCAAAGTCTTGAAAGCAAAACTCACGTCATTTGTAAGTGTGAAGGCACAGGGGGGTGAAATCAGCAGGTATGGTAGCCTCTGATGAGGTGACAAAGCCAACCACATTTCAAGAAGGTAGGTGCAGGGGTTTCTGGGAAACTGCACCTCAAGCTGCTGACAAGCAAAACAAGTGACGTGTAACTTTGTGTGTGTGTTAAGGCACGCCCTCACTGGTGCTGGGGCCTCTACATGACATGGTAGTGTTCCCCAGTGAGGGCTCCTCCTCCCCAACAGTCTCAGTTCAATCCACCACTTTAAATAACAACAGGTAATAACTTAGTAAGCAGCACAGTAGCACTAGTGGCATATCAGGTAGCCAAACTGTCACAGAGCCTTTCTTTCCTTTCCTGCAGGAGCTTCTTCTCCAGCAGCTGCCAGAGAACTCTCCCAGCCAGCCCCAGCTCTGGGGCTTAGATGTGCCCAGGGCCCTGCGTCCTTCCGGTCAGCTGACCAGGGACAGATGCTAGGGGTGTTGATCTAAGGACATGGTACTGACAGACAAGGTTCTTTGGGTCAATCTAATCTGGTATCTTTAGGCAGATCAATAGAATAGTTACAGAAATATATCTTAGCAAGGTTTCAGGTTGAAAAACCCTTTGTCAGGCTGAGGAAGCAACTGCAGTTGGTCTGTGTATGCTGTGCTTGGATGGAAGGAATAGTAAAGAAGCCAGAGGCTGCCATGCAATGCAGGCAAGAAAGCCAACTGGTGAAAATGGAAATGGAGGCACCAGTGGGTGAGGGACAGGGTGGAGTGGGGAAGGGGAAGGGAGATGTAGCAGCGCAGGTAAAAGTGGAGAGGTACCTGGGGAGTCAGATGTCTGGCAGGTTGTAGTGGGTAGAGCTGTGCGAAATTTCACTGGCAGTTTTATTTAGACACTGTTTTGACTAATTTCAAGCTCAACAACCAAACAGAGCTGAACATCCTGCAGCACAAAATCATGCAGGATGCGGAGATTTGGTGGAACTCCACATACTTGATGCTCAAGAGGCTGGTGGGACAACAGAAGGCCATCTGTGAGATGGCCTTGCTCAGGAAGATTGGGATCAGTGGTCGCTTGAACAGAGCTGAGTGGGATACCATCTCCCAGATCTTGGTGGTCCTCAAGCCCTTCCTCAAGGCCACCAAGAGCCTCAGCGCTGCTGATGGCCTACTTAGCCAGGTGATCCCCAATAGTGAGGAAACTTCAGAGCCAAATGGAGAGGTTCCAGGGAATCAATGTTTCTGGCTGGGGCATGCCACCATCACCAGACATGCAAGCACTGGTGAGGCAGCTGAAGGAGGGCATCAGGAAACAACTAGATCCATTGTGGTCCAGTACGGTCCACATGCTGGCTGACATGTGTGACCCAAGGCTGAAAGGCACTGTATGCAGCAGCCAAACCCTGAATCAGTGGACAGAGGTGCTGATAAAGAGAGTCAGGGAAGCAGAACAGTAGAGGTGGGGGAGACATGGAACAGGAGGATCCACTGTCCCATGCTAGCACACCATCCATCAGCTAGTCTCCCCCTCCACCACAGGCACTGCCAATGTGGGCCAAAAGCATGGCTTCCATGGTGGGGTCCAGAGGCACCAGCCCCACCATCAGGCAGGTAGCACTCAGGCCTTGGTAGCTGCCTATCTCACCAAGGATGTGGAGCCACTGCTGTGCAACCCCTTGGCCTACTTGGCAAGCCACAGCCGGATGTGCCTGGATCTGGCTACATTTGCCTGTGAGCATCTGTCCTGTCCACCAACCAGTGTTCTGAGCAAGAGGGTGGTCAGCATTACTGGGGATGTAGACACCCCGCTGTACCTCCTTGGATCCTGGTTTGGTGGAGCAGATAGTGTACCTGAAGATGAACCTCCTGCTGCTGGGGTTCCCCAAGCTCCAGGTGCAGTGAATACCACCCTCCTCATTCAGTTCACACCTATTTCCTCTCTTCCTTTTTTTAAAAGCCATTTAATGCCCTGCTCTCAGAGCTGGAGGGGGCACTCACTGCATCACCAACCTGCTGAGCTCCTGTGCCCCGATGAACTTGGAGGTATGGGCTGGGGCTATGGGGAAGGAAGAGGCCCCAGGTCCTGGTCATGACCACTAAAACTGCACTCTGCCAGGGTCAGGAGGCCTGGTAGGACTGCCGGCAGTGCAGCAGCCCCAGGAAATGCCAGGACCAATCCCCCTGGTGAAAGACAGGTAGGAGGCACCATAACCTCCAGCCACCATATGCTTGCAAAGTCCTGGCTGGAGAAAGGCCAGACCTGTCACATCTTTGACAGGCCTGAGGCTTGCTGGTTGCAGTAGAGTTGTGAGGCTCCACAACTCTACTGCAGGATGTTCAATTCTTCCTGTTTGTCCTGCATCATCTTGCCCCCCTTGAAGCTCTGGTGGAAGTAGCCTGCCACCTTCCGGCATTTGCAAATGAGCTTGCTGGTGGTGCTGGAGCTGTCACTGGCAGCCCTGTCCCCCTCCAAGGCATCCCTGACAATGAGGTGGAATTTGTGTGCCACACAGCAGATGCCAGCAAAGTTGGAATCACGGACTGCCTTGACCATATTGGCCCCATTGTCGGTGACCATAAACTCATGGGTGAGCTCATCCTGCCCAATGAGCAACCCCTGCACCAAGCAGTTCATGGCCTCCATGATCTATGTTGCTGTGTGGGACTCATCCATCTCCTCAGCTTTAAGGAGAGCCCACCGATGGCCTGACTGGTCACACCACTGCCCTGTGAGGGAGAGGTATGCATGATCTCCACCCCAGCTGCTTCAGATGTCAGAGGTGAAGTGTAAGGCGAACTGCAGACCTGCTTTACACAGCTCCTCCCTCAAATACTCCCTGCATGCCTCATAGATGGAGAGCACCACTGTCCTGCTGAAGGTGGTACATGCGGTCACTTGGTATGATGGTGCCACAAGCACCATGAGCCACCTGAACCCTGGCTGCTCAACTAAGGAGAAGGGCTGGCCATCCATAGCAAGCTTCTCCCCAGTTGTCTGGGTGATATCACTCACCCTTGCAATGCATCCCCCTTTCTGTCCGCCTTTCCCCCACTGTTCCAATATGGCCTGCCTCTGCTTTGGGGAGGTGGGGGCTTTGGTGTGAGAGGGGGACTTCCCGTTGGGCATGCTCCCGCTGGTGCCAGGCAGAGGAGGAGCAAGGAGGTGGTGCCTGTGGAGATGCATCAGCATCCCCGTGGCGCTCATGTGTTTTGTTCCCTTGCCCCAGCTGGCTTTGGCTTGGCAGTGCAGGCAGATGGCATATGTAGGATCATCTGCCAACTCAAAATGATCCCAGACCACACTACCTGCTCACTTCTAGGATGCAGATGCATGTCTAGATGCTGCATTTTCCCCCTCATCAACAGCCAGAGGCACAGCAACAGGAGTAGCAGACTCAGCTGAGCTGCTTGCCTCCGCCCCCTTTACCTCAGCTTCCTCTGAAGTGCCTTCTGGGGAAGGAGACCTGGCTCTAGGGGAAACTTGATAGGTGTGGAGCACAGTCTCAGCTAATTAACCCTCCTTCCCCAGAATTTCCCTTGCTAGGACAATCAGATCCAGCTCCAGCTCTTCCTCTGGCACTGGAAGGCTCACCATGGGATGTGAAAAGGGGGTGAAGGAGACTGTCATGCTGGTGCTGCTGATTGTTGTCATGGTGAGGGGGGTGGTTATGGCTGGTGCTTTTGGAGGGGATGCAGACTCAGGCACAGGCAGTGTCACTGGCCCTGCTTCCCTTTCTTTGTTGCCTGTACAACTAGTGGAAGCCTCATGCTTGCTTGTTGTAGCAAAGAGGCTGCATCTCAGTTTGGAGGTGGGGGGCGGGAAAAATTTACAGCTCTCCCTTTAGAAGGCTTGCCTTTCCAGCATGCTTCATGGTGTGTTTCATACTGTCTTGTCTTTGCCTTGGTCTGCTGGCATATATATCTCTTCTTCTGTAATGTTATCTACCTGATTTATGTAATCTATGTAGATAAGATAATTGTATGTATGTGTATTTATGTTATGTATGTATGTATTTATGTAATAAAAAAATAAAAATATATGTGTATGTGTGTGTTTTCCTATATACATTTCATATTATAATATGCAATATAATTATGCTGTGCTTCCCTGCACAGTGAATGGAATGCACACTGTGAGAGAGAGCACGGATTTGAAAAGAATCAAAATAGACTACACATAGAGAGGATTTTGGAGGAGGAATAAATTGAAAGGAATCAATCAATGAATATAATAATAAAATAAGAGGGTATATAAACTAAAGCAAAAAGTATTGCTGAATCTCACTTGCTAGGCTAGCAAGTAGGAAATGAATGGTAGCCTTTGGAAGACAGCTCAGTAACTGACCCCAAGGCAAAAAGCAGCCCAGTTCAAACAATGCTACTTTTTATTCTGTTTTTCCATCCCTCCACCGGAGAACTGGGATTGGAAGGGACATCAGGGAAGGATCACAGTCACTGGCCAGCTACACAGTCAGTATGAGAACAGTCCTTCCCCACTCTTCCCCCTCCCTCTCCTTGCTTTCTGTTTCCCTGCAGGCAAAACCAGCTTGAGCTTTGCAACTCAAAATGTTTTTAAACTTTCAAAACATTTCAACTGCCCTCATTTCTTTTCAAGGCTGTTTTGAAGCCCTTCGTTTCATTTCAATTTTGCTGTTTTGAGAAATGAGTCAAAACAGTGTTAAAACAAAACAGCCAGCAAAATTTCACACAGCCCTACTATTAAGATCCTTGGAAGGCAATCTTATTCATTCAAGAGTGATTGCCCATTATCATCACTGGTCTACTCTTAACATTGTATTCTTCAGGCAATATCAATATTAACCATATAACATGTTCACCACCTACTATGTGACAACAGAACACCCAAAGAACAAAACACTCTTATCTCCCCACTCTTCTCCCAAAGGGTAAAAAGCAGACAACTGAGTTCTCAACATCTGTTCAAGCTGATACAAATAATATAGCTTAAAGGCTATCAAGAAGTGCTCAGTACATTGTAAGAAAAGTCCTGTATAAACTTGTGCTACAAAACAAACTGACAAGAACTATGGCAGCATTATGTATAATCTTAATACACATATCCTAATGTACATAATATCACCATAATGCATAAATCCATCAGCCAGGGTGCCACACAGTGTTAACTCTATTAGGTGTGCTTCACGTGATAAGCCCAGAGATTTCAAATAGAAATCTATAGTGTTAAAAGAACTCTGATCTGTTGTGGTCTTTCTGAGTACTTTGCAATAGAAGAATAGAAGAATTCTGTAGTAAAAAATGAGTGAAAACTAGAGCTGGCACTTTTTGAGTGCATCTATTGAGGGGTGCCTTGTGTCTAAAAAGGCTGAGAATCACTGCTATAAATAAATGATTTCTACATTTTTTTAAAATAAATGTCCCCTATGCCATGCTTTATCATTTGCCTTTTAAGAAATACATACTGAGACTGTAAACAGACCTTGCAGTTCTCCCTAGAGAAAGCTTTTTGCTCCCAGAATCCTACAAATCTCATGAGGTTCAATAAAGACAAGTGCAAACTTCTGCACTTAGGATGAAACAATCCCATGCACGAGTACAGGCTGGGGGCTGACTGGCTAGGCAGCAGCTCTGCAGAAAAGCATCTGAGGGTTACCGTGGAAAATAAGGTAAATATGAGCCAGCAGTGTTCCCTTGTTGCCAAAAAGGCTAATGGCATACTGGGCTGCACTGGTAGGAGTGCTGCCAGCAGATCAAGGGATGTGATTATTCCCCTATTCAACCCTGGTGAGGCTACATCTGGAGTACTGTGTTCAGTTTTGGGCCCCACACTACAGAAATGATGTGGACAAATTTGAGAGAGTCCAGAAGAAGGCAATGAAAACAGAGAGGCAGCTGGGGCACATGTCTTATGAGGAGAGGCTGAGAAAACTGGCCTTATTTAGTTAAAGAAGAGAAGACTGAGAGGAGATTTAATAGCAGCCTTCAACTACTTGAAAGGGGGTTCCAAAGAGGGTGGAGCTTGACTGTTGTCAGTGGTGGCAGATGACAGAAGAAGGATCAATGGCCTCAAGTTGCAGCAAGGGAAGTTTAGGTTAGATATTAGGAAGAATTTTCTCACTAGGAGGGTTGTAAAATATGGGAACAGGTTACTCAAGAGAGGTTGTGGATTCTCCTTCCTTGGAGGTTTTTAAGGTCCAGCTAGACAAAGCCTTGGCTGGGATGATCTAGTTGGGGGTGGTCCTGCTTTGAACAGGGGGTTGGACTAAATGACCTCCTGAGGTCCCTTCCAACCCTAACTTTCTATGGTTCTATTATACAGACCTGTGAATTCACTGTCCCACTTTCAATACCTGTGAAGTATGTGATAGAAAATGTGCTAACTCTTTCCCCCATTGTTAATCCAATCTGTGTCCGGGCTGTTTTCCACAGTGAAAAGATTTTCAAATCAGAATTAACCTTTAATATATAACCATTTGGTTTATTACTGATATGGCCAAAGGTTGTAGTCCATTTAGTACATGAACTTTTGGATCTGAGCATAGCACTAACACCTTACCCCTTAAAAGTCAGAAGGGGGAGAAAAAGAAAAAAGTCCTAACAGATATGTTAATAACTGCAGCTCAAAACATTAATTGGTAATGATGTGGGGAAAAGATATTCCTTGCTTCCTCCACAGATTTGCTCACTGACATCCTGCACCTAACATAAATGTGGAGAAGTTAAAGTAGGAATGATGCTTTATAAAGCAACATGGATGAATGGATGCTACTTCCTGACTTTATTCATGAATCAGAAACACAATTGTCTCAGCTATAGTCTTTATGAAAGTTAAGCAAACTGTAGAACTGCAGTAGCCCAGGCTGAGCTGGGAAATCCATATGTCTGCAGTAGCAACACAGCAGGTGCGTCTACATATTCAGTTAATTCACAGGGATAAACTCGGGTGCAGTTAGTGCCAGAGTCAGCTGCTCCCAGGCATAGCATCTTCACATACACTAATTAGTCAGCTCCACAGTGAAGTGCATGTGTAGATGCACCCAGCATGTACACAGTGCCTCTGTCCATTAGCAGAAAGACCAGTGTGGAGATAGTATTGTTCCTTTCAAGAGCGGCTGCTGCTGTAACACATACCTGCACCCGAATAATCATGCACTTCTGAAACAAGAACACCTCCGCCCTCTGGCATTACATTCTCTAGACCTCTAAAGTCCCAGATACGCGGGCTGTGTGGACTTGCAGGAAAAGCTTGAGAAGAAGGGCAGCTGTGGTAAATTCCTGGTTTCACTTCAGGCTACTTAGGTAACCTTGGGAAAATCTCACTTGATCTCTCTGTGCCTCAGTTTTCCACCTAGACAAGTATCAGATATTTTACAGGGATGCCATGAGAATAAATCCATACAAATGTAGTCTATATGTTAGAAGTGTAAGACATCTATGTCTGTATGTTCGACAAGTAAGTGATGGTTAACCATCTACAGAAAAGCTATCACCCACATGTCTAACATACAGACACAGATGTCCTACAGTTCTAACATATAGACTACAGATGTATGGATTTATTCTCACGGCAACCCTGTAAAATATCTGATACTTGTCTAGGTGGAAAACTGAGGCACAGAGAGATCAAGCGATATGGATGATGGGGTGGAAAGTAACCTGTTTAAATTTGCTGATGACACCAAAATTTGGGGGGAGGTGAGCACGCTAGCAGGGAGTGAGAGATTGCAGAGGGATCTGGATAGGTTACAGGGGTGGGCTAACAGGAACAGGATGCGTTTCAATACGGACAAGTGCAGGGTGCTGCACTTGGGCAGTAGGAACCAGCAGCACACTTACACAATGGGGAACTCCCTACTTGAGAGCACGGAGGCAGAAAGAGATCTTGGAGTCATTATTGACTCCAAGATGAACATGGGCCGACAATGCGAGGTCATGGTTGGCAGGGCTAACCGGACCTTGTCGTGCATCCACAGGTGCATCTCGAGTAGAGCCAAGGAGGTGATCCTCCCCCTCTACGCGACGCTGGTCAGGCCACAGCTGGAGTATTGTGTCCAGTTCTGTGCGCCCCATTTCAAGAGGGATGTGGACAATATGGAGAGGGTCCAGAGGAGGGCCACCCGCATGATCCAGGGACAACAGGGCAGACCCTACAGTGAGAGACTGCGGGACCTGAACCTATTCAGCCTCCACAAGAGAAGGCTAAGGGGGGACCTGGTGACTGTCTATAGACTCACTAGGGGGGACCAGAAGGGTTTGGGGGAGACGCTGTTTCCCCTAGCGCCCGCTGGCATAACAAGGAGTAATGGGCACAAGTTGATGGAGAGGAGGTATAGATTGGACATCCGCAAAAACTACTTCACAGTTAGGGCGGCTAGGAGCTGGAACCAACTTCCAAGGGAAGTGGTGCTGGCCCCTACCCTGGGGGTCTTTAAGAAGAGGCTGGATGCCTACCTGGCTGGACTCATTTGAGTCCCGTTTCTTGTTTTTGGGGTTTTTGTTCTCCCGCCCTGGCGGGGGGGTCGGGCTAGAAGATCTACTAGGTCCCTTCCGACCCTTAATCTATGAAACTATGAAACTATGAAACTATAAGTGAGATTTTGGGATAAATAAAGGAAAAATGTCATTGTTGGCTAACCCAGCATATTTTGTTTGATATGATTTGGGGGTTATTTCATCCCTTGGTATCACTGGGTTTTTTTCCTTTCTTTTTAGGACAAGTCTAAATGAAAAAGCTTGTTTTGTAATAAGATGTTAAAAAACTGTGAATGTGTCAAATTGAAATGGCCTAGCATTTCTGGAAAAAAAAAAACTTTAAAATTCACCCACCATCCCCTTTCCCATTTCCTTGGCAAAAACTATCAAGCCAAATTCATGAAAATCTGCATGCCTTCAGTAGCAACACAGCAGGCACACCAAAGCTCCATCTCTTATCTTAAAAAATTCAAGCCTTTCCCCTCAATTCTGATTATCAACAATTTTACTATTAGTATAGTGGCTGTAAAAATGCTGTAACCTGCCCAAGCAAATGCTTTTGGTGCTGTTGCTATTTGGCATATGAACCATAGACTTACAAGGAAGTACGGCTGGAAGAGACCTCCATAGATCAATCTAGCACAATCTAGTGCAATCCTTAGCTTTAGGCAGGATCACCCTTTTCAAGCCATACTATACAAATCCATAATTTAACCTTGTATTAAAACTACAGTCAACCCTGGCACAACTAAGACATAACACCCTAACCTGCCACATGTAAAGCAGGGGGACCATGGCAGCCACTATCCTGCTTCTGGAAAAGGTTGTTAACATATGCTCAAGAGACACTAGGTAGAAGGCCACTCCCCTTGCTACAGAAGGCAACACCCACACAGTCCCTGCCAATTTGACCATGCAGTAGAATTCCTTGAGGGGTATGGAAGGGGGATAAAGCACCTGCTCTGAGTTCCTTAAGTAATTATTTTGTTTTGTATTTAAATTGGTACCTGTAAAATTGAGAAGCAGAAGCAAAGCAGTTATGGTGTTTAGTTTCAAAGGATGGCTCATCTGGGCTCCTGCTGAGGGCCCCCACCAATTGCCCCAGGTAAGGCCCAAGGTCCTTTGGGCTGGGCTGTTAGAAGTGCCTGAGAATGTTAGATGCATTACTCCCTTGCATGTCATTGGCTTTGAAAACTGGCAGGCCTTGTCCACCAGATCTTCTGGATTTGGGTAAACCATGACTGACCAACCTATAAAACTGCTGACAGCAGAGCTAGTATAAATATATATCCATATAAATTTTGTCCAATAAATGAAGGATAATATTTTAACTAGAAAATTAAAATCAAAACTTGGTATAAAATTTGAAGAAGACTTAAGGAACAGTAATGATCTGAAAGACATTGGAGAAGCATTGAAGTAAGGATATCATAAAGCCAATCTTCTGATCTTTTGCATAGTTGTAGTAAACTTCAGACACAGTAGACTGGGTGCAGGAGAGGGATTGCTTACACCCCTTCAAAGAAGCTAGGGTTGACAAGGCCCTTGATCTCTATTTTGAGCATTCAAGATTCTCTCAAGAGCAATCACTGGTAAGTTTATTAATTTGCTGCCTACACCTGCTCTGAGCTGCATTAGCCAGAAGCCTGTGAAGCCAGTGGTAGGCAATGCATACTCTCACTTATCGTTTTTTAGAGGGGTAGCTGCTGTGGTGCTAGGGTAGCAGAAGACAGTCAGAGAAGGCTAAGGCTAAGACTACATAAATAAGGCTTAAATAGTCACATCACCCCTCCT
>NW_017729031.1:7950278-7972211 GCF_001723915.1 Gavialis gangeticus | reverse complement strand
TTTTAGAGGGGTAGCTGCTGTGGTGCTAGGGTAGCAGAAGACAGTCAGAGAAGGCTAAGGCTAAGACTACATAAATAAGGCTTAAATAGTCACATCACACCTCCTGCCATCAGAAATACCATTCTGTGGCTGTGTGTGGTCATGTGTCCAGCTCCACTTTATTTTGGGAGGTAGGTACTTCAACTTGGCTTAGAACTCGTTTGCCGCTAGATCAGGGCGCAAGAGAGTGGAGGCTGCTCTTACCATATCTTCCTCAGTTGAAGATCGAGTTATTAAATATTCAAAAGGAAGGGTTGGGAAAATCTTGTTTCTAACAACCAGTGTTTAAAGCTAATAATGTAGAAAAAAACCTGTTCCATTCTTTTTTTCTGCTTACCAACAGCATTGTGAAACCCAGTAGTTACTAGCAGTTGATTACAAATGATTATTTAATGAGTCTGTCTCTCAATACTTAACACCATTTAAAATGTTGTGAAAAGGAGCCCCCAGTGACGGTACTATTTAAACAATTTGGATAAATTTTGGTTAACAGACTAAAGTTTCTTATCCAAATTAAGAAGCTCTTATTCACTAGCATATACTGCAAAAGCTTAAATGCTTCTCTCTCTCTACATTGTTCTGCCTCCAGTTCCTATCTGCATGTTACATTCTTTCAAAAGCGATGTGGCAGGTTGTATTAATGTCTAGCTGGCCACATAAGGAAACAATTAAAGCCCAATCCCAGTCTTAGAATTGTCTATAATTTTGCAATAGTGACTAATTTACTTTAACAGCTCCTCTGAATTAGAGACAACTTCCTTTCCATTTGGTATTTGGTAATCAGCATTCCTGGTTTAAACTTTGTAGATACTCAATCTGAGGATCTCAAAGCTCTTCACAAGCATTAATTAAAGCCCACTGCTTTGATATGAATTGGTTACAGCTGGCAAAATGAAGAAACAGAGAGTTTAAGTTAACTTCTCTGTATCTCCCTTCCACCAAGATAATAATTCTTGGGTTCAATGCAGGTGCTCCTGGCTGTGGGCCAACACAGAATAGAAAAGCAAGCATTCTCTGTGCCCCAATGTTCATGATCAACACACTGCTGAGAGGAAAGAGGTGTGGTGATAGAATATTCAATCTGTTCTTTGAAAGGTTGAAGAACTGCAATAATTTTTAAATTCAGAAATCTGTGAGCCTCAGTTCCTCAGGAGGAATGTTGAAGGCCAATCAATTTAGTAAAACAAGATATTCTGCTTAGACAAAATCTTCCCACAGGAAACAGTTGTGTGTAGAATGGTATGTTTTTCACAATACAATGTACACTTTCCCTTTCTCTGAGCAGAGACCCTATGACTTGATCTTGTATATAAAGTTTCAACCCTGTCCAAGTTGAAATGAGTGAAGTGTTAAAATCTGATTGCATTAAGATGCGGTGAGCCATCCCTACCTGCCTGCTATAGTCTGGTCGTAGGTGGAATCGCCAGAATCTGATCATAGAATCATAGAATCAATGAGTGGGAAGGCACCTAGACAGATCATCGAGTCCGACCCCCTGCCATGGGCAGGAAGGAGCACTGGGGGTGGGAGGGGTCATAAGACCCCAGCCAGGTGCCTATCCAGTCTCCTCTTGAAGATCTCCAGGGAAGGTGAGAGCACCACCTCTCTGGGAAGCCTATTCCAGGCTCTGGCCACCCTTACAGTGAAGTAGTTCTTCCTAATATCTAACCTAAACCTATCCTCCCTCAGCTTGTGGCCATTGTTCCTGGTGACTCCAAGGGGGGCCCTGGTGAACAGACTTTCCCCGAGTCCCTGCTGGTGGCCCCTGATAAGGTTGTAGGCACCCACAAGATTCAGGTCCCTCAGCCTCTTCCCATAGGGCTGGCCACGGAGGCCCTCAACCATTCGAGTGGCCTCCTCTGGACCCTCTCCAGGTTCTCCACGTCCCTCTTGAAGTGCAGCGCCCAGAACTGGACACAGTACTCCAGCTGCGGCCTGACCAGCGCTGCATAGATGGGGAGCAAGACCTCTCTGATGTTCCCCTTGCAGCCTACAGCATGTGCTCCATGAGGTGGAATAAACCCTGGCCTTTGCCTTTTGCCTGTTTTAAAAGATATGGGAGATCCTACTCACCAACTGCCCAGATCAGTGGGTCACTGCGTCATGAGCCACTGCCTCCATTTCCAGTCACCAGAGCAGGCTAAACAGTAATTATGAGTCAATCTCTGAACTACACGTAGACATCCTCTCTGTGTGTTCATGCTCTGTATCAGGGGTGGGCAAAATGTGGCCCGTGGGCTAGATGTGGCCCTCCAAGCCAGTCTATCCAGCCCATGGGACTCCTAAAAAATTTAGAAAATGAGTATTTATCTGCTCCTGGCTGCCTGTCATGTGGCCCTCAATGGCTTGCCAAAACTCAGTAACCGGCCCTTTGCCCACAATAATTGCTCACCCCTGCTTTATATAGAGCATTTGCTTACTCTCACTTTCTGCCCTGCTTTGACAGTGAGTGATAGGATGTTACATGACTTTGCATGAGTAAGAAATGACAGTAAAAGGAGCCTTACCTGAATTTTCAGGAGCATTACTTGGAGCTTGCTTGGAGCCCTGAGCATTGGTGGGTAGTGAACGTGGCACATGGAGTCTATCAACAAATTGCCCATTCTGTGGCAAGATGGAGACCCTGGCACGTGACTTTTTCAGTCTGCCAGATTGCATCCCATATTCTGACTGAATCTCTTCCCAGTGCTTTGGGTGTATTTTCCTTCTGTAGTTAAGGCACTCTCATAGAAGAGGATGCTGGGGGGGAACTAATTTTTTTGCGTTACCTTGTTCTCTTAAGAAGAAATTGTTTAGCACTATCATTTGACTGACTGGATAAATGTCATTCTCTAGACAGGTTTAACAGCTTTTATCTCTTTCTTGTCAAATTTCCCTTGGATCATAAGTTTTGCTGACGGTGACTATCTAGGGGCAGAGATTTTAGGATGCTATACAATTTGGCCTTACTGTATGCCATTCAATGCATAGTCAAAATATCCAAAAGCATTTCACATGAATGGGGCACAAAGCCTTGTTTGATATGAATTGATGTGGGCCAGGGACACTAGCAATTTTTTGAAAGACATATCGGTAATTATGCATTTCACAAAAGTTCAAATATAGCACTGGCACTAAATCTTTTTTATTGTTGTTCTTTATTATAATGTAACTAGCTGGTGAAGGCTAAACTGTTCAGGTCTTTTAGCACTTCGTGATTTAGATAAATTTCATTAACTCCATTTTACAGTTGAAGAAATTGAAATAGAGAGAGGTGAAGTATTCAACACTGCAAAATACTTAAAACTTTCAAGAAGAGCTGAGATTCTTCATCTCCAACTAGATTTGTGGATACATGACACTGGCATACATTTATTTTATTTTATTAGATTTCTATACTAGTCTTCCTTCTTACAAAGGCTGGGGGGCAGATTACAGGAATAGAACAAAATATAAAATAAGAGAATTTAAAATAGAACAAAACAAGAAAAAACCCTTACAAGGTGCAAGTGAAGTATTAAAATACAATATAAAACTACCTATCCATCCCCAAACAGTATTCCCTGTGGATGAAGCTGATTTTAATACAATACTACAAAATAATTTTAAAACAAAAATTATCTTTAACTATGGACATGTTGTAAACAGGCAATCTAGCTACATAATGTCATCATTGCAATACATCCATAGCAACTTCATTCCTGCATTTGAGATGTAGAAAGAAAAAAAATGACTAGTTTCAACCATTGCAAAATACATACCTGAGACTTAACAAACTGTAGAATAATTTGAAATACGAGAGCTTAAATGTAATACTTCTTCGGTCTAAACTATAGCACCATAGACATGCCATTATAATAACCCCTTGAATAATATCAGCAGAACAAATTGGAAGGCACATATATATGGCTTTTAGGTGACATTTTTATTCTGTCTAAAAGAAATACTATCAATTATAATTTTTAACTTCTTCCACAAATTTCACCTCCAGTATAACAATGATTGATGGTGGTGTCTGTCTAGCATATCCATGAGAAATTATTTCACTTATCTAAGGTGTTCATTCTAACAAAAGATTAGTGGCAGTGCCTACACTGTCTTATTGGGGCCTGGTGACAAAGGTATTTGAGACTGTCCAGAGATGCTTTGATAGCTAAAATCTAATGTGCTCTGTGAGGGTATTTTGCCTACAGAGTTCTGTTGAGCATTTAAAAGTAACGTATGGCTGCAATCCTCTTGTACACATGAGAGTTGAAGGGTTTAGCCCCTCCTTAGCTTTGGAGTCTGATCCTACAACACTGACGTAAATGGGAATTATACCACTGCATTCAATAGGGGCATTACAGAATTGGGATTCCAGTGACCTTCAACTCCTTTAATTCATAGTATGAGTTCATGGAATGTGGGTTGGTATTTTATGTAGTTTGGACTCTTACTGAGCTAAGAAATGACTCTGGAAGTTAATACCAAAACCATACCATGCAGTGAAGACTTTTTGCACATTTAAAATTGCCAGTTATCTCTGATGTTGTATCTGCTACTGATAGAATTAAAATGTAGGAATTAAAAGAATTTCATGGTAAAGAAATGTTCCATTTGTGTTTTCCCTCCTAACTCCCCCATCTATTGATTTGATAGTATCTTGCATATACATAGTGATGATGATACTGCAATCACTTTGGGCTAGAACCTCAAAGGTTGTAACGCCTAATTTCTAGGTCCCCTGATACCTTGTCCGTAGCTCTGGTTTAGGTACCAAGCCTCTGGCTGCAACGCATTTGGAGATACAGATGCCTAAGAAGGGAATCCTCAGAAACCAGCTGAACAGGGAGCAGCCTGAGGTAGCTGGGGGTGAAACGTGAAAAAGAGGAGCAGCTAACTGAGAGGAGGGAGAGAGAAAGGGAGAGACAACCTCAGTCATGAGTCGCATCCTGGACTTAAAATGCTAAACTTTGCTTTCCTATCCATGAAAAACACAGGCTTGGGTTCAAATTTGTTTGCTGTTTGATTCAGATAGCAGCTTGAATCAATATTCAAGGTGCCCTAATCCTCAAGATAATATGCTGTTGTTTGTTGTTCTTGTTATATCCTCTGCTGATGTTCTACTTTATGTATGTAATTAAATAGAGGTATTGGCCCTGAGAGAGCCACAGACTGCCTCTTTGGCCCGGTGGTTAGGGATATTACCTGTTATGTAGGAGATTAACTTCCATGTCATTCTCCCAAGGCTTTTTTTTTTTAAATACCAAGTGGGATTACTACAACAGGAAAGGCTGAGGTACACCCAAAGTTACCCAGCAGCCTAGTGACGAGATGGAAATGAAAGCTCTTACAAACATTTCTAAAGGGATTACAGCAGAAACAAATCAAGAGATGCTATTTAAAGAATTCTCAATCAGAAAACTGATTCCCCTTCAAATGAGTCAGTTTAAAAAACGAAGCTGACAGCATCCCTTAAACCTACAGAGAACATGTTCATGCAAACATTATTACAAAAGAAAGCTAAATGACTACATAGCTGCACTGAGACTGGATGTATCATTCTGAGTGCTCAAAAGCATGCAGGCTACCAAATGATGATATCTGCCATAATGTTAGGAGGAGTTATAATCTCATCAGGCCCTGACGATGGGAGTTTGGGGGTGAAAGAATATGTGAAGCTAGGGCTCTGATTTCCCACTATTTTGCAGTTACCATCCTTTCTGAAACCTTTCCTCACCTTCCTACATCTACTTTTCTCCTTCCCATGTCTCTTCCAAGTCTGTCTCTCAGATCCTCCAGATTGCTGAGCTTCTAACCTCAGTCCCTCAAAACACTTATGTGCCTGATTTTAAGAGTAAGCATAACCCTATTGACCAAGCTAATGTGCATTTTCTGGACTAGGTTTAGTGTTCAATATTGAAGGATCAAGGCCTTTTCCACTAGATGTGTATCTGTCTTCTATCCCTTTTCCTTTAGCTGGGAAAGCTTCACACTTCCCATGCTCCAAGCAACCACTTTCATAGTTTCATAGTTTCATAGTTGGTAGGGTTGGAAGGGACCTGAGCAGATCATTGAGTCCGATGCCCCGCCATGGCAGGAAAGAGTACTGGGGTCAAATGATTTGTTTTCATCCAATGACTCTTCTGAAAACAAATTTCTTTCACAAAACCTTTTCAGCACTGATCTCTCCAAAGAGCACTGAACATCTGAAATGTCTTCCATTGTCATATGGTTGTGTCTGCATCAGATAGCAATCCTAGGTATTTGAGCCATGTCTTCCATGTTGAAAATGCAGCCTGTAAGATGATTGCAGCTAAATCTCTATAAATAACAGTCTGGTTTTATTAAAACAAAATATTTTATTTATTATTGGATAAGTGTTTACTGCTCACTGGGGACGTGCAGAATGTGTTTCTGTAGAACTGGGAGCAGGGGCGGTGCCTCTATTTACTTCTTTGGCTGGAAATGAGGCTTAAAAGACTGTTTTCCTGTAATTGGTATCAAAATATGTTTGTCCTAAACCTGTTCAAGAGTTCCTCATTTTCGAGGGTGTCTCTTCACTATCACAACGCAGCTGAGAGTTGTCTTTTCTTGATATAACTTGCCATGCAAGTCAGAAGAGGCATTGTTCAGATAGCAGCCAAGGCATGCCAAGTGATGATATCTGCTCATCCATCATTCCATTTGAGCAAATGAGAGATTACAGAGTTATAAGAAAAGGCAGCAGCAGCAGCACAATGCCTTTTGCACAAAATAAATTACCAGTTTCCTGTGATCTTTCTGACAAGTAAATTACCAGCGAAAATAGCACTGATGGAAACACAATGACAAAAATGCAGCAACTTAGGCCCTCCAATGAAGTATAAGCACTTGAATAAGACTATTTCCTTAAAATATATACTATTAGTTTAGCCGCAGGAAATAGTTTTCAATTTAATTTTTACAGCTTCTTGACAGACTTCTTTGACTTAGCATACAAAATAAATAAATGTCAAGATCTGGCACAAATGAAGAAAAGTTAGAATGTGGCAAAAACAAGAAAATAATAATACATTTATGTCCCAATCATGGAAACAGTTGCCATCCTTACTTACTTTAAACTTTTGAGTAAATTGGAATCAGCCCTGCTCAGAGATAAGGCTGCATATGTAGATTTCACACTACCTATAAAACCTACAATAAGTGAAAATGTTTTAAAATTGTGACCTGGTCAGATAGATACTAATGTCAACATCCTTATTTGAGAAGGAAGACAGATGGATGAATATGAAGCCATAAAAATATTTATGAGAGTCAATTCAGACCACTTTTTAAAGGGAAAAATAGTTTGTCCAAAGAAAAGTTTGAGTTTGCCAAATATAGTGACAGGAACATCTGCTGCGCCTGTAATTTAATTCTCTGATTAAATATGGACTGACCTTTAAATATACCGGCTCAGAAATAAACTACACTAGGAATTAAAACTCTAGCTGGGAAAATAGTAGAAAACCATTTTTTCCTAAGTATACCAATGTGAATTTTTTAATTCATCATTTTCTCCTGTATTTGCACTCCAGTTTATGTGTATATGACACTTGTTTCAAAGAGTTCTACCCATCCAGTGAGAGACTAGAAATATACCACATGAGTGAAGTGTCCAATTACAACAGCTTTAAGAATGGCTGATGAATGCTTTCAGTGAGTTGTTCACAAGAAAATACAAACCAAGAATTATTTATAGTAATTATTTAGTAAATCTTTCAAATAACAAATACAATTGAAAAAAACCCCACAATCTGTTCTCAGATAATTCATGAGAAGGAGAGGGAACATTTACTAAACAAGTTACGAATTAATTCACACAGCTTCAGTTAAAAAGAATGTTTCAGAGTGCCATCTGGATGTTTGAAAAATTAGAGGCACACTCACATGGGTAATTGGAGTCCTGTTTGGGAAGGAAATCTTGGATTTTGTTGCAGTTGGAAATGCTTTTGGCAAAAGCTTGGGTACTAAATATAAAAGAAAATCCATTATAGTATTCATGGTAGAGTTTGTATTTTCCTGCCCTTGGGTTTTCTGAGGTGGAAAGAGAGACAAGGAGGGGGAAAAGAAAATATTTTATGGGTGATGGCACACAGGCATACCTGTCAAAGTTTATATGGTTTTCAACACAGTAGAGCCCTGTGGGAGAAGGAAAAAGTTTGGAGAAGGAATAAGAGGATGGATCAAGTTTGGAAATGTAAAAGTTTGGAGTCAGAGATCTATCCCTAATTTTTCTTTTGTTTTACTTATACTCTAATTTTTCAGGGAAGAAATTGAGTTTTTATCACAGATTCAAATCATCAGCAATCCTTCAATTTGAGGATGATTTCTACCATGGCTCATGCACGGGTCTTGAGGTGACCTAAGAGTTCGATCATATCTTTCCACAGAAATGCAGGTCCACAGAGGAGAGTAGGCTGGCTATAGGTAAGATGTCTCTCCTTTTGCTTCCTCTGTTCTCTCTTCTCTGCTTTGAGGGCAAGACACACTTTTCTTTGAAACGGGCTGCCACTTGGTTGAAGTTGTGGTGTCATTGGAGTCGGTCAGCAGCCAGCTCCTCCTAGCTCTTCATGTCAGCATCCGTTTTCTTGTGGAATGTCTTTAGTGTGTCCTTGTAGTTGTAGTGTTTTCTCTGACCACCACATGGTCTCAGGCTGTTACTAAGATGGCAGTAGAGCATGTTTTTGGGGTGACAAGTCAGGCATCTGCACACAATGTTTGATCCTGTGAAGTTGGTGCTTGAGGATCGCCAACCCAATGCTGGTATCACAGGCTTCAGCAAAGATGCTAGCATTTGTGCAGTGATCTTATTTTATGTGAATGATTTTTCCAGAGGCATCATTGGTAATACATTTCCAGGCTCTCCAGTGATGACAGTAAGCTGCTCATGTTTCACATCCATAGAAGAGGGTGGGAATAATGACTGCATTGTAAATGTGGATGTTGGGGTCTTTCTAGAGAGCACGATGAATAAAGATATGCTGAAGCAATTTCCCAAAGGAGGCACTTGTGTACCAGATCCTGTGCTGGATCTCCCCATCAATGTTCACTCTCTGAGAAAGGTAACTACTGAGATAGGGCAGGTGCTTGACTACTTCAAGGGTCTTTCTCTCAACGGCCTGGAGCAGGATGATAGAGCATTTTAGTCTTTTTGATGTTGAGAGAGAGGCCTAAAATTTGGTAGGCTTCTTTGAAAAGATCCAGCACAGTCTGGAGGTTTTCCTCAGTGTGTGCAGGATGGTGCAGTCATCAGTATATAGAAGGTCAAGGATGATTGTTTTGAGTACTTTGGTCTTTAACCAAAAACATCCCAGATTGAAGAGCCCAATACTGTCATAGATTCATAGATAGTAAGGCCAGAAGGGACCTTGGAAGATCATTGGATCCAGCCCCCTGCACCAAGCAGGAAAGATAACTGGGGGTCAGGTGACCCCAGCAAGGTGACTGCCTAGTCTCATCTTGAAGATTTCACCACCTCTGGAGGGAGCTTATTCCATACTCTGGGCACTCTGACTGTGAAGAAGTTTTTCCTAATGCTGAAAATTTTTTTCATAATGTCAATTATATCAGTTCCAGAAGAAAAACAGTCCGTAATGAAAACCAAAATAACTGTAAAAAAAATGGAGAACAGGGTTGGGGCAATCACACATCCTTGTTTGACTCCAGTTTGGATGACAAATGCATTGTTCTCTGATCTGCTCCATGGAATAGTCACAGTCATCTGGACATGGAGAAGCCTCAGGACCTTGATATGCTTTTCAGGACATCCAAATCTGGACAGTACTTTCCACAAGGCTTCGCAGTTGGTGGAATCAAAGGCTTTAGTGAGGTCAGTGAAGGCCACATACAGTCCTGATGTTCCTGACACTTTTCTTGGAGCTGAAAGGCAACAAAGATCATATCAGTTGCCTCATGGGATGGTCTGAAGCCAACCAGAGATTCTGGCAGGACTTCCACAGCAAGAGGTAGCAAGGATTTTCCCAGCTAGGGAAAGGAGGGAGATATCTCAATAACTCCCACCCACAGACATATGAAATCATCAGCAAAGCTAACTGCACTTTATTGTGCATCAGCAGGTGCATGACAAACAGAAGCAAGGAGGCGATACTTCCCCTCTATTGGGCACTGGTCAGACTGCAGTTGGAGTACTGCGTCCAGTTTTGGTGCCACACTTTAAGAGGGATGTGGATAACTTGGAGAGGGTCCAGAGAAGAGCTACTCATATGGTTAGGGGCTTGCCTGCCAAGCCCTACGAGGACAGACTAGGGCACCTGGGGCTCTTCAGCTGCTGCAAAAGAAGATTGAGAGGCGATCTTGTGGCTGCCTATAAATTCATCATGGGGGCACAGAAGGGAATAGGTAAGGCTCTACTCACCAAGGCGCCCCTGGGGTTTACAAGAAACAATGGCCATAAGCTAGCAGAGAGCAGATTTAGACTGGACATTAGGAAGAACTTCTTTACAGTTAGAGTGGCCAAAATCTGGAACGGGCTCTCAAGAGAGGTGGTGCTCTCCCCTACCCTGGGGGGTCTTCAGAAGGATGTTAGATAGGCATCTGGATGGGATCATCTGAACCCAGCACACTTTCCTGCCTATGCAGGGGGTCAGACTCGATGATCTACTGAGGTCCCTTCCAACCCTAACATCTATGAATCTATATATAATTTCTTAACAGTTATGATGTCATTCTTCAGGTTTCCAGGGATATCTTCATTGTTTTACATTCATAAAATAAATTTGTGCAGTCTCGGTACCCATTCCTCACCACCAGATTTCAGCAGGTATGCCATCCAGTCCAATAGCCTTGTTGTTCTTGCTACAGACTCTAGCACAAGGAGGTTAGGGTTTTATAGTGATAAAACATATAATTTACAACTGCTCCCTAGCAGGAAACTAAGAACATTTGGGAGTTAGGAGATGATCCCTCAATTAGTTACGACAGTTAGTGAGACACAGAGAGAGGGTCTGCAGAGGTTGCCTACTGGTCCACAAGAAAGTTCATTGTTTAGTACTTCTCATTCATGTATACCTTTGCTTATAGAACCCAGTGACTGCTACAGGGTATGGGGCTTACATTATTCCAAATAAATAATACTCAAGAGTAGTAAGCATTATACTGCTTTTTCAATATAAATATGGATTTTTTTTAATTGTTTGCTTTACACAAACCTGGGTAAATGTAAGAGTTCTATATTTCCATGTCTCTATCTATTGCTTGTCTGCTTTGTAGGTCACAAAAACAGGACCTGTTCTTTTTCTAGCTAAAGCTAAATGATTTTGAAGAACTATATCAATAACGTTCTTGCTATAAGACCAATATCACATTTTAGTTCCAGTACATCAACCCAGAAATTTATGGTAGGCTCATAAAACAGGCAGGGAATAAATGGGCATAAAGACAGATACAGTTCTGAAGCCAGATTCAAATTGATCGGAAGGGTGGCAGAAACTCACATTGCCCAAGCAGCAGATAAATAAAGGGATTAATTCTCAGTTCCTGCCAATCCAGCATTTTCTGTAAGAGCTAAATTAAATTTTTAAGGCATTTAAGAAACACATCATAATAATAAAACATGCCTCTCAATTTCCTAATCGCTTTTCTTTGTCCCTTCTTTCCATTTAATACATTTCTCATTTAAAAACTTATCTTTTTCCATTGTTGTTTGCTTAAATGCCCTTTTGTAAGAAAGTACTTATTGCTGAGCTGTGTAACCTTCTGGAGTGGAAGAAATGATATTTTTCTAGACTATTTTTTTCTCTGATGGCAGCCCATAAACATTGTCATGTAAATGCAATGCTTATGTGCACAGGAAAGAAGATTAGAAAGGATCTTTATTTTCAAATAAACTGCAATTTTTATTTGCTTTTTTGTCGGGTGGTAGAACTTCTCTGGACCAGGCCTTTCCACAAACTTGAAACACAGGGCTGATGATTTTTTTTCAGATTCTACTTTTGTTGTAATTCCATGAATGTCAAGGGAGTTACTGCTTATTAATGCCAGTGGAAATTACTTTAGGCAAAATTAAATAGAAAGAAAATTAAAAAATAAAGGGCTTTCCAATTACCCTGCAAACCCTGCTTTCCAGCTACCACAGAACTTTTCTGCTTGGCTTCTTCTGATAGTTTATTAAACCTGAAAAGATTAACCTTACTCTTGCTATCCACTAAAAGTGTTTATTTAAAATGCTCCTTCTTCCAGGTCAGCCTGTTGTGATGATCAAGAACCAAACAGGAGCACTTCCTCTTTTTTTAAAGGCGGTCCAGTTAGAAATTCTCGCACTCCAGGGATTTCCAGTTTTATTAATTGGAAAAAAATCAAGTGACCTTAGGGGATAATTCAGGCATTTTGACAGATCTGACTTATATCCTGGTTGAGTCGTAGTGACCTTTGCTTTACAGTACAGCTTACTTTATGGGAGATTTAATCAGTGAAATAAGTAATTATAATAGCAACTTCTTTGATTTATGTTCTGTTCCTTTGCAGTGCACCTCAGTATTTTGCTATCCATTCTTTACAACAGTCTTACATTCATTTGATGGATTTTAGAAATTTCCAACAATAACTCCCAAATCTATTACCTTATCAGTATTCTACAGCACCTTCCCAAGCCCTGCACAATTTGACTTTTAGCACTTTTCCTACAGACTTATTATCTCATCTATTTATCTGAAGCAGACCCCATTTGTCACATTCCAGCTCATCAGGCCTAAGTGAGGTGCTTCTAAATTTTATTCTTATATAATCTTAGCTTTCTGGGAGCTGGCTGCAATGCCTCGCAATGTAAACTGCCTTCTGCATTGATGCATGTTAATATCATTTCCAAATGACCAGTTCATGCAGAACCCCTACCATTACCTAGCATGAAAAATCAGTTGTTGGACAAGAATTTATAAGGCTGCTTAGGTGGTCTGTGGCATGTTTCCTTAAGAAAGATGTATAGAATTCATATAACTGATAGGCCCATTACTTTAAATTCCCCATAAAATAGAAAGAAGAAAGACATTATTTTACAGTTAGTTCTTTAATATATGTGAAATACTCATCATTTATAAGGATGGCAGCTATTTAAGTGCACAAATAGATTTTTATACATGAAAGCAAAGATACTGCATAGAAGTTATAAAAATGACAGAAGCACAAAAATCATGTCGTGAAAGATGTAATGATGGCTAATCCTCAAACCACTTAGTATTTCTGGTTGGATAAGGATCTGAAATTGGAGTGCTTATCTGAACATAAACCTAGTCTATGGTCAAGGGTTTGCTAAAATTGTCTGGAAATCTCATCATTTCCAGAGATTTCTTGAGAGATTTCTAAGAATTCTATTTTTGGATGGGCGAGAAAATACAGCAAGAATGAATGTTTTTTTGATTTTGTCACTTCTGCTTTTGATTACAGTTGGGAAGACGAAACTGAAATAATGCACAAAAATAACACTAGCTGACTATTACAAGCCTCTCTAAATGAGTCATTCTCACTTTGGGAAATAAATTTTGGGGACTTTAGGTTATTTTTCATTTTATCAAAATTCAGCAGCCATTCTCAGAGGAGAAGATGAAGGCTTGTATCTTGTGAGGGGTTGTGCATGGTGGGTTTGAAAATAATAACCATAAAGCTCAAGGAAAACTGAGACTTTGGGCTAAATTGAGAATTACAAGTAATGCCCATGCAAAACTGTGTGCAACCGTAAGAGCACCTTTTTCTAGGCCAATCGCATTTACATATGAAAGGTGGAAAATGGGAGAGGAACAATGAGGATTGGGTTAGATTTCCTTCTGCTTCCCTTCCATCCCTCAGTGTCCTGTCCAAAAAAAATCCAACCTAAGCATTGTCAACAACTGATAGACTATCAAATATAAAAGAGGGACAGAGAAAGAAATCTGCCTGAGAGACTATGTCCTTTTATAGCTGCAGTAGCTAAATTCATCTTCCTATGTGAAGTACTTCTAATTAGGTATTGAAGGCAAAACCATCTTGTGCTGAAAATCTCATATTTAATGGCTTTCATCTTTCATGTAGAAATTCTAGATCAACACAAACATATCATCAGAATCAGTGGGCAGAATTTCCTGTTGTAAGCCTCTCTACTTTGTGCTGTACCAAAGGAATGACAGTTTCAGCCATAATCTGGGTTTGTATACTTTTTTCCTAAGAGGAATTGTTCTTTGGTAATTGCTGTCAAAAAGATACAAAGTAGAAGTTAGAAAATTTAGGTGGGGAGAAGGAAAGAGGAAAGAGTATGGAGAATAAGCCATTACTTGAGATTTACTTTCTGACATATATCAGACACCACAAAGACTTCTATGGAACACTTTTAAAACAGAAATGATCACCATTCTAATTATTTTGGTTTATAGACAATTAGTACAAAATCAGAAAATCTCCTTCGATATTAAGACACCATCCCTACCATACCCTTTATGCTTCTCCAGCCCTTGAACCATGACTTTCATAACTCAATTCACTATGAAGTAATCATTATCTCAGCTAGATATTTGGAAAACAAAGTCACTCTATAATCTGAGTTTACTACCTGGATCAAAATCCAGATCCCTTCCTGTCTGCTCAGCAACCTCCCGTGCACAGTGAACAGGAAAGAATCCCAGTGGAGCAAACTGGACAAGAGGCTCCTGAGACCAGAGCCAGCCTTAGGGGTGGGCAGTGTGGGTGACTGACTGCCTAGGGCGCTATGATCAAGGGGCTTCCCAAACACGCATGCATGTGCATGCACATGCTCTGCCTTGCTCTGCCCTGCCCTGCGCTGCTTGTGCCAGGTGGCAGCCACTGGGGGACTTTGGTGGCAGCTAATCCCAGGGACTGGGCAGCAGGTGTCATGCCCCTGGCTGCATCCAGGGCTGATCGGAGCTGGCCAGTCAAGGCAACAAGATCAAAAGTCCCAGGGTGTGTTGCCTTGGGTGGCAGTGATGGCGGGTGCTGCCAGGCAGCATGAAGGGTCAAGAGGAGACCACTGATGGCCAGGCTAAAGGCAAGGCATTGGTGCCCCATGAGAAGGTAGCATGGCTGGGCAGCTACAGCTTGTGTACCAAGGACTTCATCATCACCAACTTGTTGGGGCTGGAGGCCAAGCTGAAGGCCTCCCTGGCCACTGCCACCATTGCCAAGGGCATGAGTAGCTAGGCAGCACTAGGTGGCAGCTCCCTGCTGCTACGGCTGGGCTTCCACTGCAGGCAGTCCTGTCTGCTGCTCACCTACCTGCCCTTCCTGACACTCTATGCCCAGCCCCTTCCACTCTCTGGCCCCACTGCCTGGAACCGGGCCACTATCTCAGGTGAGCAGACACACTGCCCTGCAACAGCCCATGGGGTCCCCTGCCACGCGCAGCCACTGGAGCACATATGCCCTTGATGTGTGCACACCTCCCTCACATGCACACCTTCACATGCTCACCTACCAAACACCACCCACACACCCACACTCCCACAGTCCATACCCCCCCACACACACCCCATACCCCCGCATCCCCTACAGCTCCCAACTCCCCCCACACAACCACCCCATACACACCCCACCCAGACACAGTGCTGGTGACTTGGGTGGAGGGCAGGCATCAGAAGGGGTGCCAAAACACAAGTTTACCCAGGGCACCATTTTCCCTAAGGTTAGCTCTACCTGGGATAGCTGTGCGATTCACCGTGCCACTCACTAAGCTCTTCCTAGGAGGAAAGGTCAGAACCATTCCAAATGGTTCCCAATCCCATCCACCCCAACTAGAGTCTACTTGTGTATCAACACAAGCTCATGTTCAAAGCCATCAGAGATCAGCGACAGACCTAAGAGAATCAGTAAGGACACTTACATATCCAGGCAAAAAGCTAGAATTTAGCCATTGAAGCTACTGTAATTTGAGGGGAAGGTAGGAAATATCTTCTCATACATTGTACAAATTATCTTTGATTGTGTGCAAATCAATAGATTTTGCAAAGTATAACTGTGAAATCCAATACTCCAGCTTTTATCATACAAATTTGTTTGGTGATTTGTCTAGCTCTCTAATGAGACATCCTTTGATCCTCATATTTCCCCTCTTGATGAAAATGTCAAGTGCAATACGAGAGAGTTTCTTCCCATCAGATTTAATTGTGGTAAATCACTATGAAAGATTTTTTTAAAGGAATTTACATGTAATAATAGCAAAAATTATTAGAAATAAAATAAAAAACTGCCCTCTCTACAGTGTGATGATGATGATGCGGGATTAAAAAGGCTGGTTTTCTCCCACTTGGAAGCAGTGGCATTTGATATGGAAAAAATGTAATTAATTGCCCTTTATAGTTTTGTCAGGTTTTTGTGTGGATTATAAATCTGCTTGATGTATTGAACAGCTATTTAACAAGTGACAAATTTATCCAACTAATATTTAAAATACATATACTCAACTTTCAGCAATTACTAAATTTCCCTCTAGGAAACAAATCACTATGAAAAAAATCTATTTAACTTGAAAAAAAATCTATTTAATTCAATACAAATCTTTCCCTCATCTGCCCACCAACTTACTACATAGGCACCAAATGTAGAAAAGCATACCTGTTTTAAAAGTTCTGCTGCAAAAATCCCTTTTAAAATATGAGCCCTACTTATGGTATGGACAGGTGCTCATTTCCAGGAATTTCCAGGAAATTTGCAGTACCACAAAAAACAGTGAGAAATCTATGTACAAGCATTCAAGTGCCCAGTTATCAAAGCCCTGCAGAATATGACAAGAGCATGTATCTCCAGTGCTCTGCAGCTGGGGGGACAGTGTACAGTGATCACAGCATGTGTTGAAGGGGTCCCCATCTCCAGAGGTCCCTGAGGAGGTCCCAGCACAGAGGAGAGTGCCGACGGGCTGGGCACCCAGGGAACCACACTCAACCAGAGACTCTCCCTCCCATGTTGGGAGTGCAGAGCCACATCACATCTGTTCAGTTTATACTGTTGAAGGTGCATCAATAGCATTTCTAGCTCACAATGGTTCCCTGCTTTCTTCATGCCATGTGGCTCCTGATCCACAAGTGTCAGCAAATCCGGTGCATGCCATTCTCTTGTGGCACAGAGTCAAGGCCTGCCATTGCTTGTTCAGAGAGTTCATTCAGCTCCTGTGCTAGAGGGTGCTCAGCACCATGTATGGCTATGTAGACATGACAGAGGCCTGGGCCATGTGGTCTCCAGTTCGCCAACCAGTTCAGCATATGTAAGCCTACAGTGGAAGTGGGAGTTTGGGGGGCGTCCTTGGCTCTCCAGTGGGTGCTGGCACTGTGATTCACTTTCTTCATCAGCCCACAAGAGGTCACTGGTGGGAAGAGGGTTCTGATGCTTTCCCTGTCTCTGGAGGGGAGAAACATGCTTCTGTATTTAAACACAATTTCTCTCGGCCCTCATCCCAGTCTCCCCAAACACCAAGTCCCAATCTATCCCTTTACCGTCTTTCATTCTGGCTTTTGTTTTTTTCTAGTCCCTGTACATGAGTGTCATGGCAAGTGTTCCTGATCCCATCCTAACTGGCAACAGCTACGACAGGGAATGTCCTAGGTTGAGAGGCGCATACTTAGTCACTTTGCAGGGATGGCACATGTATAGGCTGGTCAGCCCTGGAAATAGCTGGAGCATGCTCATAAGAGTGAAGTTTTCAGAGGTTTTAGCTACTAACATTTAAGTGTAACACCCACGCACACTTGGAGTTGTGTGTGCTCAAGTGTGTTCTGCTTTTATTTTGCTGCATATCTTGCTTGTTCTATATATTTTGCTTCCTCTGGATCTGGAGAGAACCACCTCCCATCCCTGCTCCTTGCATCCAGACCCTTTGTCTTCAGCTTCTCTCCAAGGAACACGTGAAACCAGTTTGGTGACTCCGGCCCCTTCCCCAGTGTTTGCTGACCACTTCAGAAATGATTGATCTGCATTAACACTGTTCAGATAATACCTGGTTCTGGTTGGGACCAAGTGAGGAGGTCAGAAATGTTATTTAAGGGTCAGGCCACCGTGTCTGTGCTCTCTTCTTTCTCCTGTGGCTGGTGAAGCCCGAATGCTGATTTGGGAGCCAGAAAAGCCTATATCCCATGGGGAGGGTGTCACCCCCTGCTCTTCACTGACGAAGCAAACTGAAGGTATGTGAAGGGAAAGCCTCAGGTACAGGCAGATAAAGTCTGTCTGCGGGCTTGAGAACTCTGTTCGCTCCCTCTCCTTTCCCCTTTTGTTTTCTGGGTTTTGAGTGGGACGATGCCATGTGGGAGGGCATCAATCCCTGCAGCAAACTGGCCAAGATTGGAGCCTGGCAGTTTTGCTGGCACACTCGGGGCTACGGCTGAGAGCCTGGCATGTTTTAGTTGCTGTTGCAACTTCTTTCAGGTTCTGCTGAGACTGCTGCGGCCACCTGAGGGCGGTCCCCACTCAGCCTGCCCTCACCGCTGATGTCACCGCAGCCGCCTGCAGGCAATCCCCACTTGCCACCGCCACGCTTCCACCACCGACACTGCCACTGCCTCCTGCATGTGGTTGCCATGCCCCCCCAGTCTCAGGATGCATGAGGCGTTCATACATAAGCCTATATTGCTCATGTGTGAACTGTGAATTTTACAAAGGCTTTTTTTTGCTTTGGTCAGACTTGGGAGGATTTTCACAAAGATGGAGGAAAGCATATCCCTGACTCCAAGACCACAATCCTAAAACAAATGTAAATCCTTTCTTCAAATGGTGAGCGTGCTAGAGCTTCCTCTAGAAAATAGAAATATTTTCAGTATTGCAAAACTATTTATTTTCCCCTTCCCTCATTCTCAGAAACAGATGAATTATTTTTATAAGACTTTCCTGAAACATTAGCCTGAGGTGGACTCCCTCAAAACAAAAAATATCAGGCAACTCTACTAATAGGTGGTTTCACCACTCCCACTGATAATATATATTTGTAAACCTTCACGTCCTGATCCTGCAAAGATTTTTGCGTATGTTTCACTTTATGCACTGTGAGTAATTCCACCGACTACAATAGGTTGTCGTGTAATGGGGGATGTAGCCCTATATTACAAAGTTCTCACTATAGTTCTCCTTTAAAGGGTTCAGTAGTAAGGTGTGTACTGCTCATGTACCATTGTCTTGTCCGTTGCAAGTAGATTTACTGTAAAACTAGCTTGTCCGCCACAGCTCTGGTTCGCCAAAGAGACTTGACCCTGAACTGCGATGCATGGTAAGTAATGCACAGCATTTTATCAGCCCAGTGCATTTCACAACAGGACTGGAAACAACTCGCACATCATGTATTCATTTAGTTTGAATGAAAAACCAATAGTAACAGTGCAACTATTTCTTTTTCCTGGAGACTACACTATAAAGTGTGTTCAGATAGCCACTTGGGAAACTTGGCATGCTAGAGAAACATGTGGAAAAGATTTAAGCACATTTGATTTGACCCAGATCCCACCAGAGGAAACATGTAAATATGTACAAAGTAAGCTTGCACAACCAAGCACAAAGAAAGAAAGAGCAAGGTCAGCTAAGACTCAGCATGTACTGTAGGCAGACAGAGTTGTCAGGTCTGTAGCTTGAGAAATTTTGCAGTAACCTGTAAGGACCTAAATTTGCTGCTTAGTTTTAACATTTTCTTTTTCCATCACATCCTCACTTATTCTTTATACTGTCTGATACTAAAATAGTTTCCATAATATAAAATACAAGCTGGAATTTTAACCAAAAACAAAGAAATGTCAAAATAATCAAAATGTGGGAATTGCTGTACAGGACCACACCAGTTTAGCCCAGTAAGCCATCCCTGACAGTTGCCTTAAACCAGTTGCTCCAGAGAAAGATACAAGAAATCTTACAGCAGGAAGAGAAGAGATAATATAGGCTTGCAACAAGCACTGCTTTACCACTAAATCTTCATTTAATCCTCCTATTAAAGGGATCAATCTTGCCTTTTATTTATATCATCCTTATTGGCCACCTTTTGTGTAGTTTAATTTATACTTCCTTCTATCTCTACATCCTCTCCTTCCTTTCAGCATTCTCCTCTCCTCATCTTGTGACTGCAGTAAATTCCTTCCACACAGTCCATTGAAATGGATATTATATTTCATTCTGAATTCCAAAAATCTCTTCCTCACTCGTGTTTCAAATTTCACATTTGTTTTTCCCATACCTCCCAAGTCTATAATCCTGAAGGCTTGTCATTATTTGTCCTTTGAAGCAGTTTCCTTATTACGCAACTCAAAATGCTTCTCAGACCACCTTCTTCTATATCATTCATCACTCACATTCCTTTTTAAATTATCTTTTGAAGTGCATGCTTCAAGCTTTCCAGACTGCAGTGCCTCTTCCTCTTGTCCATATTCAGAAATAGGAATGTATCATGTCCACCTTCAGTCATCTCGATGGGTAGCATCATATCAGCTTCAGAAGCCCGTGTTTAGTTGTTTTTCTGTAGGCTTACCTGTCTTGAATTCGACTGACATCTCATATCCACGTTTCAAATTTTATGGTTTTCTAAATTTCATGAAGTTTCATTCTGAAACATCCAGCGTCTCAGAAATTGTCCAGCTGATGTTTGCTTATTCAAATAATTGAGGGAAGAAATAAAGCTCAAGTGCACACAGATGGCTAGCCCACAATCTTAATTATGACTATGGACCTACCATCTGTGTTCATTTGAGTTTTTATCTACTATATTTACAGTTTGTTTCTTTGCTGAGTTTTATATATATATATATTTTAGGACAGCTAATAAAATAATATCCAAATACATGTCATAGACACTCTTAATGGACTTAAAAGCATTATGACATGGTTCAGGAGGGTTCTCACAATGATCTTTTCTGTGGTGGACATGAAGATGAGATACAACTGTGGCAGAGCAGTAGGGAGGAAAGGTAGGAGAGACCCATTCACACCCCCTCCCTTACCTCCAGCACGTCCAATATCTTCTCAGACTGTGGGTTGCTTTTGGAGCCGTGAGGACCAGCCCGAGGCTGATCCCTGCTTCCAGGCACACCAGAGGGGCCAGTCCAGCCGGGAGCAAGGGGAGGAGCCAAAAAGCAACACCAGCTCTGATGCAGGACAGCTGGATGGCTGCTGCAAGCCTGGTTATTACCTGTGGATGCATGACAAGGTGCGGTTAGCCCTACTGACCGTGTTCTCGCATTGTCATACCATGTTCATCTTGGAGTCAATAATGACTCCAAGATCTCTTTCTGCCACTGTGCTTTTGAGAAGGGAGTTCCCCAGCCTATAGGTATGCTGCTGGTTCATAGATTTCATAGACATTAGGGCTGGAAGGGACCTCAGAAGATGATCGAGTCCAGCCCCCCGCCCAAAGGGCAGGAAGTCAGCTGGAGTCATAGGATCCCAGCAAGATAAGCATCCAATTTGCTCTTGAAGGTGTTCAGAGTAGGTGCTTGAACCACCTCCGATGGCAGACTGTTCCAGACCTTGGGGGCTTGGACAGTAAAGAAATTCTTCCTTATGTCCAGCCTGAAACAGTCTTGCAGTAGTTTATGATCATTCGACCTCGTCATCCCTTGAGGCGCTCTGGTGAACAAACGTTCCCCCAGATCCTGGTGGTCACCCCTGATGAACTTATAGGTGATCATCAGATCACCCCTGAGCCTCCACCTTTCCAGGGTAAAGAGCCCCATGGCTCTCAGCCTGTTGTCATAAGGTCTGTTTTTCTGACCTCTGATCATGCGCGTGGCTCTTCTCTGCACTCTCTCAAGCTTCTCCACATCCTTTTTGAATTGTGGGGCCCAAAACTGGAAGCAGTACTCCAGCTGCGGCCTCACCAAGGCCGAGTACAAGGAGAGAATGACATCCCGGGATTTGCTTGAGAAGCATCAATGGATGCAAGCCAGCATTTTGGTCGCTTTACTAGCCACAGCATTCCATTGGAGGCTCATGTTCATCTTGTGGTCAATGATGACCCCC
>NW_017729031.1:7939702-7950111 GCF_001723915.1 Gavialis gangeticus | reverse complement strand
CCTGCACTTGTCAGTATTGAACCCCATCCTGTTTTCATTTGCCCACCCCTGTAACCTGTCCAGGTCCTGCTGTAATCTGTCCTTCCCTTCTAGCATGCCACCTCACCCCAAATCTTGGTGTTGTCTGTGAATTTAAACAGGCTGCTCTTCACCCCATCGTCCAAGTCGCTAATAAAGGAATTAAACCGTGTGGGCCCAAGGACAGCCCTGGGGGACCCCACTGCCCACCTCCCTCCAGGTCAAAAATGACCAGTCCACCACCACTCTCTGAATACTACCTTTCAGCCAATTTGCAATCCATTTGACTGTGTAGGCATCAATGCCACAGTCACCTAGCTTTTTAATGAGAATGGGGTGGGAGACAGTGTCAAAGGCCTTCCTGAAGTCCAGAAAGGCTACATCCACTGCAACACCTGCGTGCAATGATTTTGTGACCTGATCTTAGAAGGCAATCAGGTTGGTCTGACAGGACTTGCCTCTAATGAAACCATGCCAGTTGCCTTTGAGCATCATCCCCACTGCTGACCCATCAAAGATGTGCTCCTTGATAATCCTCTCAAAAAGCTTCCCCAGGATTGAAATAGGACTAACAGGCCTGTAGTTGCCTGGGTCCTCCCTCTTCCCTTTTTTAAAGATGGGGACCACACTGGCCCTCTTCCAGTCATCTGGCACCTGGCCAGAGCACCACAAGTGCTCATAAAGCCATGCCAGGGGCCCAGCGATAACCCCTGCCAATTCCCTCAACACCCTGGGATGGACAGTATCTGGAGCTGCTGATCTGAACACGTCCAGCCCCGCCAGAAGCTCTCTAACCCTGTTCTCCCTGACCCTAGGCTTGACAGAGTTTCTCCCGAGTCCATCCTGAATCTTGGTAAGGGAGTTCCAGTCCCTGCACAAGAAAATAGAGGCAAAGAAATTGTTAAAGAGGTCTGCTTTCTCCTCTGGTGTGACCACCAGATTGCCAAGCATATCCTGCAGGGGCCCCACATTACCCGGGGCCTTCTTCATTCTCCCTATGTGTTTAAAAAAGGACTTTTTGTTATCCTTGATGCTAGCCCTAATTCTGTATCTGCCTTAGCTTTCCTAACAGCCCCCCTACAGACCCAAGCGGTGGAGGTATACTCCTCTTCGGTGATAGCCCCTCCCTTCCACTGGGTGTACAGCTCCTTTTTGGCAATCAGACATTCACCAATGCCCTTGGTGAGCCAGGAGGGCTTAATCTAAATCAGTCTCCTTACAACACAGGTGGGCAAAATGGCAGATCCAGTCAGCAGCCAGACTCCACTTTCCAACAGCCCCTGTCCACATGGTTAGGGCCAGTCTCCATGAATAGGCTGGAGGGGAAAGTCGATGAAGTGGAGACATGGTGTCCTTCTAGTGTGGTAGTGGGAGGAGATGAGATGGAGAGGTCAAGGGCTCTGAGGGATGAAGAAGGAAAGTTTCTGCTGGATTCAAGAAAAATGGGTAATCCAAGGAGCAAGGAGGATTACTTGGTGACTCTAGAGGGTTTCTTTTTACTATATTTAGTTGTCTAGTAAATGTGTGTCTTAACGTAATGCATTAGAGCATTAAATGCCATCATCATTCTCCCTCTGTTTTAGAGTAGGTTGTCTTCATTTCATACACCATTTACCCTTTGCTGCAGTGACTTCACTCACTAAGTCATGACTGCATCTTTCACACCACAATAGGAGAACAGAGCAATAGGCCTCGTTCCTTGGGAAACTATCTGCAATGAAAGTAGAATTGCAGGTGGAAAATAGCAAGTGGAAAATGAAGAGCATTAGCACCAGAAACAATCATTTTTTTCTTTTAATGGAAATAATACTGTTCCAGAGAATACCCAAGCAAATACTTAAGATTTAGATTCATACAAATGATTTGGAACAAGTAACTTATTTGATAAATGTAGCCTCTTTTGTGGTTTGCAGAATATATGCAAGATGATTTTCTTCAGCACTTGTAATACCTGTGCTACACAGGCTTAAATTTCATTGGGAAGTTTAAAGTTGCATACATTTTTTTAAACCTGCAGCAAGGCCAGCTTTCGGCTAATTCAGTGTCTTACTCAGAGAAAGGAAACAATTTCAGGAATGAGACAGAGCACAGCCAGGCCAGGAACTAGACTTATATAAATTATATTTTCACTCGCACATGAAATGCTCCATGGTATAAAAAGTTTAAGTCAGAGTATGGATGGATTCAAGAAAGAATAACCAAATTGCAAATATTTAATTAAAATTGCACTGAAGGTGAAATAAAAATAGTGAGCTGTGATATCCATATTTTCTCTCTTTGCTTCAAGCAGGTGGCTAGTATTTGGAGACCCTGAAGGACTGTCGATATCAATCAATTGCATTTGTTAATGCCATTCTGTTTATAAAGAATGTGCACAAAGTCCTGTTTCCCTAACCACAATAGGAACAGCAGTGGGCAGTTTCTGTTCTGAAATCCTCAAGCTTGTCTCCTCCCCTGGTCTTTGCCCCAAGGACTCTGACTCTGTCTTTCTGCTTAGAATTGCACTCATCACAGCTTCTCATTTTCCTTTTTTCTGGCTTTCTACTTTTAACATGCAAATAGACATACATGGCTACACCCAGTATTCTACTCTGTCTGGTTGCAGCCTATTGCAGGGAAGTCCCTGTTCATCTATCTGATTTAATTTTTGCTGAGGCTGTGTCAAGTGGTCCATTGCCTTGAGTAGTAGTTTCTATTATTTTCATATATCTCACTACATATTGGGTCGTTTAGCTGCCTGGAAGAAGGAAGCTGAAAGAAGGGTACTTGCCTTGGTTTTAACCAAGTGTATGGTTGTCTTTGAGTCAAAGGGGCATTTAAGGAAATTAATTTGAATTAATGAATGATGTGAATTTACAGTGCATTGAATTCCTGGGCGTGGACACTTACTCAGAATTAAAGTGCCCTTAATTAGATATACCTTAAGTCTCTTTGGAGTTAAACAAACTAAATCAGTTGAGAGCCACTTTAATTCTGAACAGGGTGTCTACACAGGGGTTCAATGCACTTTTAACTAACCCACTTCAAAATATAATTCAGTTTAACTTTCCTTAGTGTCTGTATGTAGAGAAGCCCTTTATAGCAATGATTAAAAACTCTCAGTATAATAGTATTAATCCTTCATTTGCCTTAAAATGATAGGATATGATGAGGAGACCTAGATAAAACTCAGACAGCAATTTGAAATGTGTATGAAAGCAATGGAAGATGGGCACAAAAGAACCTGCTGTGTTTTTGATGGCAGCAGATGAAGTGTGCTGCATATAAACAATGCATTTCATACTGTGGCAGACAATAAGGAAGAGAAAGAAAGCATTAGAAAAGGACTGAAAAGGGTTTGATGACTGTGTCCCCAGTATTTTATAAAAGATAATGTCTTCCAAATAATAAGGTATGCAGAGACAGAAAAATATTAGAAATGTTTGTCACCAACTTAAAATCAAAAGGTCAGGCTTGAGATTTTGGACTGGGATGGAATTTGGCATTGAAGTGACTTTCGGTGAGCAAAAGTAAGTAATATGGAAGAATATTCAGGGACATAAATCTTGCAGGTAATGTGCATCAATCAAGCAGCAGAACAAACTAAAATTCAAATTCCTTTGGAGAAGCATAGAGAACATAACTGTGACCAACACAGGCAAAGAAGTAATGAAAATGCCACCCCCCCGCCAACCCCTCCTCCCAACAGGGTGGTGTCAGTAACACAGATTACTGTCCATGGTGTGTATAGACTAATAATGTTCAGTGTCATGGGAACTGTAGAAACAAGGATAAGTCTAATCACTTTGTCAATCAGCAAAAAAAATACATAATAGTTTTTAAAGCTGAATGTGAAGAATTGTTCAGACAACAAAGAAAAAATCTAGAAAGTAAATGAATATCTAATAAAATACATAAATTGCCTATAAATAATATACAAAATAAAGCAAGCAATCTGCCATTAACAGCAATTTAGACAGTGGCTTAATGCTTGAAAAATCAGAGATGTGCCTAAACTGCACTGCAGAATAAATTCAAACAGGGGAGATGTAAACTGTCACTGAATTATAAAGGTGAAACACCAAAAGCAAAGTGTGTGGTGGGAGGGGGAGCATGACACTTTTGGCTTGTATATGGAGTGTTGGCCATATCAAAGTGATGCATCGGGAAGGGGGGGCTGGCGGGAGCTTACAGTGATAACTCTGTGAACAAATCTGAATTATACATGAATGCACTAATTGCATCATATAAGGATGTTCAAAGGACAGTGATGTCTCCTGGCAGGATATGCGATACTCTGGGAAGACTTAGAGCCTGTTACACATGCCACCTGAAATCTACTACAAACAGACTAGAGAAAGTATTACAAAACATGAGAGCATATGGCATCCTTTATTGAGGAAAAGCAACTGAATTCACTTCTTCATAATTGCAAACATCAGACCTAGTTTTCCTTTTCTTTCTAATCATAATTTTAGTGAATAAATTTAGCAGCAGGTCTCTTCCCTGAAAAGCAGATCCTGTGGAATACTTGTCAAGGGCAGATTTTAAATTTTTGGCTGTGAAAATTTTGCCAAGACCTTGGTTTAAGACGTAGGCATATGCAGTCATAAAAAGATGCATTTGCACCATCCAAGCTAGTCCAGTGCAGAATACTCACAGCAAACTCTCTGTGCATGATAATGGTTCCCCATAATCAACTGGCAAGCCTTTTAAATTCTGGCCTTCTCACAGAAATTTCACAAATAGTATATAGCAAATGCAGGTAGCAAATTTATTCATGATTAGCAATGGTGCAGTAATGCTCATGTAGACGCCTGACCAGAAGCAAATCTCCTCCTGGTCAGCTCCCTGCCCCCCGAGAGCTACCAACTTCGGGGGCAGGCTCTGCCACTGGAGCCCCAGTGGAGACTATGTCCCTTTGCCCCGGCAGCAGGGAGTCCCAAGCCTCCCACTCCAAGATCACAATCTGGGAGCAGGGACTAGGAGATCCTTATTTCCCAGTGCCAACTCCATGATTGTGGGCTGGCACTGGGATATTCTTATCTCCCAACTCAAGGCCTGTAAGGGGCTTGGGCTGAGAGGTAAGGATCTTCCAGCACTAGTTCCTCAGTCACGGAGCTGGTGCTGGGAGATAAGGGTTTCCCAGCTGGAGCCCTGTGACCTCAGAGCTTGGGCCAGGAGATAAGGGTCTCCCAGCACCAGCCACATGACCTGCTGGTGGAGGCTGGGAAACCTGTTCCTCACCTACCTCTGTGAGTGCAGAGCTGGATGGGGAACAGCCTTGGGAGCTTATTCCCCACTCCAGCCTGTGCCCTGCCAGGCTCCATGCTCATGAAGCTGGGCAGGGACAAGTTTCCCCAACCTCTGCCAGCAGAGAGCTCCCCGCTGGCTCCCCAACCTGCTCGCCACCCGGCTCCATGCTCACAGAGCTGAGTAGGGAACAGGCTCCCCTACCTCCAACCTGTGATTGCGGCGGGGTTGGGGAAGGCACTGGGAACTGTCCCCATCAGGGGCAGGTCCCAGCTCCATGCCTGGATTGAGTAATTGAGGCACGGTGCTTGGAAAGAGCTGCAGAGGTGGGGTAGGTCTCAGCCTGCCTCCCCAGTCCGCCGGTGGCACAGCTAGCAGTGAGTTACCTGCTAGCTGTCCCATTGGTGGATGGGGCAGGGGGCTAGGACCTGTCCCTCCCCTGCAGCTCTTTCCAAGTCCCCTGCCCCTGATCAGGGAACTGGGGCCAGGAGCTCCCTGTTGCTGGGGTAGGGGGACATCGTCCCCACCATGGCAGCAGGCAGTCCCCTGGAGGCAGAGAGCTGTCTCCTGGCCCAGTGCTCCCTTTCACCCCTGGGCTAGCACCCTGGTGGCAACAGAGGCCCTTTTCAGGTCCAAGAAATGGAAGCAGTTTTCTGCTTGGAGCAGTAAATCTTCTCCCACATTCCTGCATGTGTAGACACCTGCCTGGGAACATTTACTCATGCATCATTTACTCACAAGTAAACTGATAATATCTGCATCCACCAGTTGCCCGTTCACCATCACTTAGACTTCAAGCCCCCTGAGGACAGGCCTTTGTGATATATGTGTTTACATTGAGTCTAGTGCAGCTGGGTTCTGGTCCATGACTAGGTTAGTAGGCAATGCTGCATTACAAAGTAGAATAATAATATTGTAGTACAAATCATATGACTAAATTTGGCTGATTGTGGGAAGTCTTGACCTTAAGGTTTTCCAACAGAATGAATACATAGAACACAGCTACCTAGATTAAATACTGGCATGCTAAGGCATGCAACATGGCCTCCGCTCAGTTCACAGCTTCTCTGAAGTTCAGTTGCTTTCTGAAAACCAAGAACATGGCAAGCAGTGATAGTCCACATTTCCAGGCCACTGTCCTGTCACTCAGGACAAAGTTAGTTATTCATTACTGGATACTTGTTTTGGTGAAAATGCATAACATCATAATCAGAGACATTGGGAAAGTACTCACACTAATCATACTAAAATTTGTCATTGTTTCTGGCAGTTTATGCAAGTCATTAATTGCTTTTCAATCACTATCTAGAAAAGACAAAACAGACTAAGAATCAGATTTTGTATGTACAGATTACATTCCTGTATTGTAGCCCTTTTACAATTCTCTTACTCAGTTACAGGCAGCTAAGATGTAATGTCTGAGTGTCTTGCATTAAATTAATTAACAGAAAAATGTTCAACAGCATAAGAGAAGGCACGTGCTATAAGTAGACTGCCTTTGTGCACACACTTATTTTTATATTTTGTATGACATTGCATTATTATTTCTCATGCCTCATTCAAAATATGTAACAGAAGCTGCACTCAAGCCATGCACAAGCCACGAACACAAGCTCAGATTATTTTATTCATGTTAATTCATTCAAATTGTTATAATGTTCCTGACCTTGACACAGATTTAATTCTAAACCAGTGACTAAATACCTATGACTGGGTGACGTGCATTGGGAAAAGTGATGCATGTACAAAAATGGTGCTTCACACACTACTGGGGCAAATATGGAGTACAAGAGGATTTAGACTGCTCAGTTTGCTTGGCCGGTCATGGTTTAGGGTCTCTTTGCTTACATTTAAGATACCTATGTGTGATGCGCTCTCTCTCTCTCTCTTTCTTCTCTCTCTCATAGACCCCCCCCCCTTTAATTCTATTCTAAAGTCATAATTAAACCTGTTTTTGTAGCATCAGTCTGTTGCCCTAAGGATAGATAGATTTAGGTTGGAAAGTTTTCTTCAAGTCAAGTGTTCTTTTTTAGCACTTTTATAAAAGACAGTGATTGAAAATATGCTAAATATTGCTATACAACTAGAACTTTCCAGCCATACCAAGATTAACTAGCTATTCTGGGGAGGCAGGAAGGAGAAATTTGTGGAGGGAAGAGAGTATGGTTATTTTGACAAGGACACCTTATCTTAAAGTGAAATATTTGACCTGCCAGGGAATCATCAGTGTTTTTTGGGGTATGACATATGCAGTGAAATATAAAAAGGAATGGATAATGACCTTTAACATTAAAGTTAAAAAATACTATTATCATGATCAGTGTACCATGAAGCACAAAAACTTACTCTCCAAGCAACACAATATATTGTGTAACACACTAAAGTAATTAATAAAATGAAAGAACCATTCCTTGCAGATGGATATGTAGGGGAATAATGGAGCAACACTACACTGAGCTGTCATGCATCAGATACTACATCTGTTATGGAAATCAGTGGTAGTGGGGGCCTTTTGTTCAGGCTAAAGCCCTCCCAGTGGGGATTTGGCTGAAGTAGATTTTCTTGTTATTAAACATGATTTCTAGCTAGTTGAGAGCAGATGCTACTGCAGCATTTGGAACTAATAACCAACCTTCAAGAGTACGACATCCTTTAAAGAGTCTGGTACTGTCTGAAAGACCAATTTTGGCAGAAAGATAATGTGCTCAGTTCAGTTTCTACTTTGCACATGAATGCAGCTGACACTAGATGAGCCTTATGGCCTTGCTGTTGCCAGAGACAACAGAACAATGATACCAACATTGTTTTCCAGCAAAGATCAGGATTTGTTTTATGCTCCCCAATAAGAATGTGAAGCAAAGGCTTTTAAAATCATTTTATAAATGATGAATTCCAAGAAAGCAGCATAGTACTATTTAGAGTTTCATAGTGAGGAGAAGATAGAGAGTCATTTAGGTCGAACTTGGGAGATCTTGCTGATCTCAATGAATTTCACATAGCTGTGCTCTTCCTGCTGTGAATTTTCTTGAATGGTTCAGAAGGCCTTCCCTCCCTCCACACTCCCCCACCACCTATTCAGAAATGAAAAGCCTTCCTCATTGCTAAAAACCACCCAAATTCATGCAGCTACACCATTTCAGCCTCTAATCTTGACACAATCCCTCTTATTTCCTCTAAATATAACGGGTTGGTTCTACAGGATGTCTGGTCAAGCATGTCTGTTTCTGTCCAGTTCTTAAAAACAGAAATGGAACAGGCACCTCTGTAAACAGATACACATTTTTTGGTCCAAGTTATTAAAATTATTGATAAACATAAAAGGGACTAGGCAAAGCAGAAGCCAAATATTTCACTATTCACCCTAGTAGGCTTTTTTTAAAGTGTTTTTTCCTACCTTCCAAATATGTAATATCTGTTCCTATTCAAAAAGGAACAGATGTGTTTAACCATTAATAAGAGTGTCAATCCTCTTATAATTGTCTTTGAATTTATATTGTTTGGATCTTATTTCCCCACACTTTCCCACCCAACTCAAGGTTCCATTTTTATTTGCCATTACATTTTAGCCATTTGGACATGATACACTTTTACCTGTACAAATCCTTGGATTTTCCGCATTCTTTATGCTTAACATACAATAATTACTGGTAAAGGGATTCACTATCTGGAAGATGTCTAAGGTTTCAGATCTGCCGTCCTTAACTGTCTTGTAAACAGATATCTAAACTTAGATCAGGTGTATTAATGTACTACAGCAAATCATGTATTATGAACACAGAAACATCATTAAATCATTTTCAATCTCATTTGCACTTGCTTGTAGGTTTTGCTGACAATATTGTTAACAGGAAATAAAGATTTACGAACTTAAGTCCTAGTGAGAGTCAAAGGTTATTTAGGGCCTTAAATCACTTATGTACTTTTAAAAATGTGTATTTACCTATTGTCTGCAATACAGAAGATTTTAAGGCTTAATGTAGGCCAACTATCTTTTGCTCACACAAATGTAGTTTTCTCTCTGTATGGTGTGTGCTCTCTTAACCTAGAAATGAGGTTTTCCAATCAGTTCAACATAAAAATTAAACTATTTATTTTGGCTATTAAACTATTTACCATTTATGTAAGAGGGAGTAGCCAGTTAGCAGTTTATGGAAAAGAAGTTTTCTCTAGGTATGTCTACATGTACTATTAATGCACTGTAAGACTACTGTGCAGGAAAATAATGCTCAGTAAGCTTTCTCCGGGAATGCATCTTCCCAACATGTACAGACAGTGTGCTTTACTGTGCAGTAGATTAGTCTGCTGCACAGTAAAGTGTCTTGTGTAGATGCACCCTCTATCTACCTCTACGGAGTTGTGTAGCAATCTACTCAAACCTCTTATTGGGAACATGCCATTTTTATCACAGCTAGCCCAGCCTTCTAAAATTAAGTAATGAAAAAATTAATTTTACAAAACATCTTTGTCTCTAAATCAAGACAAACATAATTTTAACTGACACGTGGATAAACAGACAATGTCAAATCCAGCCCTAATGAAAAAGATTTAATTAAACAGATGTTAATGGAGCTTCAGAGAGCTGAGCTTTTCCCCCATGATCAATAGGTTTTGAGATCTCAAGTTCATCCCTGTGATTAAGGTGACTGATTCAAACACCATTGTTAATCAGAAGTAATTCACCGACTTTGTGGCTTAAAGGAAATCCATGTTAGGTCCAGTAGACATATACAGTAGCAGCTGGGCTATGAAATAAAACATGAACAAGTACTTCTTAGCTCAGTCCTGGCATCTGAAGTCTACTTATGATGTAACCTGAAATATTCAAAATGTTGCAGAAGGTCCATGACTAGCTTCTTAAATGTAGACATATCATACTCAGCAAATGTGTTGGAATCCTTGAGCTTCTCTTTTTCCATGAGAACATTCATGAGCCTTGGTCTTTCCACTCTTTTAGTTCTGCATTTCCATATATATTTTCATCATGCTTATCACTCCATACTACCTTTTCATAAGTAAATATTAATTTGGGCTACCTTGGGTTTTGGATGTCCACTTGAGATTCCTTTTTCATATTGCAGATGGTCAGCACTTCTGAAAATCAAGCGACTTGAGGTTTCTTAAATGTTCATAGATTTCATAGACATTAGGGCTGGAAGGGA
>NW_017729031.1:7902406-7934702 GCF_001723915.1 Gavialis gangeticus | reverse complement strand
GTTCAAAGTAGGTGCTTGACCCACCTCCAGCAGCAGTCTATTCCAGACCTTGGGGGCTCAGACAGTAAAGAAGTTCTTCCTTATGTCCAGCCTGAAACGACCATGGAGCAGTTTGTGACCATTGGACCTTGTCATCCGTTGGGGCGCTCTGGTGAACAAACGTACCCCTGGATACTGGTGGTCAGCCTGATAAACTTATAGGTGACCATCAAATCACCCCTGAGCCTGCGCTTTTCCAGGCTAAAGAGCCCCATGGCTCTCAGCCTGTCATCATAAGGTCTGTTTTCCTGACCTCTGATCATGCGCGTGGCTCTTCTCTGGACTCTCTCAAGCTTCTCCACATCCTTTTTGAATTGTGGAGCCCAAAACTGGATGCAGTACTCCAGCTGCGGCCTCACCAAGGCCAAGCACAAGGGGAGAATGATGACCCAGGATTTGTTTGAGAAGCATCTATGGATGCAAGCCAGCATTTTGGTTGCTCTACTAGCCGCAGCATCACATTGAAATTGGGATCCAAAATCACTAATCACTTCTGAAAATTTATTCTGTAGGGCACATGACTAGGTAAAAAGCTAAAATGGAGGGATATGATCATGACTATTATGCATTAAATTAAATATGAATATGCATTCAATGCATATTTTCCATATTCTAATGATTATATGAGTACTTCTTTTAAAATTCCTTTAAAAAAGGAAAGAATTTTATAATGCCAGAGAATCTTGCCAGAATTAAGGTATGTGAAACCAAACAATACATTCTTCAATACACAAGCGCGTCTATCCTCTTCAAAATTACTCTTCTGTTTATGACCACTGCCATCAACAACAGCAAATAATGGTTTAATAGACAGATGTTCACTATATTTAAATGGAGCAAATGTACTACATCAGATTCTGACTTATTATTATCATTAATTGGTTTATTATTTGTATTATTATCTCACCACAGAGCCATGATCATGAGCCAGGATATTATTGTGCTAGGCGCTGTACAAAGAACAAAGAAGCAGCCTTTGTCTTAAAGAGTTTAAAAGCAAAGTATAAGAGAAGACACCAGTACCTGCAGAAAACAAGAAAATATTGGGCAGCAGACAAAGTAGTGGTCCCAGTTCACCCAGAGACAAACCATTGTCACGTTTTTGTAGGTATCCCAACAAAGACAAGTTTCAACGAGGGATTTGGAGAAGAACAATGAAGTGGCTTTATGAGTACACATGGGGTGATACAGGAGAATGTATGCAGGTGTTTGAAAATTGCAGAAGTGGGCAATAGAGGCAGGAGCAGATCTCTCAGTACAGATTCTAAGATGATAGAGAAGCAGGGAAAAGACTGGTAAATGCATTAAAAGTGAAAACGAATAACATCCATTTGTGATAAGGAGAAGGAACAAGTGGAGGCAAACAAAGAGTGGGCTGATAAAGCTAAAATGACAACCTAGGAGAATGGTCTTTGCAGCAGCAGTCTAGTGAGATATTGCGTTTGTCAAGGCCAGAGAAGAGGATAGTGCAATAGCCAAGACAGAATTAGGGAATCTGAAGATGAGCCTTAGTTGTGTGTGAAGGCATAGGACAGGTTGCTCCACAGAAAAAGTCGGTAAGATATAAACGTAGCCCACATACGAGGACTAAGTGAGACTTGTTCCTGCAAGGGTCCCAGATAGGTGCAAAGCTGAAGCCTTTCAAGTATGGGTAAGCCTATAAAAGTGACAATAAAGAATTTTAAAAGGTCAGAAAAGAAGACTGTGAATGTTTCCACTGTGTACTCTGCTGTTCGGTCTCAGGATGAACGTGACAAACCCCTGTCTCATCCTCAGGAATTATCATGGGTTTTCTTGAAGCTCCCCTGAACATGGAAAGTTGAACTCTTCTCTGATTAGCACTCAGCACTCTGGGCATCCATCTCACTAACATCTTTTTATGCCAGGGTCTTCACTGGAACAGATTGCATAGATGCAGTGCTGATGCCCATTTTTTCTCAGTTATGGGCCTGGCTGTTGATCTTCAGCATTTATCACCATACCATGGATTGCATCAGACTGAGGAATGCTCCATTTTGATTCTTACTCACTCATCAGCAGGTGACCAGGTTTTTACTATGGCACAGAAATGGGCATCCTCCCTCAGTGCTGGCACCAAAATCCTCATGGAGTTTCTTGTGGTCAAGACTTTCTTATGGAGGCACTTGATCACCAATCTGATTTCATTCTTTTCCATTTTTCAGTTTTTGGTGACTGACTCACTTTGACATGTCCCTATGCAAGTTTTGAACAGAAATGATGGCTTCAGACAAAAGAACACAGCAGAATATTAGCACTTTGATTTATGATGTCTTTTGGGGCCTATTATATCTTTACATACATTAGGCTAGAAACAGTTACTATACCTTTTGTGTTCGGGCTAAATAAAAGCAAAAGTCTTCCTCAGGAAAATCTACTGCTCCTCCTTCAGGATCAATTAGAAAAGTAAATGGGCTTGAACCTGTTCAAAAACCTTGAATCATTTTGGCGTTTTCCAGAGCTTTTAATGTTTTCCTAACTGCTTCTATTGAGATGAGTAGGACAAAGCTGTGGAAATAACCTAACTTTTAAGCACAGGCATTCCAGAATGGCCTCCCGAGGAAGAAGGTGGAGGTACCTGAACTATCTAAAAGTATGTGGGACAAAGCACTGCTATGGCTCAGTGTTTGATGGGCAAGAAGAAGAGCTAAATGACTTAATAGGCCTTTACTGTCATGCAAAGACTAAGAGGGGATATTCTCAGCACAATGTACTGGGTTTTAGTTATACAATTTCATTTGCCATTAGTGACTAAATTCCAGAACATCAAATAAAGGATATTTCCTTAAATGTTAGACATGCTGTAGAATAAATTACTTGCTGTCTGGTTTAAGCAATCTGACAAATGCAATCTAACAGAATAAGTTTAATGGGTTTGTTCTATATGATTTGAAAGTAGCCAAAGTGACCTATAACAAAAAGTCATTCAACAACTCGCTGTAGCCCATTGTTCAGTACACCCACTTTTTAAAAAAGCACTCTGCCTTCCAGCTTTGTGAATTAGATTAGGTCTACTTTGGTTGAATTAAAAAAGTTGCACTGTTCAATAAAGTGAATAGATTTTTAATTATGAGAGACTGTTTCTTTATAATTCCATTTAGTGTCTTTGAAATATATTATGGTTCTTGTTTACTGCATGTCTATTCTTTCTATCCATGGTATTAGTAGGAAAAGTTTCTCTGTTAGAGTTTTACTAGTTTATCCATCTGGATTTATTCTACTAGTCTACTCATTCCTATTACACTTTTCTCCATAGTCAATGATACCTTTCTGTCAGCATTACAGTGGACAGTAAATCTTGTGTAGTCAGTGCTGTTACATCAGGGATTAAGGTAAATGAATAACTTTTGCCTATAGTTTTACACAGTTTTAAAGAAAACTTACATTCTCAAAACATTAGATAATTTATACTGTAATTGTGTTCAGAAGTGACTGCCCAAATGTAACTTGGAAGTATTCTTGTTTTTTGGTAAATATGGAGTTTTTTTCTGTTTATATTAGAGTCCACTTGAAGAAATGGGTAATAAAATCACTGTGCCACATATTTTAGACAAGGTCTGTAACTTCTACAAATTAATGGATCAGTGGTTTTTGTATTTCTCAGTTCTGCTCAGCATAGAGCTGGAGGTACAGGAAAAATACATCACATTTGTGCAACCCCATCCATGTCTGATGACAATGCCCCATGAAAGCCTGTTGTATCAGCTAGAGGTCTTTGAAACTCAGCAGTACTCAGGATATGCCCCTTTCATTGTTCATGTCCTGGATATGTACATATTAACTATATTAATGGATAACCTTTTTATGCTTTAGCAAGGAACTTTTGCGATAAAGCTTCTAGTCTTTTCTGTTCACATAAGCAAGCAGAAGATCAGGCAGTGAAATTCTACATACATTTAAAAATACATAAATACATGGAGAAGCAGGTTCATGTAATTTCTTTAAATGCTTAAATTATTTAACTGTCAGTGAAAGTGAAGGAATGAAGACAATAGCTCAAAGTAGATGTAGATGTAGATGTAGTGCTGGCAGAAACCATGCAAAACTCTTCTACACAGTTGTCAGTTCTGTCCATGAATTTTAATCTTAACCTAAAATAATCTTGCTGCTCTAGAAATGGGGCTCTTATAAGCCCAATTTCTACCTGAGGTGTACAGAAGACTGTACCTGGGAAAATGCTGCAATCACCAGATTTGTTTCCATTTGTAATTTGCATGAGAGATCTGATCCCAAGTACTGAGAGGTGAGAAGTTAAGGCATTAACTTGCTGACCTGCCACTAAATTTTCAAAACAAAGCTCTGTTGTAATAGGAGATTTACTCCGAATCTTCAGAAAGTTTGGATGAGCTCTATGCATGTGTCTCCTTTCACTAGACTAACCTCCAAAAAAATTACTGGAGGGGAGCTAATGCAGAGTTTTCTTCCCATTCTGTTATCTTTTCTATCACATCAATGATTTCAAATTAAAATATGTGTTAAGTGCTAAGCCCAGGTGATTCAGACTTACAGCCAGGCACTTGCTCGGATCCTGGGTGTAGATGTATTAGCAGAGATGCCTAAATCTTGGAGAGTGCCATTAAAAGCAAAGAATCTTATTTTACTTTGATTTATACCAGTCTTAATCAGGTCGGAGTTGCTTCTCTGAATACAGTGGTGTTAAACCATTATATGACTGCTTATTAGAAGCAGAATGCAAAGTAGGTCCTGCATATTCATTTAACATAGATTAAAGTCCACAAAGGAAAAGGAAGGGGAGAAAGCCATGACCTCATGATTGCCTTGAAAGCCTTTGTTTTAAATCCAGAGTTCAAAACAGAACTCTGGCATGTGAATTTATATGCTGGAAAACCAAGCAAATGTTTCATGTAAAACTCAAAGATGAAAACCCACAAAATTATGCATAATTCTGGTTGTACTGGTTTGTGGTGTGAGGCCTGATATAGTAATGAATTAACATTGCTCAGCATTTCTTGGGATCATGCCATTTAAGTAATTACCGTGTTCTGCAAAATGATCTTTTTACTTCTGGAGGGCTGAGCTAGGGAGACAAACCTATTTTTAGAGGTGAAAAATCATTTTTCCTACATTGTGGAATGCAGAGCAGTTGGAATAAATTTGATAATTCATTAGAATCCAGAAGAAATCCAAAATACTGGTAAGTTGTGCAGAAAATAGTTTTACTTGGTAAGTATATAACAAATTGTATTTTCAAAGTGTTGTAAAATCCCAATTATATTTAAACCCTGACTGCTTGCGCCAGCTGTAAAGCTGGTTAAAAAATGCTTTCTACAATTTCAGCCAAAATTTTAAAAGGAGAATATTTTAATTTTGAATTGTTATTCCCCACTGAAGATGTAGTTCCACAAAATGGACTCCCTGTTCAGGCTATATTGTGATGCATAGTTTTCTTCCTCATGTGAAGAGGTGCATCATGGGAGCCAGGGGGCTCTTATGTGTCATGATAGCCCAACTCAAAAAGTAATATGGGGCCATGAGGCTACTGAATTATAGCTCCCATTAAGCACCGTGAGAAGCAAGACTTGGATCAGCATATTGTAGAGGCATATATTAAACGAGCTTCCCTCTGACCTGAGGAAGGATATTTAGTGCCCCGCAGCTTGTCTAACATTTCTCCCAACTGTAAATTGATCCAGTAAAAGATTTCACAAACATTGCTCCCTGGACCATGAACGGCTCACCGCTAGATGAGGCATTGTGGCAAGGTTTCCAAATTGAAATGTTTTGGATTGCAACCAAAATATTTTAGGTTTGGGGACTTTTTTCCAACAAAAAACAATGTATATTTTCCGTAGTAAGCAAACGCTGTTTGTAGGAACAGTTAACATATTCAGAAATACTCGTCTTTCTAGCCTGAGGCAATCTTGGTAGAAAAATTTAACATAGGCCTCACCGTATGCTGTACAGAGCACAGGGGAAGAGAGGCTTCTGCCATATAGAATTTTTACTCTAAAAGAGACAATCCAGAAAAAAGACAAAATAAACACTGGATGACCAGATGAAGTGTAGTATGTAACTTTCACTTTTATTTTAAAATACACGTCTTTTGACCTCTTAGGCCCCACCCAGATGAACAGGAACGTGCGGTTTGCAGTGCCCAAACCTCTTTGTGGCACTGCAACCCACATGCAGGGAATGTTAAAATGTGTCCTGCACTGCAAATTTGCAGTGTGGGGCCAAAATTTGCTTCTGGAAAATCCTGGTAGCAAAAACAAAGTGCCAAGAAAAAGAAATGTAGCATAGGACCTGTGACAGGAGCGTGCACTGACAGACACGGAGTCTTGGTCCTCCAAGGTGACACTCTGGCTGCTGCCCAGAGCACCTCTTCTCCTTCGGTCATGCCCTGGCTCCCCCAGCATGCCACAAGGAGCTAGGGAAGGGCAGTTTGCCTGAAGTGGAAAAATTTGTCCCTCAACAATGCAGAAGAACAGGGGCATGCACAGCAGAAAAAAGTAGTGCCATAATTTTTTGCCACTACTGTTTTTGCTGCAAACACATGCCCCTGCACATCTGGATGTGGCCTTAGGGTCTTCATAAAAGTAGTGTGATTCACATTGACTCCAGTTGTGGATTATCATCATTTCTGAAAATCAGGCCCTTAATGTGTCAAATTGGACAGCCAAAAATCAGTAGCCATTTTTTCTATATCAACCTATCCTACAAATCAGGAAACAATACCCAAGCTTTCTAAAGTACAAAGCATAATAATTTAGAGAAAACAGCTCTATAATGCTTCTGAGTGGGTCTATGTGCCGAAGCTTAAAAGTTTGGATCCAAAGAAGGACTCCAACTTTTTCAGTGTGCTCAAGAATTCATGATTTTCTTTTCAGGCCCAAGTATCTACTAGAATGACCTAAACTGATCTTATCAGTATTTACAGCTTATCCATAAACGTTTAAAAACCAGCAAAGGCTGTGGGAGAATTATTTTATGATTATGAATAATCTCTTTGCTGATCATTTTAGGTAACAAAATCAATTTTGCTCAATAACAGCTAACTAAAAGGGAATCTGGTGCATAAAGAACAGAGGAAAGAAATTGTGGAAGGAACAGAGGAACAAAGTTTTGCTGATCTGGGAGATTCTGGAAAAAGAAAAACAATCAGTGTGCCTATGTGTACAGCGTCCTTTGTAAAATATCTTGCAAAAGCGGCAATGTTAGAGAAGTCCATATCCATCCCCAGGTATGCAGGCATGTATCTCAGAGGACTAGGAAAGAAACAGAAAAAGAAGACTTTAGAGATTTAGGATTATAAGCTATCATTTCATTTTTAAAGTGAAAGAGCAAGTTTTGAATTCCAGAGGTTACCAGTACAGGAAGCAATTGTACTTATATAGATGAAAGCCTGTCAAAGAATCTGGGATTTAGCCAACAAATTCCAACATCAATTGACAGGAAGTAATGGAGGCTTAAGAACAAGAGCAAGAAAATCACATAATCTTGGAAAAGAGCTAGTCAATGTTTGTTTTTGCTTTGATATTTGACTAGAAGTATTTTAGGATAGAATTTCTAAAAGAAATTTTTCTTTCAAAATCCCATGCACATTACAAAATAAAGCTAAACAAAAGTTGTTCTGAAACACTTATTCAGAAATAAGTACAATAATTACTCAATTTAATGTGGATTATGTACCCTCCTCTGCTTTGGATGGATGGATGTAATCCCAGGAGACTGACAGCAAATTGGCATTTCCCAGGACAAAATGAGGAAAATCAATTTGCATTCCTGGAAATCACAGAGAGAAAAATCAACATTAGACAGCAACAGCCGATCTTGGTAACTGACAGTTGTCTGTCTACTGCTGAGATGCTAAACCTACACTATATCAATGTGATACTGAACATTGGCCAACATTTAAATTTAGTTGCCTAAAATCAAAAGCACAATTTTCAAATATAATGAGAACCCTTGAATTCCATTTATGGCCAATTGTTTAAGTGCCTAAGTATAAAAATGAGTACCTTAGGTAGACAAAAGGCATATTCCATATGCTACTTTTATAGCTGTAAAAAATGTAATTATTTAAATGACTGGCCTCAAATGTAAGTTATAAACACTCAGCACCCCTTAGGCCATATTTAGACCACAAACTGACCATGCCCAGAATCAGCACCTTTAAACATGCTTTACATACATGACTGCTCAGGCTAGAAGATGAGTCCACATGGCAACAAGGAAGGCTAATTAGACTGCTGAGAATTAATCCAAGAGGTGCATGGTGTGTTGTTACTTCCAAGCATGTGTATGTTTTGATGTGACATTAAAATTATACTATAGAACTGGATGCCTATATGGCTAAGTACAGACAGTCAAAATGCCTGAGGCTGAATTGATTCAATCTTTGCATGTTAGTTCAAACTGCATAGATTGAACGGGTAAGAAAGTGAACAGACATTCACTTTTGATTCTGGAAATTCAGCCACATGCCTGCAGTAGCTCAGGTCAGAAGCCGGAGGGTGCTAGAGAACACCTACCTTTTCAGCTGAAGCAGACAGTGTAGGTCAAGGTTAGCCCACCCACCCTGCAAGGGGGGATTTTCAGGGGATGTGCAAAGCACCCTGGGATGCTAGGGGACTGTGAGTTAACTTGAATCTGGAGGGGATTTGGGACAGAAGTTCAGAAAATAAATTTAACCTAAATTAGTTACGTCTGATACTACATCCATCCAGATTTATCTTAAACTGGTTTTTACCATTTTTAAAATGGTTTATGTGCACTGAATTTCTGTTCTTACAGATTTAAACCAGTTTCCAATCACTTAAACTGGTTTATGTGTAATTTCTTTCCCTAGCCTATATGGATTTCAATTCATAGCTTTATGCAATAAGCAAGGATTGTTGTATGTGGTATGTTTTATTGAATCAACTGTGTGGTTGGGATAGACTTAGACAAGCTTTCAAATACAATGCATTCTTCATCAGGTCTGAGAGAAAAAGGGGATTTTATGCAACAAAGTTCACAGTTATTGACCTGATTTTATTATCAGTGCAGAGGTGTTATTTATCAGTGTGCATGTGTTATTTGGCAGTGGCTCTTAATCTTTTTAGACTTGAGGTATCCCTACAAAACTTGTGAATTGAGCAGCACATCATTTCAAAGTCAATTTATTTTTTATAGTGCTTACCTCAGTGATTCTTAAACAAGATGCTGTGACACCCTGGGGTATACTGAGATCCTTTCAAGGGTGCTGTGGGGTGCCACACAATGTTAGCACTGTTAGGTGTGCAAACATGATTTACAAGATAAACCCAGAGATTTCACATAGGAATTCATAATGTTAAAAACATTCTGGCCTGTTGTGCTCTTTCTGAGCCCTGAAACAGAAGAATTGACCTATTATTTTTTTGTGGTCAAAAACAAATGAAAACTAAGAGCTGGCATTTTCTGAGGGATGCCTCTAGTCTAACAAGGTGGTGCCTTGAATCTAACAAGAGGTGCCTTGAATCTGAACAGGTTGAGAACCATTGGCTTTCCTGCTTGAAGAGGGGCAGAGAAGGAGGAGGAGCAGCCCGCAGGGAGGAGCCTGCACTTCACTTAATGGTGGGAGGGATGGTGGGGAGGACTAGGTGCTGGAAGAGGAGAAGCTGCACGTATCTCTTCACTGGAGCTGCCATTTATCTTGCTTATCTCCTCTTTCCCAGTGGCACCCTTCAAAGGCTGTCACAGCACTGCAGCATCTGCCTGAGAATCACCAACTTAATGAATAATAGGAATAATATGTGATTATTGTTCACCAAGTCCTAGAAGTCTGAAACACCCATTGAGATTAGCAGGAGACAGATTTAAAACTAACAAAAGACAGTACTCTTTTTATTCAGTTGTATAGTTAACATGTAGAACTCATTACCACAGGAGGTTGAAGAGACAGATAGCATAGCCAAGTTCAAAAAGGGACTAGATAAATTCATGGACATTAGCTCCATTATTAGGTAATGAACAGAACAGTTGGAGATGTCTCCTCTGGCCTCACTAGAGGAAACACGTGTTGGACACTGGATGCCAGGAAGAGTAATGGGCAGGGGTTAGATCACTCTGGAACAAGGGTTTATAAGATTCAGCCTGTGGACTGGATAGGGCCCACAGAACCCAATTGTCCACCACACAATACTGCCTCTGAGTTTCTGACCAGTCCCATGTGCCACCTGCAGTAGGCACCACCTGCATGCCAACATGGAGCCAGTTTGTTGCATGCTGCATGTTCTACGTGGGGCTGGTCCAGGGTGCATGATGAGTGCAGAGCCCACACTAGTCTATGGGCTCAGTTTGTTCTGTGGATCATCCCTGTACCATTCATCCAGCCCATATGGCCAGATGAGTTTGATACTTGCACTCTAGATACATGCAGTTCAATGCTCTCTCTCTAAAGCAGCCACTCCTTCCACTGTCAGAGATAAAATACTGCATTAGATGGATCATTGGTCTGACCCAGTATGGCTCTTCTTATGTTCTTATGTCATCAAAGATTGCATAATGATGTCAACAGTAAGGTTAACATCTTAAACATATTTTTGACATCTCTTGATTTTTGGGAGGAGCTTAACTGCACAATCCTAATGCTGCACTGACGTGGAGAAAGGAGGGTTTTATTCTGTTTATGTTTTGCTTGCATCAAATAATGTTTTTATCTTGATTTCTGCAAAAAGCCATAAGTAATTATTGAACATTAACTTCTACCACATAGCCTGGTATGCAAAATCATAGCTTCTTCTATAGGCACCACAGCTGTATTCAACTCAGCATGCAAAGGAGATGTACACAAGCCAAATAGGAAGAGAAAGTCACTGGCAAAATAGAGCACTGTAATCCAGTAAATGGGCAACGTATAACTTTTCTTGCACTAAAAACTTCAGAATCTTTTTTAGGAAAGTCAGAAATAGAAGTAAATAATAACCAAACTAGATCTTAGTGATATGATTCATTCGCACAGTGTGTAACTTGGGTTTGACAAAATAGTCTTGTCAGTCAGGGTTAACATTTTCTTCAACACTTTTGATGTTGTTTTATGAAAAAGCAGAATTTCTTTCAGCATTACCATCATTCTCACTATACTTTTACTAAACAGTATTTGTGGCTAATTTCACATCTTTTACTGCCTCTGAATTCAGCTATGGCTAAGGAGGATATATTGAAAGAGGCTCGCTCTCTCTCTGCTTGGCAGTAACCAGTGCTACAAAACCATTTCTGTGTTCATACTATAAATAGTGACCTACTACACCTGCAGCTTCATATATTCTAGTCTTTTTTTTTTATCCCGCCTGCCGTATGAAAGACCCATAAACCAATTCTATGTTGCAGCAAGAACAGTAGGAAAGATTGAAAGAGTAATTCTCTTTGGTGGTAAAATGGATTTCAGCAAGGGCAGCAATAGTTGCAGATTCTCCTGATGCATTTAGAATGTGAGATGCTGGCTGAACTAGTCCAAGCTATTACTCACAGATGAAGGTGATTTCCAGGTCGATAAATACAATACACTTTATGCATTGTACATAAAGACAAAACTATACAGCCAGATCCTCAGCTGGCATAAATGAATTTAATTCCATTGGCTGCATCAATTTGATACCAACTGAGGATATTGCCTGCAGATTTTAAACTTGAAACAAGCATTCACTCCATCTTTTTTTAACCAGTCATTCTCTTTCCTGGTATCTGTACAAAACTGCATGTTGAAATTGCATCCTGAAGAAACTGATGAAAAGCACTTAGGTAGAAGCTAACCTTCAGTTGTATGGGTAACATATTCATACACAGGTCACAAAGGTGTCATTTCTCATGCTTCTGTGTTAGTGATGTAGGTTATATGCACAGTAACTATCCTCACTGTCACTATCATAATTGGATCCTGGACATTCATGAATAGAGCCAGCACTTTAATTATATTATAATAAGCCATTATTGTTGTTGCTTATTGGCTCTCTTGTTCAAAAAATTTGAGCCCCTGCTGTACTATCAATGAGGATATTATGCATAGTGATATTTTTGAACTACTTTCTTGATGTTCTATAAATACTAATACTATATAGACAGTGCACACATTAACATAATTCTCATTTAATTGCTTATATGCTGAAAATACCAAAGAGCGAACAATAAAGCCCTCTTTTTCGATACAACTCATACTGTTATTTTACAATTACTTAAAGTTAAATAAACCTAGGGTCAGACTCCCCTGGGTTATGAAAGAAGATCTCTACTCCAGAAAGCCTAGTGCTTTTATTTTAAAATGATGGATCTGGCAGGACAAGAGGGATTGAGAAGTCTCTGCAGGGGAGAGAGCTGTAAGTGCGTTTATGCCCTTGGAATTTCCTGCTTGTAGAAGAAGCAATAGTAGATCTGCTTAATGAGATGTGATATATTGGAAAGTAACAGAAGACAGCCTGGCAACGCTGCCTAAAATCATTTCTATTGGAGTGATAAGTTTCCTCCTGAACTTTCTGCCCATGGTCCATATGACTGGAGAAGGGGAGTGCCATTTGCTAATGGGTGCCTTTTTGTTTGTTTTACTTATAGGCGGTCCATGCAGCAGTGTTGTGTAGCAAACATCAAGTCATAGGTTAGTAGAAATATAAGCTGAAGCAGACTATTTTGCTCATCCAGTTTGACCTGCTGTACATCATAGGTCATTATATTTCATCCAAATAATCTATGTCAGGCCCCAAACATTATTTAGGCAAAATATTTCATTCCTAGAAAACTAGAATGTGGATAGAATCAGGGAGCGGGAGAAACTAAGAAATCACCAATACCTGTGGTCCTTGTGATGGCAGGGCAAAGAGATACCTAGCTGATATTAGCAGGCATCTCATGCTGTTCTGCAGAGTGATCCCACTGATGCCACATACCATATTACAAAGGACTGCAAGAAACCCCAAAGATTCCTTCCAATCCCTTTCCTACCTCAAATCTTATGAGTGGCTTGAACCCTGAATATAAGAACAAGAAGCATCAGCTAGTTGCACTCCTGGAACACCTGATTTCCAGGCTGATTCTTTGTACAATCACAGAGCATGCACCACTCTGCTTAGTAGCCATCTCCAACTCTTTCCACTCTCTAATGCTTCAAACGGTAGGGGGAAGGAAAAAATACACACCTGCCCTCTAGCTGGGATGCTAACATGGAATCACTACAGCCTTGTCTGATCCCAGTGAGAGCCCCAACAGCCAGCCCAACCATGGCACGCAGTCTCTGGACTGGGGCCTGGAGGTCCTCCAGCTGGTGCACCAGAGACTCCAAAAGGGAGCAGACCCCGCAAGGGGAGGTGGCCATGCTCCCAGACCCTGAAAAAGTGTCAGGCAGCCCACACAGCCAAGAGCCAGAGGCTCCATCTGCGTGGAGCCTGGAACCGTGGGCTCTGTCTGGGTGGAGGCCTCTGAGGAGCCAGGAGTGGGGGCTGCAGACCCCTAGGGGACCCTTGGGTTGCGGCGCATGCCCATCTGCATCATGCCACTAGTAGGCCAGCTGTGGCTGGAACTGTTTACCCTAGGGGGCTCACAGGCAGGACCTCGGGCCCTCCTGCTCACCCTCCTGCTCAAACTCCACACTAACTCGCACGCCAGGCCCAGAAGCTTGCCTGTTTGCACAGCCTATTTGCAAGGCTCTGGTCATGCGGCTCCCTGGGTGGCTGGACAAAGTGGGAGCTTGGAGGGAACCTAACCCTCTCTGCCTCCACTCAGCCAGCTCCCAGCTGGCTACATTCCTCCCACCATGGGCCCCTGCTTACCTGCGGGCAGGCTGGGGCTCGTCAGGGGTCTTGGGGTCTCTTTCTTGGGGTCCCTGGACTCACGGGGGCGCAGCAGGATTTCACCTGCGTGTCCCTACTGTGGCTTCTACCGTTGCAGGGCTATGTTACCATTACTGTGCGTTGCTGGGCTGCTACTAAAGAAATGCACAGTAACATCTCATGACCATGTACCCAGTTAGAAGTATTGTGAGTGTGTTGAGGACAGTACAGACAATCCTGTTTATCTCCGAGCAGACGAAGAATGGAGAAGAACAGAGAGTCAGATCCCATACCCCAACACATACTTGCTGAAGAATTTATCTCAAAAGCTTGATCAAAGCATATGTTTTAGAACACCATGCAATCTTGCCTTTAGGACTTTAAGCAATGGATAATCCACCACTGTCCCGCCTAATCTGTCCCAATGTTCAGTCTGCCTCATTGCTAGGAAATTGCATCAGATTTCAAAGTTAAATTTCTGTAACTTCAACCACTGGTTCTTGTTATGCCCTTGTCAGTGAGGGAAAAAGTTCCCAAGTATTAAATATTTTCCCCGTGTGTAAGTATCTTTTCACAGTCACCTCTCAATCTTCTCTTTGATAAACTGAATAGGTTGGGCTCTACTGGGCATGTGTACTGCAGTTGTCTAATTAGCTTCACAGTAAATGTCTCAGCATAAGCAGTGCTATTAGGGCGGAGAAAACCAATTACCCCCGCAATAGGTTAGCACCTGTAAATACAAGTACTAATCTACTGTGGAGTGTTTTACTTCACAGCAGCACGTGCAGATCCTGCCACAACTGCCTGGGACACAAGGGTGCTTCAATGCAGGGGCTGCCTGCTGGCTAGCCCCTCACTGGAGCATCCTTGTGTCTTAGCCAGCCCCTCTGCAGTATGTTGAAACAGGTCAGAGCAGCCCTGGGCTGGCAGGCTGGCCCCCAGGCACCTGCTAGCCGAAGCTGCACTGTTCCTGGCTCACTGTGTAGTGGTCCCAGGTTCCCATTCAAACAAGGTGCCTGGGAGCAATAACTTCTGGTGTAATGTGGGCTGGAGTTTATTGCTCCACCCTAATTGCACGTGTAGATGTTCCCATTAAGTCTTACATGGTAGGACTTGCTTTCCAATTCCTGGAACCTTTTTGTGGTCTACCTCTGAACTCTCTTTAGTATCTCTACATCCTTCTTGAGTGTAAACCCCAGAACTCGACACAAGGTCCTAGCAGCAGCCTTAGCAATACTGTCATGTTGCCATTTTATTCATTTGAGGAACTACCACAACACCAGAAACACATGCTGAGAAAAGTACCCACGATGGCTTCTAAGTCCTTCCTCAAACTATTGTTTCCCCAAGAGTCTCCTACTTTGTCAGTATAACCTGCATTTCTAGCTTTCAGATATTTTACATTGGATTTAGTTGTATGAAAACACATTCTGTGACCATTTAATTAAGTGATCCATCAGTTTGTAACAGTAACCTGTTCCCTCCTTATAAATTGCCCTATCAATCTTTGTTTCATATATATCTTAGCAGCAAAGGCTTTTCTGTCATTATATATATTGCATACTATATTGCAATATATATTAGCATACTATAATATTTTACATGGAAATCATTTACAAAAATGTTTAATAGCTATGGACCAACACCAGTCCTTTGGGGATCCCACTGGAAGCAGAGTCACACATTGATATCTTCCTATTATCAGTTATGTGAACAACTTACAGAATTTTCTTGCTAATGTAAGTGATATCTATGTTCTTCTATAAGTATTTCCCATGCTTATGGACTTTGCTGATTGCTTCGTGAGGTTGGGGGGGAATTCCCCCTCTCCCTTTTCTCCCAGCCCCGCTATATGAGGCAGGGTTTTTCTTAAGCTTTCCTCAGAGACATTGGGTGTTAACTGCAGTCAAATCTAGGGATTTCGATTGGGATGTGCTCCTTTTACCACATGGTCAGATTGGTATGGACTTCTGGGTTTTGCCTTTCTCTGCAGCAGGAGGCATGGACTTCTGCCTGGGATCTCTTAAGCGTATGTTAACAACCTTTACAGCAGCAGCACATTGGCTGCCGTTGTGTCCCTGCTTTACCTGTGGCAGGTTAAGGTGTTATATCATGTTTTGTGTCAGGGTTGACTGTGTAGTTTTGCTAAGAGGTTAAACAACGGATTTGTCTGGGATGGTTTACATGGAGATGATCCTGCTTCAGGCAGGGAGTTGGACTAGATGGCCTGTGGATGTCTATTCCAGCCCTGCTGTATATGAAGCATTTCCAAAAAATTGCCATCTCCAAAAATAACCTGGCCATGAACTCAGGCGCTAAGAAAATGTTACCCTTTGGTCCTAGGTCCTATGAATTAGCCTGGTGGAGGGGAGATGCTGGCATCCTAGAGTCTGAAACAACTGGTTTTTCTGGATGAGATGTGTGAGGTATACATAGCACGAGCATAATGTGTTCCCTGTGCAGACACAGGTAAGCAAGCAGGTAATGACAATCTGTTCTAGTTGAAGTAGCTGGCTGGTCATCAGACCTATTGTAGTGTCAGACTGTGGCCTTTGAACCTAGCCTGCTTGGCACAGCTGCTCATCCTCGTCTAGCACCTGCCTAGCACTGGGGCAGACACAGGTGAACAGGATCCTGTAGCTTGGGCTTAGCCACATACCCACTCCCTGCCACCAAAGTGGCCAGTCTAGGTCAGCTGACCTGTCATCCCTTTTAATATAAACCCTTGCCCCCTGCCCAGAAGAAGTGTCTGGACAACAATGTTCAATCCTATATCCAGGTTGCTGCATGCTTTGCTTGTGCTGCTACTGGCTTCCTGAGAGACTCTTCAGATAGCAGACTCAGCTTGACCATGGACCCCAAGTCTGGCCTGATTCTTTGGATACCTAACCCAATTCTGGTTTGATTTCCTGGATACCTGATTTAGTTAGCCTCCTGACCCCATGCTCTGCCTGACCGTCTGGATCTCTGACTCAGTTCCGCAGAGGGATCTCCTGGCTTCGGACTTCCTGGCTTCCCTACGCTCTGACCCAGCACACTCGCTTCAGACCTTGGCTACTCCTCCTAACCTTAAGGTCACCCTTCCCTCTCCCCAGACTTGAGGTCCAGCATGACACACAGTAACAAAGCCAGAGAAAAGAAGAAAAAAATATTTTTTCTTTTCCAACGTTCTGACCTTTCAGCCCAGTACATGTGGTGGGAAAAAAAAATCCTCGCAAAGCATGAATTAGCCATTGTTGCTCTCTGAGAATTCAGATGCAGCTTTTGAGGCCATTTATACTGCCTGTGCCCATGGCCCCCTGGAAATTGTAACCTAAGCTTGTTAGGTAGACAGACTGAAAACTGTTGTTATGCATGTTGCACAGCAAATAAGAGTGAAACCCTCCAAATACATTCTATGACAATTAAACCATATGGCAAGAAATAGAGCTGTCACATACATCATTTCCTCCTTTGAAGGTGTCAAAGAAGCATTTGATGGCTTCTTTCATTTCTCCAGTCAACCATGCACTATTAATGACAAGGTAATGCTCAATGTGCATAGAAGACAAGTGGTATCTGAAGCTCTCTAATGCATTGTATGAGAAATGAAAGGCATATTTTGACATACACTATATTATTAATAATTTGATCTAATATTGGGCACTACGGAGGTGCTTAGTCCAGATTGACATGGGCATAAGTACCATAGAGCCACTCTAAATTCATGCTGGCAGAACACAATATAAATATTGGTCTGAAAATATCACTTGTTGTAATAAAATCATTTAAACAGGCACCTGTTGTCCTGGAAGAAAGACAAAACACCAGGAATATAGATTAACTAGGTCACCAATTTATTAACTTGTCTGGTAACTATGTGAAAATAACTTGTCCAGGGTAAATCACCCTTCCTTTGCATTTGAACTGATATGTTAACCTCCCTCCTTTCCATTCTACTTGGTGGACAGCTGGTGACAGAACTGTACTCTAGCTAGCCTGTTCCCTGCATTATAGCCCAGACACTATTGCATCTTCCCTCACTTTGTTCAAAGATGAAGGGAATGGGAAGGAGTGGGTTGTCTTCTTGCTGTGCCAGACAGAGCCCTGGGCCTTTCTTTACTTTTTCCTGAAAGATTCCTTCTCCTAATCTTCTTCCAATTTTAGTATATTTGGAAAGCAATTCCTCTACCTGTCCTGGCATCTGCCAAGTCATGGTGAAATGAATTTTATAACCCTATTTATCCTCTTGTGCTCAGGCTGCTGAGACCAAAGGGAAAAACCTACCTTGGTCAGGCCAGTCTTGCAATAAGAGAAAAACTCTTTCCCAATCCTGAAAGGGCAATTACTATAACCCCCATAGCAAGGGCCCTAAACCCAGTTTTACTTTAATCTTAAGGAGGTCATGGAGCTTTCTTCTAGCTCAGAAATTGTCCTGAGGCAAAATGTGGGAAAGTCCTCTCTTTGTGTACATGGGAGCTGAAATAATTAAGATGGCATTCCAAAAACTGAGCACCGAGTATTACACTTGAGGAAAATGAATACCAAATGGGGTAAAGCTTGCTAGGCATCACTACTGTACTCCATGCTGATGGTTAGAGTGAATTGCAAGCTAATTATGAATAAATGATATGATGCTATTGCAAAAAAAGGCAAATGTCTTTCTGGGATGCTTTAACAGGATTGCCATATGTAAAGCCTTTGAAGGAATCGTTCTGCCCTGCTCAGCACCAGAGGACTACATCCAGTTTTGGGCACTGCATTTTAAGAAAGCTATAGACCAGGGGCTGGCAGCCTATTGCCTGTGGAGTCATTGGTTCTGGCCTACACATGTGGGGTTTCAGTGACATTTGGTAACGCGCGTTCCCCTGTAACACCGTGGGAAGAAGCTGTGGTGGCAGATGCTTCCGCTGTGCTCATCTATCTGTGACCCAAGCTAGGTCATTCTGGCCTGCTGCCTGGAAAGGTCACTAACCACTGATCTAGACAAACTGCTGAAAGTCCAGAGGACAGCAGCAAAAATCCATAAAGTTTAGAAAATGTGACCTAGGAGGGAAGATTGAAGGAACTGGGTTTGTTTAGTCTAGGGAAGAGAAGACTGAGGAGGTGTTCAACAGTCTTGAAAATCATAGATAGATAGATAGAATGGGGATCAACTGGTTTCCATGTTCATTAATGAAGGGATAAGTAGTAGTCACATTTACAAATGAAGATTTAGTTTAGACTGGAACTTGGGAGGAGGGGAGAAGAAGAGTTGTAGACTCCCCAACAAACCAGAGCTGTTCAGAACCAGGTCAGCCTGACATTTCTCAGTCTAGGTAAATCTGATCCAGCATCACAGCAGGAGGATGAATCTGATGACTTCTAGAGACCTCTATTGCTATGATGTTTCTAAGCAGATGTTTTCTGTACCTTTATGTCCAAGCACAGCTACAGAGTCCCAAACTCTGCCTTCCTCAAGCCCACAAGGACAATGAGGTCAAGCACACCTCCCTGCTCAGCTGGAGCAGACAGTTTGGGCTAAGACTAGCCTACTAACCCTGCTGGGGGTGCAGGATGCGGGCAGGTGCATCCTGGGATGCTGAGGGGCTGTGAGTTAACTTGAATCTGGAGGGGATCTGGGACAGACGTTCAGTAAACCAGTTTAACTTAAATCAGTTATCTGATACTACATCCATCCAGGATTATCTAAAATCAGTTTCGGCCATTTTGAAAGTGGCTTATGTGCACTGAACTTCTGTTGTGTTACACATTTGAACTCGTTTCTGACTGCTTATACTGGTTACGTGTAATTTCTGTCCCTAGAACAAGGTCTCCTGTATCACTTCTGCAGATCCTCGCTTATTCTTTAGGGGTAATAAACTATTTCCACTTCCATTCATCTTCAGCATGAGACTGCAAGCAAGAACCTCTATTGCGACGGGTGTGCTTTCTTTCTGTGCTGGGAATTGTAGACAGGAAGCTACAGACAGGAAAAGGAACTCCACCATTATGATTTAGTATCACTGATCTGGACTATATTTGAACCAAGCAGTTTATTAGTTGTTAGTTTTGGCCACTAGAAGAGGTATTTTTGCTTATATATTTGTGCAGATAAATGTATAACAAGCAATTGGCATAATTTTAAAATTTATTTTTATTGAGTTGAATTACCCAGAAAGATTAAGAAACCTGAGGGGGAGTTGTATTGTTTGGACAATATTTTGGATTGTTCCTGAAAATTTTAACAGGTGAAATAAGCACTAGTCTAGAGTGGTTTAGATAGGGATGATCCTGCCCTGAGCAGAGTTGGACTAGATGACTTCCTTACATCCCTTCCAGACTTACTTTTCTATGATTCTCTGAACGTTTATTTGTTTTCCTTTGTATTCCGCCTGATTCCTGCTATTGTGATGACTGGTAACTGATTCACCTGGAAAGCAGATTCCTGTCCTTGCCTCTAGATTTTCTAGGTATTTTGGTATATAGTTAAATAGGGGCTGAACAGCACACATACAAGCTGGTTATCTTGTTATTAAACTGGCCTCAGGTCAATTCTAATTCAGCATCATAAACTATTGTGGGGATTTTTGTTGCACTGTTCTCTTTTTAATTGTTTTGACATTCTTCAGCAGTGTACATATCCAGTAAAATGTTTCAGTTACTATAAACGATTACCTAACCTAGTTGTGCAACAGCAGAATCAAAAGGCAGACACCATGTCTTTCTGCATACGGACTAACAAATAGAAACTTACCACATTTATTTTCTAGAAACCAAAAGAGTCCTTAAAATGTTTTTCTTACCAAAGGACACTTACCACAAATTACAAATAAAAGAACATGTGATTTACCACCTCTTTCACTAGAAAGCTTAACCATAGATTTAAGGAGACAGATCATTTCACAAACATCAAAAAGCAAACAAAAATGTGCTTCTCTAGTGATGTGGATTCTACTTTTATACATACCATTAGCCACAGAGATTCCATTTGAAGAAAGCAACTCTTCTTTCAATCATTTTCCTTGGTTTAAAATGTAGAGTGAATTATGCAAGTCACATGGATTTTTATAAAATAGTGTCTTTACAAAGCACATGGTTAAGCTCCTGTTCCCAAAATTGGTTTTTTAGAATTGTAGTTCCAATATTGATTACAATTCTTTTTTTACGTGTGAAAATTATACTTAAAAAAAGAGAGAGGAACCAATAGCTTTTATTGTATATTCATTACAGAAATGAAAGAAAATTAACAAGGGAAGCAAAAGAACACACAGCAAAATCTATGGCCTGTAAAGTACAATAAAGAGGCTTTCAAATATCTTAGAAACTAAAGAAAATCTAACAGTGGTACTGGATGGAAATGGCAGCATTGTCAAATGATGGAGAAAAGGCAGAATTATTCAATAAATACTTTTGTTCTGTATTTATATCAAAGACACATGATATATTCATATCATATGATAAAGAAATATTTTCCAATCACACCTTATATCAAGGGGTTTAGAAAAAAACTGGCTAGAGAGCTCTCTGTATTGTTAATTGTGATTTTCAGTAAGTATTGAAATGCTGGGGAAATTCCCATGGACTAAAAGAAAGTTAATGTGACAGGTTTTGGAAAGGGTAAACAGGGTGACATAGGTAATTATAGGCCTTTTAGCCTAACATTGATACGAAGAAAAATAATGGAACAGTTGAGATGGTACTGGATTAATAAAAAATTAAAAGAGGGTAATATAATTAATGCCAATCAAATGGGTTTATGGTAAATAGATCTTGACAAACTAACTTGATATCTTTTTTTACAGAAGATTACAAGCTTGCTAAATAAGAATAATAGTGCCAGTGTAACATACTTAGCCCTCTGTACAGCATTTGACTGGGTGCAGCATGACATTTTGATTAAGAAACTAAAATAAAACAAAATCATGTGCCACACATTAAATGGATTAGTAACCAGTCAATTATTTTGATTGGCCTTAAAATGTATTTGTATTTAGGGAATTGTCATCAACCACATGTATGTCTACTGAAGTTTCACTGGAACAATGTCTTGATTTTGAGCTATTTAACATTTTTTTCATGATACTGATTCAATTACTGATAAAATCTTCATAAGACATGGGAACTGGGTTAGGTCACAAGTCACTGATACCAAGTAGTCAGTATCACTCGTTAAGCCAGGTGGAAGCAAGCAGTACGTGTTTTTTCATCATCAAAGACATATTATGAGATATACAAGTATAGTTACAGGATGGAGAGGAACTCTGTGATTCTGAAAAGGACTTGAGGTAGAAATCAGCTAAATGGAGGCTTCCAATGACATACTGGTACTGACCAAAAAGGCCAATGTAATCCTTTGATATACAAGCTAGGACTTCTGGGTAGAAGCAGAGAAGTTGTATTACCTTGTATTAGGCATGGATTTGATTTTTCTTGGAATCTTGGGTCCAGTTTGACTCCAGTATTCAAGAAGGATGCTGATAAATTGGAGAGGATTAAGAAAGGAACCATGACATTGAATTGGGAAGTATGCTTTTAGTGATAGATTCAAGAAGCTCGATCAGTTTAGCAAAGAGAAATTTAGGGGGTGACCTGACCACATCTATAAGAACCCACATGGGAAACAAAATTCATGAGAGTGCTCTTCCACCTATCAAAGATATAACATAGCTGCAAGCTGAAGCTAAAATTCAACTAGAAATAAAGCTCAAAGTTTTTTTGACAGAGGTGGTCACTGGAATCTCTATCACTGGATATTTTTGCATCAAGATCAGATGTTTTTGAAAAAATGGATATGTTCTATTTCAAAACAGGAATTAATTTTGGGAAGTTTTATAGCTTGGATTAAAAGAGTACTCAGTCTGGACAACCACAATGTATGAATAAAGCTACTAAGTGTCCACCATCTGTGGCCTCATTGCACCACCAAGATCCAGTACAATCTCTCACCAATAGGAAGCCTTTCTTTTTACATGGTAATTAATTACTGCTTCAGTATTTTATTCACTATGAGAGAAAACAGAACGAATCCCACTTTTTACGCATTATCAAGCTCGCATCAATTATGCCAAGAAAAAGGTGGGGGCAGGGGGAGAGGGTGGTAGGGAAGACTCATCAAGAACTTTAAGCACCAGCAAGCATAAGCTTGGGAGCCCAGAGTGTCCTTGGGAACTTGCACAAGTCCCTGGTTCAGTTTTTATAGGACTTGACAAAATAACTGAGAACTGGATTATTTCTTGTTATATGCAGTTCAGAACAACACTCTTGATTAGAGATGTTCCAACTATGACTGGTCCAGCATAAAAAGATTAAAAGGAAATGAGAATAAAAGGAACAAGAATTAAGAGATATTACTGGTAACTGCTGCTCTCGCAGAGCTTGGAACCTTCTGGATGAAATCTGACCCTTGTAGTCAATGAACAAGACTCTTATGGACCTGCCTGGAGTAAGCATTTCTGAAATACCATAAAGGGAAACTTGGAAATTGAACCTTCCAATGGCAAAATGAACATTGTCATAAGGGAAGATATGCCTGCCTAACGTTGAAGAAAAATATGTTTTTATTTAATACAGCACAGCTATTGAAGAATGTGTCCTAAGAGTAAAATATATTAACCCCTTAGTATTGCTAAGAGCAGTGGAGGGAGGGGGAAAAGTCTGCGAAGTTCAATCATACAACATGCAGCAGTGCATGTATTCAGAAGCTCCTTTAAAAACAGATGGATCCAATGATTTCAAGGCTGTAACTTGCGTAAGTTTCCTCCCCTCCCCTGCCCACCCATAACTTTCGGGAAATGTGACACAGTTATGAATGTCATAATTTCAAAGCAGAATGACTTCCGTGAGAGGAAACTAGGATTGATTTCCACTATGCAGATATGCATGTACTTTAACATGCATGCCAAGTATTTCAGGACAGTACACTCAAGTTGTAATGAACTGTTGTACAGAGGTCATTTACACTGACTTTTTTATTCAAAGGAAAAAAGATATTTTAATAAATACTGGAGAAACATTAACCAAACATACAAAGTGACTTCAACATTAAAAAAGTAATGGAATTCCTGTTTTATGACAGTTATAACTTACTTTCTTTTTACAATACTTAAATACAGAAAGCACTTGGCCAGCTATTTTGTAATACTGCCCTAAGCATACTGCTGCATCAGTCAGAAGAGTATTATGGTGGTAAAGTGTCTTTTTGTGGAAAATGGTTGGAATGGTAGTTTTTTCTTCTTGCAGAGAAGAAACAAAGTGCTGGTAACACATGGCATTGAGTGTATTCAGTTCCTAAGTCCTTTACCCTGCCACAGCTTAATGGGAACACCACTTTAATACTTCAAAAATGAAGCATTATCATTGGAAACAACGCTTGTCTTCAAACAAGCTATAGCAACCAGTCAGAGCTTACAGTATCCTTTAAGAGAAGCCATGAAGATAATTGGTCACTAAACATCTGCAAGCCATTTTAGAGACTGATTTATTTCATGTAACAGTAGTAATCAGTAAGTGAAAAAAACCTGACCAACATTTAACAATCACCACCTGGATATGCACCTATTAGTCCTTTAAAATTAATGCACTATCCAGTTTCCACTGGGGACCCTTTAAGGCGCCACAGTTCTATAGGCCCCATTTCCTCATAGTACTCATTAGGAGAATAATGAAATCTGTACTAAAAAGACAGTCATCCAAGGCATCCCTGTGAAAGTGTATAATATACTAGATATTCTGGTTCACCTGTGTACTTCTATGTTTGTTTAAGTATAATTACAGAGAATCACATCACAGAATAGCACTTCTCCTTTATATGTATGCAGGGCCAGATACTGAGAAGGCCCCAAGCTCCTCCACTCCTGAAGACTACAGAAATTGTGGGTTTTTAAGATCTCACAGCATTGGGCACTAAGGCTGTAAAAATGTGTTTTGAACTAATGATTATTTGTTGCTGTAACTCATATCACCTTTCATTTAATTTTGCCTACAGTGACATATCCATACAGTACATCGGGACATTACGAAGAGGGATGTCAACATAAAAGATTAAGAGCATCACCACTTTAGTTACCATCACACAATGAACAGAAAAAAAATCTTTTCAAAAGTTCTGTAACAGGTAGGTACTTTTTTCTATTTCATTTTAATGTTTGTTGTGGTAGGGCACTGAAAATACTGGTAATTCTCCAAAGGTCTTCATTAACCACTTGTTCAAATTTAGCTTATGCAGCCATCTCAGGAAGGCATGACTTCAAAGCTGTTTCATATGCTGTTTTCCTCTGGGATGACCCATGGGCCTTGATATAATTTCCATTTAAATGATGAGCCAGTAGGAAATTAGATCATATCCTTTGGAAAAACCAAACTCTAAGGTCACAGGGCTAGCTCCTCAATGAAGAGGGTATATTAATGATATCTGTAATTCATTTTTTTAAAAGGAACATTAAAATATTATTTTAACTAAATCAAAGTAGTATCCAGGAATAGAGCTTTAAGAAAAACAAACAAAGCACAGTCAAAGACATCTCTCTTCTCCGAGGTGCTACTTTCCCTTACATCGCTTTTTTAGCACATTCAAATATCTTCCTCTTTTGGCATTTCTTCCATGTAACATTTTTTGACACCATCTCATTTAGATCCATCTGTTTTCATTGCTTGGTTTACTTTCTGAATCCCTAAATACAGTCACACACAAAAGGTGAAGAGTATCCTTTAAAGTATTGACTTAAGCTGATGTTCTGTGCCAGTTGGCTGCGTACTTCACTGAGTCTTCACCTTTCCTGAACACATTGTCTCTTCCTCCTTCTTAAGGAAATCTAGATCCTTCACATCACTGTACAACTCTTTGCTTTATCCTTTCGCAAATCTGTAGCTACTGTTGATAGTTCTGGCCTGCTCGGCATGTGTGAAATTCGCTTTGTTGCTCTCTGTGATTTGTTCCGCTTAATATTTTTATTTGTTTTGTTTACACATGCCAAGGTGGCAACATGAAAAATGTCTCTTACACTGTTTTCTGACTGTAAAGCTGAACATTCAATATAAGTAGCTGCTCCAATCTGTTTGGCCATATTTGCACCCTGTAGGAGGAAAAAAAAAGAAGAAATTTCAATCAATAGGAAGTTTTCATTCCAAGTAAACCATACAAATTACTCTTTGACGTTTTGTTTTTTTTTTTGCATATGTAATGCTTTGAAAATTCCAAAGCAAAGGCAGAAGAATGGAGCCAATAACTAATTTTGCAAAACGCAAAATGGGATTTTGGTCCAAGATGAATTATACAAGTACCTCAACATTCCCTCCCCCGCCTCAGGAATACTCATCATTTGACAGTTTTACGATAAGCACGTGAATATCTAAACAACCCAAATAAACAAAATGCCAAAATAAATGAGTTTCTTGACTGGAGGGAGGGGGGTGGGGGAAATCAATATGTTTTTCTTCGAGTCTGATGAATCTTTTGCTCCATCAAGAAAGGTAGTGAAGAAGCAGCCTCAAGAATGGTGTCCTTTATTTCTACGCTGAAAAGACATCTGTTAGGCAGTGGCAGCTCCTATTTATCAAATCAGTGAGTCTGTCCTAAGTGTGAAATCAGTCCATATCCAGCCTCTCATCTAAAACTGAGGAGGAGGAACTGCATTACCTATTTGTTTTCATAAAATCATGAACTAATGATCAGATGGTATCAACATTTGGTCTCTGTCAACATAGGCTAGACTTAAATTAATGAACTATGGATTCATTCTTATCTAGTTTGCTGATCACCCTGCGCTGGAGTTATTTTGACAAATCTGGCTCCATACTTTTTGGTGCTTTCTTTACAGTTACAACTCCTCAGTTATTGAGCACAGACTTTAATTTAATATTTAAAAAACTTCTTATTTAAATGGATACAATTTCATATGCAGTATAGCTCTGTGTGCTCATACTTTGATAGTTTCTTCTTCAACTGCAGTGAAACCACCATCAATAAAGAGAACTGAAATTTAATTCAGAGTACCAGTAAGTAATCACAAGGATCATGGCCAACACATAACTGTGTAACACATCCCAGTTACAAATAGACTGCTCACTTTACTTGATAACAGAGTTAAATCTTGTTAGGTCCTCTTGTCGTGCATACTACTCTATGATTTGGCCCGAGTTTTAGAAAGGCACACTTCTGTTGTCAAGAGTGCAGGTGCAATTTTCTTTTCTCCTCCATATGGAGGCAAATATTTCATTTCTGAATATTAAGACCTACAGTTATACTGTATTGCTTGTTGGTAAGTTCTCCCTGCATACACACACTCTTTCTTTATGTACTAAGGACTATTAGCCATGACAGAGTTCCTTTGAAAGGAACAAATAATCACAGGTACTAAACACCCTGCAATTCTTATTCAGTGACCTTAACTGCAAGCCGTCTTGAATATCAGAATTGTTTTCCAGATTCCAGTCAGTTCCATCTGAGCAAGCTCGCTGAGGCAATTAAGTGAGCGGTAGGGCTGTGCAAAATTTCACTGGCTGTTTCGTTTTGAGGCAGTTTTGACTTGTTTTGAGCTTGAAACAGCGAAATCGAAATGAAGCGAAGGGGTTTGAAACAGCCTCAAAATGAAATGAGGGCAGTTGAAGCATTTTGAGTTTTGAAGCTGAAGCTGGGCTTGGCTGCAGGGGAACAGAAAGTACGGAGAGGAGGAAGAGGGGGAAAGGACACAGTGAGGATGCGCCTTAACACACATGCTAGAGAAGGCTCCTGCAGGAGAGGAGAGAAAGGCTGTCACAATTTGGCTGCTGGAGATGCTGCTGGTGCTACTGTGCTGCTCACTAAGTTATTTTATTACCTGTTGTCATTTAAAGTGGTAGACTGGGTGAGGCAGTCGGGGTGGAGGTGGCCTCATTGGGGCACACTACCATGTCATGGAGAGGCCCCAGCACCAGTGAGGAGCATCTTAACACACACACACACACGTTTCAAGTTTTGCTTGTCAGCAGCTTGAGGTGCAGTTTCCCAGAAACCCCTGCACCCATCTCTTTAAAACTTGGCAGGCTTTGTGGCCTCAACAGGGGCTACCAAGCAGAGCTGTGCAAAACAGCACCGTTTCATTTTGGCCTGTTTTCATCATTTTGACGGGATAGTGTATTGTTTCATTTTGAAAGCACTGTTTCATTTCATTTTGTCAAAACTGTTTCGCTGTTTTGCCCATACGCTATAATGGAGAAGCATAAAACTGCCTATAACTTTGTCATGTTTTTGCGGATTTGGATGAACGCAAGCAAGTATGGTAGCCCCTTCTGAGGGCATGAAGCCTGCCAAGTTTCAAGGAGATAGGTGCAGGGGTTTCTGGGAAACTTCACTTCAAGCTGCTGACAAGCAAAACTCGTTTCACGCATGTGTGTTAAGGCACAGCAGGGTGAAAAATTGTCAGTTTTTCACGTATATTTTCAAATAACCTGTAGCTTTGCCTTTACTTAACCCCAGCAATGCTTAACCTTTTCAGAGTCACAGCGCCCCTCCACAACTTTGAACACGATGGCACCTCTTGGTTGAAAACCACTGAGGTAGGCTGAGCACAACAGTTGTGCTACCTGGTGCTAGTGATATCCAGTTGAGAAATGCCCCATATGTCCTGTGGATGGCTAGAGTGGGAAGGACAGGTAGGAGTGATAGCTCCTGCTGCAGCCCTTCCTGGTCCAACCCTACATGGCATCTCCCAGAAATGGAAGCCTACAGGACAGGTGTAACCATTTCATATGCCTCTGCTTCCAGGAGGAACTAGTAGAGAGAAAGTAGACCAGGAAAGGCTGCAATATGAACCAGAGCTCCTGTCTGCCTTTCCAACTCTGGCTGTCCACAAGACGTGTAAAGCAGCTCTCCCTTGGAGACTGGTTTTAGGAAAGGAAAACTGGATATTGTGGCAAAACAACAAACAGTTTGGAACTGCAAGACAAGCACAAGCAGCTAGATGATTCTTCTTAAATACACCAGTTTTAAATTACTTAAACACTGACATTTTAAGGTGTCAACATTTTTTTAAATGTCAACTAATGTTTTAGAGTTAACCCAGAAGTTGGCTACAAGTACACATCTAAGTTATTGTTTCAGGCTATAGATGCTGAAAAGCATTAGTTTCATAACGAGAACCTTTTTAAAAGTGAACTCGTACCTTTAAGGGCTAGGATTATATTTATGCCAAGAGGTCTACTTCTGTTACATCATTCTGGAGATAAAGAATACATAAGCCTTTGATTTTTAATGTAAGCTGTTCTCATATACCACTCCACTGATCACTACATACTATCAGGTATTTAACTCAATTAATGTAAATAAGAAAAGTACAGAATAGAGATGTTTCTTTCAAGGAAAAGGTAAATCTTAAATTACTGTTTGACTGGCTCTCCATCAACAATTAAGAAGTGCAAAAAAGAGGAGGTGGAGTTAAAAAGAAGAGAAAGAAATGCAACAACATACCTGATCATATGATACTGGTGTCTGCCTGTGATTGGAAAGCTCTACAAGTGTGCTCACATCTGTTCGCAGATCAGACTTGCAGCCAACCAAAAGCATTTTGGTGTTAGGACAAAACTCCTGGATTTCACCTTTCCACTGTAAAATATTACTGTTGTTATACAGATGTAATAAACTATTTCAGCTGAAGGGTCATAGTAAAGAAAAGCAAAAGAATTAATAGTTTGAATGAAATTATAAAAGCATATTTAAAGTTTACATCACTGGCATTTTTTAACCTAGAGCCAACGTGTAACATGGTTACAAGGATTTTAGTGCATCTGAACCAACACAAGATCTCTAGCATTGGCCTGACAGCCAGATCTTGCAACCCTTATCAACTCACCAGTTCAGATGACTTTCAGTGAAACTGCTTGTATGGCATCACATTTAACTTACATGAGTAAGGGTTCGCAGGGTTAAACTCTGATCCTAAATCAGTAAACAATTTGCAATCTAATTCCTTGTTCCATGACTCATTGGCTCTGCCCACATTGCAGTAGAAATAATGAAGGGTGTTGCCATTAGTTTAAAACAAACAGCTTCTCAAAAGTTGAATTACAAGAACGTCTCATATGACTACAAAACACTAAAAGGTAATCATAGAATGTAGCCATAAGACAACAAAACACTAAAAAATATCTATTTAAATCTGCAGAGAACCACCTTGTAGTAATCAAGAAATATATTTAATCCTGTACATACAGAATTCTTTATATTTTATGCAAATACCGAGTGACAGCACTAGGAAAGAAATAAAAACTCAAAACAGAGTCCTTCAAAACGCTAAAAAAAGCCATGTATTTGCAGACTAAGTCCACAAATCTTGGAATCATTAAGATTTGATGGGGGAATATTATTTAACTTTGAAGTGCTCATTAAGTGCTCTCCACAGAACTGCCTCCAGGAAAAAGTACTCAGACTCCAAAAGTTAATATCACAGCATTTCTATTTCCCACCTTCCATCAAGAGGACAAGGTCAGGCAAATCAAAAGGCAAGGGGCCTGACTTTCAAGTCTACCTGAGCTTCACTTTTCTGAGGTGCTATGGGAAAGGGTAGAAGGCAGGAAAAAAAATTCAGACACTCTACTAAAGTCCATTGCACATCTAAAAAGCATGACCAGCACTCTGGAGTTTGGTGAAGCTTGCAGTTCTAGTCTGCTCTTTGAAGCCACCTCCTCCAGGGCATCAAGACTTCCTTAAAAGTCAGACGGTCACTGGCTTCTTGTTCAACATGACTGCATATTCCTACCTCAGAGTGGTGTCAGAGCTATGACAGGGTCTAAAGGCTGGGTAGACCAGCTTTAAACTCCACCAATGCAACCTACCCCAAGTTTGTTTTTACTACACCCGTTTACTTGTTTCCTGCCCTTCCCTGAACACATATTTTATGGTCATAAGGTCAAGAGGAAGAGGAGAGCTACAAAAGAAGCTTCCTTTCTAGGCATATTTCTATAGCATTAACTCTACTCCCCTAATGCCTGTTCGAGTATTTTGCATTTTTCTCATGTAAGGAACTAAGATTCAAGCACACTGCATCACAACGTGCAGTGTGTTCTTCTTTAAATTAACTACAGGCTGAAGATTATGTGACTGGAAACAGTGACACATTAAAATACAGTCTATTTATAAATAACTTTGAATTTTAAAATATATTTCTCAAACACTCACCTTTTTTAGCACGCTGTCGAGGGTTTCTGGCCGACTAATGTCAAAACAAATCAAGACAGCATCAGAATCTGGATAGGAGAGCGGGCGGACGTTGTCATAATAAGGGGATCCTGTTGAGAAAGAGAGAGATTTTTTTTTCTTTTAATAGATTAACATTTTTTTTTTTGCTAGTTATGCACACTTATAAAAAGAGATTAAGAAAACAAACAAAAAAAACCAACAAAAGAACTTATGAATGGCATGATATTGCTTGCTTTCCCATGCTCCAATTCCTTTTCTTGCCTGGCAATAAACAAAAGTGACTTCTCCCTCATATAATTAGCCAGTGCCCAATTAACATGTCTTCCACTGGTAGTTCAAAAGCCTTTGTGACATTCCTGGTAATTTAAAGAGTGGAACTGGATCTGGAATTAAATTTGGAGCTAGATATGGTTCAAAAATATGGACTGTCAGTTCTTTAGTTTGTGTGCATCTCCAAATGACTGGAATCTTTCATTTCTTCCAGAAGCACTCTCATAATAGCATTGTAGGCCTCACAGCCCTATTTTAAGGTATCTTTCCTAGTCAAGAGTAGATATGAAATCTAGTTGCAAAATATGGTTCCAAACTCAACTCCTGTTCTCTCAAATTTAGGGGTTTTTATGCCTATTGGAGTGATAAGGGTTGGCTGTCGCTTTCTCAACTAGATCAAAACTTCATAATTTGGGTACTGTCAGATTCTGAAATTGATTCAGACCCATTTCCATTCAGGAAAAGTAACATTAAGTCAGAAAAACAGAACAGATAATAAACCCAATTAAAAACAAGGAGCCAAGTTATACTATCACTTACACTAAGAAACATCCAAGGCAACTGCTAGATTTACACTGATGTAATGGAATAGAATTTGGCCAAAACATTACCCTCTAAGATGTTCATTCTTTTTCCCCTATTAGCTTTTGCTTTATGCACATCTTATGGCAGTGCAAGTCAAACCAAGGTTAGATTCTAAGGCCAGCTTGCAGGACTTTGATTTTACTGAAGAAAACCAGAAGGCTTCTGCAAAGGAGACATGCCACAATTTTCTCAATGCTTTTCACAAATGAAAAAGTTATAGCATGAAAATAGAAATGAGTCCCCCAAAAATGAGTTTGAAAATTTCTCTGCACTATTCAGAAATATCTTTCATTGAAAACATTCCTTCTTAGCATTTAAATACGTTGATCTGGATAATCAAAAGTTTCCAGTGGCACAGGTATCTCCGATTGTTATGGTTAATGGTAATTCTCAGGAGCCTTTTTTTCCCCCCCCCAGACTGGTAGTTTTATTCAGCATCCTGCATGATATAAAAAATTACAATCTTGTCATCTCTAAGATGAAGGTCTCACTGACCAAACAGAACTGTTCAGGT